>NW_006921697.1:7992536-8024793 GCF_000298275.1 Orycteropus afer afer | reverse complement strand
AGATGGATTGATATGGTGGCTGCAATGATGAGCTCAAGTATAGCAGGGATTGTGGGGCTGGCGCGGGATCGGGCAGTGTTTCGTTCTGCTGTGCACGGGGTCGCTATGAGTCAGAAATGACTCGACGGCACTTAACAACAACAACAACAAGGCACTTGACTGCTAACCAGGAAGTTGGTGGTTCAAGCCTACCAGCCACTCCTTGGAAGGAAGGTTGGGCAATATACTTCTGTAATAATGCCACCTCAAAAACCCAAGGAGAGATCGCTATGAGTCAGAGATGACTCGACGGCACATAACAAGAACAACAACATATTAGACAACTCCTTTTAAAGGAACTATATTTATAAACATGTACTTGGGCATCACACAAACCCAGCCCTGCCAGTAATGTGACCTCAGTCAAGTTGTCTAACTTCTTTAAACCTCAGTTCTTCATCTGTATGATGAGGACAATACCTGTATCTATCTGAAAAGTTGTTTGTCAGGAATGGAATAAAAGAATATATCTAAAACACTTGACACATCACCCAAGAGCTGAAAGTTCTGGAGATAGAAGGAAATTTGTAGATCTCTTAGTCCCACACCCTCATTGAACAGATGGGGAGACTCAGGGAAGGCAAGAGATTTATCTAAATCAGGCCAAGGGAGAGCCAGGAAGAGAGCACTCAGTTCCTAGCTCTATATGTCAGGTGGCCCTCCTAGGCCTCATCCATAACATAGGAGAAGGCCCTAGGCTGCAGGCCCTGTCTTCAACAGCACAAGTGGCACAAAAAAATGAGAAGTTTGCAAAGTCAAATACTAGTTGTCCATCAACTTACTGTGTGACTTTAGGCAGGCAATGATGTTCCTCTGTGCCCAACTTCTCTACCTCATGTAGAAATGGATAGGAATTATGGTGACACTTAGCCCAAGACTGTGAGGTCTAGTTGTAAATTCAATTCAGCAAATCACCAAAATCCCTCTGACTCCCCTTTCATCCAGGTGTCAATGTACTTGCCAGTTCAAGGCCAATCACTCAGTGAGTTGAATTCTCTCCATAACAGGAGGTTTATAAGTAATTCAACACTACAAGAGTTTATGTCTACATTTCTAAAACACTGAGAGCCAACTTGCTTAGGTTCTATGTTCCTCAGCCTTCATATAGCCTGTTAATTCATCTACCATCTTTTGGTAGTTGTGTGTATATCTTTGTAATCTCTGCTTTCCAGTCAGAATATCCCCAGATAATCAGAGTCCTAGAAAGTTCCTAAAAGACTGTGAGTCACATGTGTAGATGATGGTGGAGGAGGTGTTGGCAGCAACTAACAGTGATGCTTTCTCTGTGCCAGGCACAGCACTAATCATTAAGCATTACTTCATTTAATCCTCATCACAAGTCTAATGAGATATGTATTGTTAAAACCCCTATTTTACAGATGAGGAATTTGAAACCCAAAACAGTTAAAGTAACTTACCCAAGGTTATACAGCTATTAACTGGCATAACTGTGATTCAACCCATTATGTCTGAATGCAGATTCTAGTCTCTTAATTACCTCTCTACAATTCTGGAACAGCCTCAGGGAATTTAGTTAGGCCAACCTCTTCATTTTACAGAAATAACAACTGAATCCAGAAAAGGGAAGACTTTTTATTCATTCATTCATTCATTTGTCCATCAAATGATTACTGAACACTTACTGTACATTAGGCACTACAGAGGTGGCAGGGATACATCAGTAAGTAAAATGCAGTGCCTGTTCTCAAGGACCCTACACACTATCCAAGTTCACCTGAGTGGTTACTAGCAAAGCCAGGATAACAACTCTAATTTCCAGTCCTCTTTCATCTCACTAAGCAGGTCAGCCCATCATCCTTCTTATAATTAATTAAAGAAAAGAAATACCAAATGGATGCAGAAGAGACTCTGAAACTTGCTCTTGAACGAGAGTGTCTAAAGCAAATGAAAGAACTGATGAAGTAAAAGAGCAGAACAGAAGATTTCAATGAGCAGCTCAAGAAAAGTAAAGTATTATGATGAAATGTATAAAGACCTGGAGTTAGAAAATCAAAAGGAAACAACATGCTTGGCATTTCTCAAGCTGAAAGAATGAAAGAAAAAATCCAAGCTTAGAGTTGCAACACTGAAGGATTCTTTGGCAAAATATCAAAGAGTGCAGGAAACATCAAAGGAAGATAGAAGGAATACACAGAATCACTACACCAAAAAGAACTGGTCAATGTTCAACCATTTCAGGAGCTAGCATATGATGAAGAATGGTATTGAAGGAAGAAGTTCAAGCTGCACTAAAGGAATCAGCAAAAACAAGGGTCCAGGAAATGATAGAATACCCACTGAGATGTTTCAACAAACAAATGCAGCACTGGAGGCACTCATTCATTTATGCAAGTATCTTGGTCCTTTAGTGCTGCTGTAACAGACATCCCATAAGTGCATGGCTTAACAAACAGGAATTTATTCTCTTACAGTTTGTTGTTGTTTTGTGTCATCGAGTCTGACCCAATTCATAGCGACCCCTCCTTAGGTTTCCGAGGCAGTATCCCTACGGAAGTAGATTGCCCAACCTTCCTTCCAACGAGTGGCTGATGGGTTTGAACTGCCAGCCTTCTGGTTAGCAGTCAGGACCTGAGGCACTATACTACCAGAGCTCCTTCTTACAGTTTAGGAGGCTAGAATTCCAAATTCAGAGTGCTGGTTCTATGGATTGGGTGAAAGCCCCTTAATCTTGGGCTTCAGATTTGCCTCTTATTCCAGGCCCACTGGAGCTAGAGACATGTCCTAACTCAAACAGCTGCTGGCTGCTGAGGCTGGTGAACCCAAGGTCAGCAAGTAGAATGGCACAATCTCAAGATCAACAGGTACACAGCAGACCAATGGTTCAAGTCCAGCAACAATTCTGAAATCAGCAGGGAACACAGCAGGCCACTGGATGAAGACTTGGTCAAAATGCAGGGACCAAACATGCCAAAAATCTAGAGATCTTTCTCAAAGCTTCTTTTTATATACTGGAAGCAGGCCATACCCCAAACACAGCTACTTAGCTGCTCTTAGTAGATTCCACCATGGAGTTGATTACCAATCTCATCATAGGGAACAACAATATCCAGCTGCCTAGCCATTCAAAACCATGGCCCAGCCAAGTTGACACACAACTTTAACAACTACACTAAGAAATTTGGAAGATAGCTACTTGGCCAACTAACTAGAAGAGATCCATCATTGTGCCCATTCCAAAGAAAGACAATCCAACAGAATGCAGAAATCATCAAACAATATCATTAATATCACACGCAAGAAAAATTTTGCTCAAGATAATGTGAAAATGGTTGCAGCAGTATATTGGCATGAAACTTCCAAAGATTTGAGCTGGATTCAAAAGAGGATGTGGAATGAGGGATATCATTGCTGATGTTAGATGGATCTTGGCTGAAAGCAAAGAATGCCAGAAAGATGTTTACCTGTGTTTTATGACTATGCAAAGGCATTTGACTGTGTGGATCATAAGGAATTGTGGATAACATTGTGAAGAATAGAAATTCCAGAACACTTAATTATGCTTATGTCCTTGGACTAAGAGGCAGTTGTTCCTACAGAACAAGGGGATACTGCATGGTTTAAAGTCAGGAAGGGTATTCATCAGGGTTGTATACTTTCACCATACTTGTTCAATCTGTATGCTGAGCAAATAATCTAAAAAAGCTGGACTATACAAAGAGGAATGTAGCTTCGGATTGAAGGAAGACTTACCAATAACCTGCCATATGCAGATCACAAAAATTTTCTTGCTGAAAGTGAAGGTGACTTGAAGCACTTAATGATGATCAAAGACAACAGCCTTCAGTATGGATTACTCCTCAACATAAAGAAAACTAAAATCCTCACAAGTGGACCAATAAGCAATATCATGATAAAGGGAGAAAAGATTGAAGTTGTCAAGGAGTGCATTTTACTTAGATCCACAGTCAACTTCCATGGAAGCCGCAGTCAAGAAAGCAAACATATTGCATTGCACAAATCTGCTGCAAAAGACCTCTTTAAAGTATAAGAGAGCAAAGATGTCACTTGGAAGACTAAAGTTCTCCTGACCCAAGCCATGATATTTTCAATAGCCTCATATGCACGTGAAAGCTGGACAATAAATAAGGAAGACCAATGAAGAATTGATGCGTTTGAATTGTGGTATTGATGAAGAATATTGAATGAACCTTGTTGTTGTTGTTGTTGTTGTTATGTGCCGTCGAGTCGGCCCCGACTCATAGCGACCCCTCCTTGGGTTTCCGAGGCAGTATCACTACGGAAGTAGGATTGCCCAACCTTCCTTCCGAGGAGTGGCTGGTGGGTTTGAACCGCCAGCCGTCTGGTTAGCAGGCAAGTGTCTTAGCCACTATGCTTAGACTGCTAGAATAACAAACAAATTCATCTTAAAGGACGTACAGCTATAATGCTCCCAAATTCCAGAAGTGAGAGTGATCAGACTTCAACTCTTGCACTTTGGTCATGTCAGAAGGGACAGACCAATCCCAAGTGAGGGATATCATGCTTGGTAAAACAGAAGTTCAGCAAAAAAAAGGGAAGACCTTCAGCAAGACAGATTGATGTAGTGGCTGCAATGATGGGCTCAAGCATGGCGGTGATTGTGGGGATGGCACAGGACTGGGCAGTGTTTCATCCTGTTGTGCATTGGGTCACTGTGAGTCAGAAAGAACTCGATGGCACCTAACAAGAACAACATAACCAAACAACCCTTAGGATGTCTCCTTCTGTGGTCAGCTTTAGTTATAATATGGTAGAATTATTTCTCAGCTTTCTTCCTTTACAGGTAAACCTGACTCATATCTTTCTAATATGATGAGATCTAGAAATAGATATAAAAACACTGCAATGCAAGTTTGGCATACTTTGGTCTTTTCCTTTCCAAGAAATTGCTATCATGCTGTAATGAATATCACAAATCCCCACAGAAAAGTTGTCTCCTAAGTCCCATCACTTGCTTTACAAGATGGGGAAATAAATATGAATCCCACCGAATTTGACAGTGCTTGATAACAACTTCCACAGAAGTAATTAATCAGCCCTTATATTTGTATAGGTACAAATATATGAAAGAATCCTGTTTGTGCAGTGGTTAAGGGTTGGCAGTTTAAACTCACCAGCTCTTCCATAGGAGCAAGATATGTCAGTCTTCTTCTGTAAAGATCTCAGCCTTAAAACCCTATGGAGCAGTTCTATTCCATCCTATAGGGTTGCTATGAGTCAGAATCAACTCAATGACAATGACAATGAGTTACTGTAAAAATATGTGTATGTACGTGCATGTGGTGAGAAAGTGAGAGAGCACTGAGTAACTCCAATTATACTTTTAAAGATACACTGGAATTTGATACCAAGAAAAGTATATTATCAAATAAAAGTGTTACTTATTACAAATGAAGACACAGAATGCATGGGGTTAATTGGACAGTGGGGCCTTAGTGATTCAAAATGTGATTAATAAAGAACTAAGTCAGACAGGAGTAATATAATATATGTTCTTGCCCTGGCCTGAATGCATGTTACTGCCACCTAACATTTCTCACCTTGTTTCCTCTCTTTAGTAGTATGTAGTATAATTGGAGGATGCAAGCCTTTTCAATTTGAAACGTCAGTCATTCTACACCCTATGAGATAGGAAAAGGAGGCATTAGTTCTGCCCATGGAGCGGCAACACAGATAAACCAACCCAACTTTATAGCTTTGTCAAAAGTCACCTTACTGTCACCTAGCAAGGCAGCAAGGTAGGCAGGTACAGAGGGCTTGGTAACAAATAAGGGACACAAACTGTCAGTTTGATGTCCTGTGGTAGCTTACATGTTGCTGTGAGGCTGGAGGCTATGCCACTGCGCTGCAAAATGCCAGCAGGGTTACCCATGGTGGACAGGTTTCAGTGCAGCTTTTGGGGTAAGACTGACTCGGAAGAAGGAAGAGGCCATCCACTTCTTAAACAATTGGCTAGTGAAAACCTTATGAATAGCAGTGAAACATGGTCTGATATATTACTGGAAAACTTAATGAATAGCCCTGAACCACTGTCTGATACAGTGCCGGAAGATGAGCACTTCAGGTCAGAAGGCACTCAAAATTTGACTGTGGAAGAGATGACTCCTCAGAATAGAGATGACCTTAATGATATGGATAGAATAAAGCTTTCAGGACCTCCATTGGCAGACGTGGCATGACTCAAAATGAGTAGAAACAGATGCAAACATCCATTAATAATTGGAACATGGAATGTATGAAGTATGAAACTAGGAAAATTGGAATTTGTCAAAAATGAAATGGAACACATAAAGATTGATGTCCTAGGCATTAGTGAGCTGAAATGGACTGCTTTTGACCATTTTGAATCAAAGAACCATATGATCTACTATGCCAGGAATGACAAATTGAAGAGTTATGGTGTGACATTCATCGTCACAAAGACTGCTTCAAGATCTGTCCTAAAGTACAACACTGTCAGTGATAGGATAATATCCATGCACCTACAAGGAAGACCAGTTACTATTATTCAACAGACCATACTATTATTCAAATTTATGCATCAACCACCAAAGCCAAATGAGGAAATTGAAGATTTCTACCAACTTCTGCAGTCTGAAATTAACCAAACATGCAATCAAGATGTGTTAATTATCACTGGTGACTGGAATGCAAAAGATGAAAACAAAGAGTTACCCATACTTCAAAAATATGGCCTTGGTGATAGAAATAACCCTGGAGATCGCATGATAGAATTTTGCAAGACCAACAACTTATTCATTGCAAATACCTTTTTTCAAGAACATAAATGAAGACTATCCACATGGACTTCACCAGATGGAATACACAGGAATCATATTGACTATATCTGTGGCAAGAAGTGACAGAGAAGTTCAATATCTTCAGCCAAAACAAGGCCAGGAGCTGACTTTGGAACAGACCATCAACTGCTAATATGCACATTCAAGTTAAAGTTGAAGACAATTAAAACAAGTTTACAAGAGCCAAAATATGACCTTGAATATATCCCCTCCTGAATTGAGAGACCATCTAAAAAATAGATTTGATGTGTTGAACACCAATGACTGAAAACCAGTAGAATTGTGGGATGACATCAAGAACATCATCCATGAAAAAAGCAAGAGGTCATTTAAAAGACAGGAAAGGACGAAAAGGTCAAAATGGATGTCAGAAGAGACTCTGAAACTTGCCCTGAAGGGGAGAATAGCTAAAGCAAATGGAAGAAATGACAAGAGAAAAGAGCTGAGCAGAAGATTTCAAAGAGCAGCTCGAGCAGACAAGGCCAATTACTATAACGAAATGTGCAAAGACACAGAGTTAGAAAACCAAAAAGGAAGAATGCACTCAGCATTTTTGAAGCTGAAAGAACTGAAGAAAAAATGTAAGCCTCAAGTTGCAATATTGAAAGATTCTATGGGCAAAACATTGAATGATGCAGGAAGCATCAAAAGAAAATGGAAGGAATACACAGAGTCACTGTACCAAAAAGAACTGATCAATGTTCATCCATTTCAGGAGGTGGCATATGACCAAGAACCAATGGTACTGAAGAAAGAAGTTGAAGCTGCACTGAAGGAATTGGCAAAGAATAAGGCTTCAGGAATCGACAGAATACCCACTGAGATGTTTCAACAAATGGATGCCCCGCTGAAGGCACACAATCAGCTATGCCAAGAGATTTGGAAGATAGCTACCTGACCAACTAACTGGAAGATAACCATATTGGTACCATTCCAAAGAAAGGTGATCCTAAAGAATGGGGAAATTATCAAACAATATCATTGACATCACATTCAAGTAAAATCTTACTGAAGATAATTCAAAAATGATTGCAGCAGCATATTGACAGAGAGCTTCCAGAAATGCAAGCTGGATTCAGAAGAGGACATGGAAGGAGGAATATCATTGCTGATGTCAGATGGATCCTAGCTGAAAGCAAAGAATACCATAAATGTTTACTTTTGTTTCATTGACTATGCAAAAGCATTCAGTTGTGTGAATCATAACAAATTATGGATAACATTGAGAAGAATGGGAATTCCAGAACACTTGATTGTATTCTTACAGAACCTGTACATAGATCAGGATGCTGTCAATCGAACAAAGCAAGGGGATACTAACCCACTGCTATCGAGTCAGATCCAACTCATAGCGACCCCTCCTTGGGTTTCTGAGGCAGTATCACTATGGAAGTAGATTGCCCCAACCTTCCTTCTGAGGAATGGATGGTGGGTTTGAACTTCCAGCCTTCTGGTTACCAATCAAATGCCTTAGGCACTACACCACTGCATGGTTCAAAATCAAGAAGGGAATGTGTCAAGGCTGTATCCTTTCAGCATACTTATTCAACTTATATGCTGTGGTTGTTATGTTTTTGTGTCAACTTGGCTGGTCCTGGTTGAGTGGCTGGGCAGCTGGTGGTAGTTATTCCCCATGATAAGATTAGCAATCAACTCCATGGTGGAATCTACCACAAGCAGCTGAGTTGCTGCTTTGGGTATGTGGTCTGCTTCCCATATATAAGAAGCAATTTTGGGAATGGTCTCTAACATATGGCACACTTGGACCCTGCATGTAGCCATGTCATTGTTCAGCAGCCTGCCATGCTCTGCTGAACTTGGGACTACAATGAACTTGAATTAATGGCCTGCCTGTGGTTTGATAACATTGGGACAGTGCCTTTTTACTTGTCAACCTTAGGCTTCGCAGGTTCCACAGCTAGCAGCTGTCTGAGTGAAGAAAAGCCTCTAGCTTCAGTGGGTCAGGAACAGGAGGCAGAGCTGAACCTCAAGGTTGAGGGGCTTTCACCCAGCCCCTAGAGCCTGGCACTTTGAACTTGGACTTATAGCCTCCAAACTGTAAGAGAATAAACTCCTGTTTGTTAAGGCCATCCCATTTGTGGTATATTCTTGTCAGAGTGGCACTAGGTAACCAGAACAGAATTTGGTACTAAGAGAGTGGGGTGCTGCTCTGACAGATACCTGAAATGTGGAAACAGGAGTGGAGTGTGTCCTTGACTCAAGACCCTGGCAGAGAGACCCCATTCCTGGTACCAAATGTGTTTGACTGGGTTCTCTAGAGAAAAAAAAAAAAAAAACAGTAAAGCTTATAGAGAGAGAGAAAGAGAAATTTATCTTAGGAAAATGGCTCACACACTTCTAAAAGCTGGCAAGTCCAAAGTTCTGTAGATCGGGATTCTGTTGTGTTGTCTACAACTGTCCATGAGAAAACAAACCACCATTCAGCCTGGAGATCTTGGACTCATCATTTGTTGGAGTCAACAGCCAGTATACTGCCTGCCCACCTTGAGCTTCTCAGCCTCTGCAGCTGCATGAGTCAGGAAAAGCCTCCCGTTTGATGTTTGATCCAAGTTTTAATGGTTTTGTTTCTCTAGAGAATCCAGTCAAACACATATGCTGAGCAAATAATCCAAGAACCTGGATTATATAAAGAAGAACATGGCATCAGGATTGGAGGAAGACTCATTAACAACCTGAGATACGCTAATGACACAACTTTGCTTGCTGGAAGTGAGGACAACTTGAACCACTTACTGATGAAGATTAAAGACTAAAGTCTGCAGTATGGATTACACCTCAATATAAAGAAAACAAAAATCTTCACTACTGGTGCAATAAACAGCTTCATGGTGAATGGAGAAAAGATTGAAGTAGTCAAGGATTTCATATTACTTGGTTCTATAATCAACACCAATGGAAGCAGCCATTAAGACATCAGACAACATGTTGCATTGGGCAAATCTGCTGCAAAAGACCTCTTTCAAGTGCTGAAGAGCAAAGACATCTCCTTGAAAACTAAGGTGAGCCCAACCCAAGCCATGGTATTTTTAATCACCTCTTACACATGTGAGAGCTGGACAATGAATAAGGAAGACCAAAGAAGAGTTGATGCTTTTGAGTTGTAGTGTTGGAGAAGAATGCTATGAGTACCATGGTATGCTAAAAGGACTAACAAATCTGTCCTGGAGGAAGTGCAGCCAGAATCCTCCTTGGAAGCGAGAATGGCCAGACTTCATCTCACCTACTTCGGTCATGTTGTCAGAAGGAACCATTCCCTGGAGAAGGATATCATGCTTGGTAAAGTGGAGGGTCCACGAAGAAGGGGAAGGCCCTCAACAAGATAGCTAGACACAATGGCTGCAACAATGAGCTCAGGTATAGCAAGGATCATGAGGCTGACACAGGACCAGGCAGTGTTTCATTCTGCTGTGCATAGGATTCCTATGAGTTGGAGACAACTCAACGGCACCTAACAACAACAACAACAACAGCAAGGCAGCAGAGTATACAAGTAGACAATATTTATCAGGATTCAGTTTGTTTGTTATTTTGTTTGTTTGATGGACCTTAAGTGCACAGAATTAATCACAATACTTGGTCTTATCATTTGTCCTTGAATAGTCTGCTTTTGTTTATTTGGTTAGTAGTCTTTAAAAAATGTATTTAGTAACCATAAACGCACTACCTAAAACAAAAGCTACACCTTTATCAATAATGTATCTAATCATTTGAGCCCCAATACCATCATCCTGCCTTTCCCCACCTGAGATAAGGATCATCATAAATCCTGTATTCATAAATTCCTTGCTTATTTGTTTTACATAGTTTTACTACACCTATAGGAATTCCCTAAAAGTAATTTTTATTATAGTTATCTTTATTTTATAAAATGATCATCCTGATTACCCTTCTTCCACCAGGAAGAATCCTCCATTCTTATCGCTTATAAATGGAGTCCTACAAAGAATTTCTCATTTTTACAAAAGAAAAAAGAAGAGAAGGGAGAAAAGGAAGAGAAGTGTTCTGATTCTATCTGATAAACCCTAGGCCAGAAGATCTCTAAGTTTCCTTCCATTATTAACTTCCTATGATGAGATCAGGAGCTCTGGTAGCATAGTGCCTAAGGCACTTGACTGCTAAAGAGAAAGCTGGCAGCTCAAACCCACCAGCCACTCCTCGGAAGGAAGGTTGTGCAATCTACTTCCATAGTGATACTGCCTCGGAAACCCAAGGAGGGGTTGTTATGAGTCAAGTCCGACTCAATGGCCCATAACAACAACAACATGATGAGATCACTAGATATCATCCAAATAAAAAGCAATTAAGAAAATGGCAAATGAGGAATAATAGTAAGAATTAGGAATGTTTGACCCAAGGAGAAAAACATAACACTGAATACACTAACAAAGGCTAGAATTGTCCAATAATGGATAAGTTGTGTTGCCATCCATAAACCCCATCTCAACCTCTACTTACTATCTTCCAACAATGAACATTATTTTGCTCTATCTCAGATTTCTTATAGTTCATTCAATGCTCACACTTAAAATTTTGCTGGTGCCACTATTTACTTAATGTTTTCTGTTACATTAACTTGATTATTTATCTAAATGAATTTGGTCTCATGCCAGCCAAAATCTTCATCATCATGGATTTGATATGTATAGGGGTTTTTTTCTATCTTAATATACTCCAAAATACAGTCACAATTATTACAATGATATTCATGACCCTTTCAACTCTTAAGTTTGTCTATTGTCAGTCTTCAGAATATATTAGCTTGTTCAAAATTTTATTTACTATAGAGGTCTGAGTCAGTTTTCCTCACCTGCTTCCAGGCCTTGATCCTCCCCTTTATCTCATCCCTAAAAATTTCTGTTGTTCTCTATTGACAAATTTCCATAGCTGAAATATTCATATCTCTTTACAATAAAAATAACATTATTGAACATTATGTGCTAGGCCCCATACAAAGTGCTTTGTATATAACCTAGATACTATTTTTTTTTTTTTAAGAAACACTTATTACAGCCTAGCTTCTGAGGTTTCTTTAGTTACCATACCTGCTTCCTTTTAGCTCTTGGTCACATAGTTACAAAGAATGAAGTTTCATTACTTAATATTGTAAATGAGATGCCTGTGAAGATCTCTATTTTGGAAAATGTCAACCACATCTTGCCAAAAGCTAACTACGTGGCAGCCTTATAATAAGAAAAGGGAAAAGTTCCCGGCTTAGCCTTTCCAGAATAAAATTAATTATGAGAGTTCAACTCCTTCTAAGTCTGTGGGTGCTCATGTCCTTCCCTTGAGAGCTAGTTATAAATGATTTTGCACTTTCTGTGTGCAGTAATGCAGGCAAAAATACACAGCATGGAGGGGGGTGAAATACTGGAATATGAGTTAACCTTCACCCTCAAGATTTTAGGGCCTTTTCAGTGCTCCTGGGGCTGGCTCCTCCTGCTCCAAGAATCACTGAGATTCTGTGTCCATCATTCCTTAGCCTTCACCACACAAATGAGCTTAGCTTTGTTATTTTCACATGCCTGTACCAGTGAGAGGCTTTTACAAATTCCTGTGTAAGCATCTTCCCAACCAAACAGGTCTGAAATCATACCGGGAAGCTATGACTACTCCCTCCGTGTTAAGCATTGTTTTTCCACATCTCAACTAAAAAAGACATTCATTTTGGATTCATTAATTCAAGACATTTATTAGCTCCTATGGTGACATAGTGCCTAAGGTATTTGACTGCTAATCAGAAGGCTGGAGGTTCAAACTCACCAGCCACTCCTCAGAAGGAAGATTTGTTGTTGTTGTTGTTGTTATTTGCCATCGAGTCGGCCCCGACTCATAGCGATTAGGCAATCTATTTCTATAGAGATACCACCTTGGAAAACCAAGGAGGGGTGGCTATGAGTCGGAAACTACTTGACGGCAGTAAGTTTGGTTTTAGTTTTTTTTGTTTGTTTGTTTTTTGTTTTTTATGGTGTGATAGACATTGTGAGATTGTATGGGGGATACACCTGAGAATAAAATACTCTAATTTCAATAAGCTAAGGTGTATAGACCCAAATAAACCAAAAACCCAAACCCATTACCATCAAATTGATTCTTACTCTTAGTGACCCTACAGGACAGAGTAGAACATCCCCAAAGGATTTCCAAGGCTATAAACTTTACAGGAGACTGCCACATCTTTCTCCCATGGAGCAGCTGGTGAGTTTGAACCATTGACTAGTTCACTTGGCTAGGTATGTAACCATTTTGCCACCAGGAATACTTTAGATCCAAATAGTTAAAAATAAATTACAGAAAATCTGCCAACTTCTCCCTACTTCCAATCACTAAACTGTAGTATCATGAAGGCAAAAGTCATATTTTACGTATTATATTCCCAGCACCTAAAAAAGTGAATGGTCTATGATAGTAGTTAATAAAATATATTTTAAATGAATAGAAAGATGCTATGAAAATTCAGTGGGAAGAGAAGTTATTTTGCTATGAATACCAGAGAAGTTTTCTTGAAATAAGTGGCAATGAAAGTAGATCTTGAAGAACAGATAGAAAATAAAATTTTTGAAATAAACTTCTAGTTATAAAAGTAATTTAAAGGGGACACTGAATTTATGTTAAAGGTAATAGAATAATTTGGAAAAGAATAGGTGTATAACTTGAAGAATATAATCAGTGTTACGGAATTGTAAATGTAGAAATTTCTGGGAAAAAGTTATTTAAGCTTCTTTTTAAATAATTGAACACATACTAGTATTTTTAATATTTGAATTATTCATAACAATAACAACAAACAAGTCTATGGAAATATGACAGAAAAGGAGGCTCATTTTCTCTCCCCCAATAACTAGTGAATGCCTCTAAACTGTAATAACCAATAAAAATGCTCAAAAAAGAGATTGGGATCAAGTTTCATTTTCTGGTAGCATAGTGCCTAAGGCACTTGACTGCTAACCAGAAGGCTGGCAGTTCAAACCCACCAGCCACTTCTTGGAAGAAAGGTTGGGCAATCTACTTCCGTAGTGATACTGCCTCGAAAACCCAAGGAGGGGTCGCTATGAGTCAGGTCTGACTCGATGGCACACAACAACAACAACAGTAGTCATCTCATCACATTATATATATCAGGCAAATATTTGGATTTTCAAGTGTTATGGCAGTCAGTTATTTTGTACTTTTATCTTCAAATACTCTATTTTTATTGATATGCAACATAAAATATTGTCCCAACTTCCAACCTTCTCTCATATTTAAGCCAATTCCATTTGGAATATTGGCCCCACCCGCTACTCAAAGAAGACAAATAGATTAAAAGGTGTCCAGGAGAATTCATTCATGTTATACAAAAGCAAACAAACAACTTAACAGAATTCTCACACTAAACATAAACAAAACATAAACATTAAAAACAAGAGCATGGCAAGTGTGCAAACATCCTGTAGAAAAAATATCAAAAGACTGAAAGGTAGTATGGAAAAGACTCCAACTGGAGGAAAACGTGCTATATTAAAAGTGGAAAATTCCCCATCAGTGCTTCATGCTACTTAAAAATTTAATAAAACAAGAACTAAGGTGCCATGTGATAAAATTATAGAATGAGATGAAATAGCTGATTTACAGCTAAGGATAGTAATTAAGAGCCAAGATGCTATTATTATAAATTTGATAAATAACTTAGAAACAAGAGAAATCAGGTATGCCCTGCTGTGAGATTAATTGTTTACATGGAACAAAGATTTAATATAATAACAATGAAAGTACAAAGAAAAAAATCAAAACAATTGCAACATAATCAATATGGAGAATACAGATGATCCAACTTAAGACCAATTGGTATCCCTAAAAAGCTACTCAACCATATAAAAACAGTAAAAATAGAAATTACCCTTCAAATAAAGCAACAACTAAATCTTCACATTGAAAATGCCCACAAAAAATTAAACCAAAAATTTAGGCATGAGAATCAACACTCAGGAAAAATATAATGCAATGTAACCACTGCCACGGAGTCAGATCCAACTCATAGTAATCCTCTTTGGGTTTCCAAGGCAGTATCACTACAGAAGTATTGTTGTTGTTATGTGCCATGGAGTCGGACTTGACTCATAGCAACCCCTCCTTGGGTTTCCGAGGCAATATCACTATGGAAGTAGATTGCCTCATCTTCCTTCCGAGGAGTGGCTGGTGGGTTTGAACCATCAGCCTTCTGGTTAGCAGTCAAGTGTCTTAGGCACTATCTACCAGAGCTCCCACCAGATTGCCCAATCTTCCTTTCGAGGAGCAGCTGGTGGGTTTGAACCACCAGCTTTCTGGTTAGCAGTCAAATGCCTTAGGCACTACACCACCAGAGTATGTATATATATTTTTTTCTTCAACAGTACAAAAATATATATATAGCCTAGGATTTTTGCACATTCACTGTCAAAAGACAATAAAGAAATGTCGTCAAAGTTCTAAAACAACCAAAGTGTGAGCAAAAATATCATGTTATTGTTGTTGTTAGGTGCCATCAAGTTGTCTCCAACTCATAGTGACCTTATGTACAACAGAACAAAACACTGCCCAGTCCTATGCCAGCCTCATGATCCTTGCTATACCTGAGCCCATCATTGTAGCCACTATGACAACCCATCTCCTTGAGGGCCTTCCCCGTTTTTGTTGATCCTCCACTTTACGAAGCATGATATCTTTCTCCAGGGAATGGTCCCATCTGACAACATGACCAAGTAGGTGAGACTAAGTCTGGCCATTCTCACTTCCAAAGAGCATTATGGCTGCACTTCTTCCAGGATAGATGTTTAGTTCTTTTAGCAGTCCATGGTACTTTCAGCATTCTTTGCCAACACCACAACTCAAAAGCATCAACTCTTCTTCAGTGTTCCTTATTCATTGTCCAGCTCTCACATGCATTTGAGACAATTGAAAATACCATGGCTTGGGTTAGGCATACCTTAGTCTTCAAGGAGACATCTTTGCTCTTCACCACCTGAAAGAGGTCTTCTGCAGCAAATTTCCCGAATGCAATATGTCATGTGATGTCTTGACTGCTGCTTCCATTGGTGTTGATTGTAGAACCAAGTAATATGAAATCTTTGACAACTTCAATCTTTTCTCCATTTATCATGATGCTGTTTATTGGCCCACTTGTGAGGATTTTTCTTTTCTTTATGTTGAGGTGTAATCCATACTGCAGACTGTAGTCTTTAATCTTCATCAGTAAGTGCTTCAAGTCATCTTCACTTTCAGCAAGCAAAGTTGTGTCGTCTGCGTATTGCAGGTTGTTAATGAGTCTTCCTCCAATCCTGATGCCACATTCTTCTTCATATAGTCTAGCTTCTCGGGTTATTTGCTAAGCATACAGATTGAATAATTATGGTGAAAGGATACAACCCTGACACACTTCCTTCCTGATTTTAAACCATGCAGTATCCCTTTGTTTCATTTAAACAACAGCCTCCTGGTCTATGCACAAGTTCCTCAGAAGTAGTTAAGTGTTTGGGAATTCCCATTCTTAATGTTATTCATAATTTTTTATGATCTGCACAATCTAATGCTTTTGCATAGTCAATAAAACACAAATAAACACCTGTTTAGTATTCTTTGCTTTCAGCCAAGATCCATCTGACATTAACAGATATCCTTCATTCCACGTCCTCTTCTGAATCCAGCTTGCATTTCTGGAAGTTCTCTGTCAATATACCACTACAACTGTTTTTGAATTATCTTCAGCAAGATTTTACTTGTATGTGTTATTAATGATGCTGTTATATAACTTCCACATTCTGTGGGATCACCATTCTTTGGAACGGGGACAAGATTGGATCTCTTCTAGTCAGTTGGCCAGGTAGCTGTCTTTCCAATCTCTTGGCATAGCCAAGTGAGTGTCTCCATCATGACATCTGTTTGTTGAAACATCTCAGTGGGTATTCCATCAATTCCTGTAGCCTTGTTTTTCACCAATTCCTTCAGTGCAGCTTTGACTTCTTCCTTCAATACCACTGGTTTCTGATCATATGCCACCTCTTGAAATAGATGAACATCTACCAATTCTTTTTGGGACAGTGATTCTGTGTATTCCTCCCATCTTCTTTTGACGTTTCCTGCATCAGTCAATATATTTCCCATAGAATCTTTCAATATTGCAACTCGAGGCTTTAATTTCCTCTTCAGTTCTTTCAGCTTGAGAACTGCAGAGCGTGTTCTTGCTTTTTGATATTCTAACTCCAGGTCTTTGCACATTTCATTATAATAATTCTGTCTTCTCGAGTTGCTCTTTGAAATCTTCTGTTCAGCTCTTTTATCTTGTCATTTCTTCCATTTGCTTTAGCTACTCTCCATTCAAGGTCAAGTTTCAGAGTCTCTTCTGACATCCATTTTAGTCTTTTCTTCCTTTCCTGTCTTTTTAATACCTTTTGCTTTCTTCATGGATGATGTTCTTGATGTCATCCCACAATTCTTCTGGTTTTCAGTAATTGGTGTTCAATGCATCAAATCTATTCTTTATATGGTCTCTAAATTCAGGAAGGACAAAATAAAGGTCATATTTTGGCTCTCATGGACTTGTTTTAATTGTCTTCAGCTTCAACTTGAACTTGAACATGAGCAGTTGATGGTCTGTTCCACAATCAGCCCCTGGCCTTGATTTGGCTGAAGATATTGAGCTTCTCCGTCACCTGTTGCCACAGATGTAGTCAGTCTGATTCCTGTGTACTGAATCTGGCAAAGTCCACATGTACGGCCTTCGTTTGTGTTGCTGAAAAAAGGTATTTGCAATGAGTAAGTCATCGGTCTTGCAAAATTCTATCATGCAATCTCCAGTGTGAATAGTATATCTTAACTAAATTGCCTCAAGTATAAAGATAATTTTTTAAGTATGGAAGAACTTAAGAAACACAGAATCTGCAAGTCTTTCTTTAAAAAAAGTAATATAAATTTAAATCCAGTCAATGAAGGCTTAAACAGATAATCTGGGCTCAGTGAGACTAATGCAATATACTAAGCCAGATAATACTATAGCAAAGTCCACAAAGTCCTGAGGGAATTTAATTTAATGTACACTTTTTAATTAACTGACTGATTTCATTCAGATTAAGAGAAAATAAACAACCTTAGAAATTAATATTTGACTTGCCCATTGTGCTTCTCAAGTTATCAGTGGACTTGCCTCTCATGAATGCACAGCTCTGTTCTGCCACCAAAATTTTATTTCTCCAAAAATACAGAACTGATCCCCATGTAAGTCTTTTCTTTTCTACTCCCCATGATATTGTGGATCTCATCCTTGTCTGTCTAAACAAAAAAAAAAAAAAAAAAAACTCACTGCTGTAGAGTCAGATCTGACTCATAGCAATCCCTTCATGGGTTTCCAAGGTGGTATCACTACGGAAGTAGATCGCCCAATCTTTCTTCCGAGGAGTGGTTGGTGAGTTTGGACTGCCAGCCTTCTGGTTAGCAGTCAAATGCCTTAGGCACTATGCCACCAGAGCTCATATGTCTGTCTAAAAGGCTCTTATCTCTATGTCCAAATCCTTTGTTTTGGGGAAAAAAAAAAAAAAACTGTCACTGAGTCAATTCCAACTCAGGAAGACATTTCAGGGCAGAGTAGAATTACCCTGTAGGATTTCCAAGGCCCTGGAAATCTTTATGGAAGCAGACTGCCTCATCTTTCTCCCACAGAGCAACTGATGGGTTTGAACCACCAAGCTTTTGGTTAACTGCTGACTGCTTTAACAAACACACAAGCAGGGCGCTTAATGCTTTCTATGTATTATCATGATAGAGAATTTAGCAATATATTTCGAGAGCTTTAAATATCTTCATACATTTTGACTCATTAATTTATCTCCTAAACCAAAACCAAACCCACTGCCATTAAGGCAATTCCAAGTCCCAGTAACCCCCACTGGGTTTTCAAGGCAGTACATCTCTGTGGCAGTAGATTGTCTCATCCTTCTTCTGCAGAGCAGCTGGTGGGTTTGAACCGCCAACTTTCTGCTTAGAAGTCAAATGCCTTAGGCACTACACAACAAGAGCTCCTTTGAAGTTTTCTCCTAGGAATGTGTATTTAAAAAGAATTAGAGGTGTAGATAAATATTCATGTTTATTACAGTATTTACAATAACAAAACCTTAAAAGCAATACAAATGTCCTAAGATAAGGAAAAGATTAAATTATGGTAAATAAAAAGAATATTAAAATAATATTTTGAAAATTTGGGGGTATCAAAATTTTTGTGCATGCAGTAGGATAATATATGAAAAAATAAAAGCACAAAAAATGAGAGTACACATATATATGGTATGATTCAAAATGTGTAAAAATTATACATATAAAAATAAATGATAATGCAAGGAAATATATAACTTGATTTTCTCTGGGATGTTAGTTCAAAAAATATTTATTTTTACAAAAAATGTTAATATCATGATGAAATATTCATTATCTCAGGTTGCTAATGATTCTTTCTCCAATTCTGATGCCACATTCTTCTTCATATAGTCCAGCTTCTCAGATTTTTTGCTCAGCATACAGATTGAATATGTATGGTGAAAAGATATAATGTTGACATATACCTTTCCTGATTTTAAACCATGTAGTATCCCCCTGTTCTGTTCCAATGACTCCCTCTCAGTCTACATACAGGTTCCTTCTGAGCACAATCAAGTGTTCTGGAATTCCCATTCTTTGCAATGTTATTCGTAATTTGCTGTGATTCACACAGTCAAATGCCTTCACATAGTCAATAATATAGCAAATGGTAACTGGATTTTTCTTCAAGGCTTAAGAAAGATATTTATCTTGAAGTTAGAGAAAAGGGGAATATTTTAGGTTCAGGGAATACACTAGTGACAGAGACAAACAATGTCCCTTCACAAAGAGAGTGTTGCATGGTGAATGGAAGAGAGGGGAATAAAAGTATAGCCAGATAAGGTCTGTGATGGGCTGAATGCATGGCTACATTGAAAGCAGGAGTTAGAAAACCTGGCTTCTGCCATGAGTTTACTGTTTGACCATGAGAGACGCTTTCTCTGGGCCTTGGTTTATCTCCAAATAGAACATACTAAACTAGGCCACATCTGAGTTCTTTTCAATCCCCAAAACTTACTTCCTTAACTTATTTATGTCACTTGTTTCTTTGCTGCCTATATTAATATTATGCCATTAGTCCCTGGTTTGGCCAACCTCCTTTCACCAGGAGCCTTATTTGGCCACTTCAGCTCCCCATTTTGTGGAGTAAGTACTGTCAGTTCCATTCCTTGTGCCCTATCGTGTCCTGTTTCTTCTCAACCAGATATATGATTTCAAAAGGTAAGTCTAGGCCTTTGTTTTACATCCTCCAGGGCATGAAGCATATTGCCCAGCACTTCAAGTGAAGTACAACTTAAAGTCTCTGAGATACAGCCTGAGTACCATTATAGATTTGCAAGGAACACAGGTATATTAATCCTTTGCAAGAAAACACAGCTTCTAATACAGACTTTAAGGAGCTCTGGTGGCATAGTTCTTAAGGCATCTGACTGCTAACCAGAAGGTTGGCAGTTCAAACTCACTAGCCACTCCATGGAAGGAAGACTGGGCAATCTACTTCCATAAAGATTTACCACCTCAGAAACCCAAAGAGAGTAGCTATGAGTCGGAATTGACTCAATGGCAGTGAGTTTTGTTTTTTAGTTTAATGAAGACTTTATTATCAACTATTGTACTACCACTCTGTAATTCAGTTCCCTCCTACAAGATGGGGCACCCTTACTGCTAACAAATGTTTATATTGTAAATACTAGAAATATGGTATTCTACAAAGACTAAATATACTTTTAAAACTTAAAATGCAAACAGATACTTGTACATCAATGTTCATTGAAGCACTTTTCATCATAGCCAAAAGGTAGAAACAACCTAAGTGTCCATCAATTGATGAATGGATAAACAAAATGTGAATTATACATACAATGGAATATGACTCAGCTTTAAAGAGAAAAGAAGCCCTGATACATGCCACAACATGAATGAAACTTGAAAACATGCTGAGTGAAATAAGTCAGTCGCCAAAGGACAAATACTGTATATCTCATTTATATGAAATATCTAGAATTAGCAAATGCATAGGGACCAAAACTTATTAGTGATTATCAGAGCAGGGGAGAAGGGGAAAGCCATGCCTTAAGGGGCACTGAGTTTCTGTTAGGAGTTATGGAAAAATTTAGAGATGAAAGTGTAATGGTTGTACAGCATGATGAACATAATTGATGCTATTGAATTGAACCAGTAAAAAATATTGACATGACAAAACTTTTGTTGTATATATTTTTACCACAATAAAAAAAAAAAAACTTAATCGTTCATATCTAAGCTGTAGTCCCAACTCTTGTATACTCTGAATTCTTGTTTCTTCCTCTGAAAAATAAAGAAAAGGACTAGACATAATCTCCAAAGCACATGGCTCAAATTCAAATACCTAGGTAGTATATATCTGGTCAGAAGGAAGATGGGGCAATCTACTTCTGCAGTGATATGCCTCAGAAACCCAAGGAGGGGTAGCTATGAGTTGGGTCCGACTTGACGGCACATAACAACAACAACAACATATATCTGGATGAAGTGGCCTGAGTTTTATTGCAATGGCAAATTATGGTATATATTTGCACATAAACGAAATATTTATTTCTTCATGTCTACAAATAATATGGGTACTCCATTTCTCTTGAAAAATAATTCTTTCTCAGTCCATCTTTCATTTTCCCACTTTGACAAAGAAATTTATATAAGATATATATTATTTTCCTTTTAACTCTACTACCAAAAAAAGAAAAGAAAGAACAACCAGACAAAATGATAAATGGCACTGTCAGTCATTCTAAATGTTGGCAAGACCAAAGGCAGAGTGGCAGGGACTAAGGAAAACTGGAGACTGCCTGCCTGACACATCCAAAAGGAATAGCTTAGTTCCAATGAAATGTTTCCAATTCTGTTTGCTTTGCTTTGTTTTTACAAGAGAAGCTAAAAATCCCATATAGTTGTATTGAAATGTCTCAATTTTAAAATATTAACAACCTTTTCAAATATTTTTAAATATTGTGAAGGCAAAAATTAAAAAGAAAAAAAATGTCTGTGGAAATGTGGCCCACAGATTACAAGTGTCTGATTTATTTTCTAAAATTTCTCTAACTCTCCCCTGTAGTGAATTTCTTTTCTCAGGACAAGGGAAGAAGGTGAGTCCAATACAGGATTGTTCTGCTGTTTGTGGTGATGAAATTCCCATTCTTACACAACACTCTACTGTGCCAATGGGCTAGTCTGATCCTTCAGTAGAGAAAGGTGCTGTGTGCAAAGCACCATACTGAATGCAGAGAAAAGTTCAAAGACAATTGATGTGGGTCACACATTTCTCAGCAGATTGTGTTTTTGAGCTCCATTGTGCAAAAAGAATGCAACTGAACTCACCACTTTTTAATGACAGCCATTACCCTAGTGGTTTATATCAAACAAGTCATGTTCACATCCATGGTTTCAGAGGATGCTCATATCAAGTGAGAAAAATAGAAGCTAAAATTAGTGTTCCCATTGTACAGATAAGTGAACAGTTCAACAATGGTAAAGGGCTTACTGAGGTTCATAGAGGTAGTAAGTAATAGTGTTAGAACTCAAAATAACGTCTTTCGATTTACAATTATTTGATTAGTTCTTTTCCTAACACACCATACCAGTTCAACCTAATCCATTCAGTTGCATCCTCTTACAAAATAACCAGATAAAACAAGGACTACAGTCTACATTCATGTAGAGAGAAAAGAAAATATGACATATGAGAGACTTCAGTTCAAAAATTTATTCACTTGATCTCAAGCCCAAACCTCCAAACTTACTGCTCATTCATATTATAGTTATAACTCTAAGATCTTTGAGGCCTTTTTCAACATCCATGTGCCATCAGTGGATCTTTTATCAAGAATTAGTGTAATATCTTTTACAAATCATGTTTCTTAGGAGTCTAATGCAGTGGCAAGGTCATAGACCATTATGGCCACTCAAAAACTGAATATCACTGCTTGAAAAGTGTTACCAATTTCTGCTTTTATCCAAGAGGGAGTAACAGAAAGAAGATTCACTCTCCTGTCTGAAACAACTCAAACATTGGACAAAAACATATGGAAAAAAAAAAAAGTTTTCAAGATATGACAATAAAAAACAATGATCCCTAAGAGATGGGAAACAAATTAGGTGAGCCCTACAATTGCCTCTGCTTATTGCCGTGAAAGACTTTCCAGGCTACAGCATAGGCAACCCAAGCCTAGTACTTTAGTGCCTAAGGCACTTGACTGCTAACCAGAAGGCTGGCGGTTCAAACCCATCAGTAACTCCTCAGAAGGAAGGTTGAGCAATCTACTTCCATAGTGATATTGCCTTGGCAACCCAAGGAGGGGGTCACTATGAGTTGGGTCCAACGGCACATAACAACAACAATGAAGGTATAGCTTTCACAGCACAGAGAATCAGAGAGAGATGCAGAGAGAATTACAGAGATCTGCAGATGGCACCCCTCCAGTATTCAGCAGAGGGCTAGTCAGAATATACACATAGTGAGACTACCCAAGAAAAGAGGAACAACAACCTGAAAGGATTTGATACTATTTGATACTCACAGAGGGCTGTGAAAAGAGCTTTTTCCCAACAGCCAGGTTGAAAAACCTCATAATTTAGGAGGCATTGAAAAGATTACTCAGAAAGGTCTTGCTTCATTATTGGGGAAAAATTACCTTTAGAGTAAAATGTATTCTTATCTCACCTAGTAAATCTTAAAGCAAGACCTAAAAGGATCAAACTGTTTACAAGAAACATAACTATCTCCCGGAAGAAGGCCCAAAAATATTTATAGGAATACAAAAATACATACAGTGTTTAATATCCAATCAAAATAACCAGGCATAGTGGCCAACTAAAGAACAATGATTAGTCTATATTCACCTGCAGCAACAGAGGAAGAAGAGTCAGGAACAGGAGGAGAAAATGGAATATGTGGCTAACTGCTTCCATGCAAAACTGTCACCTTTGCTATAAGACTAGAAGAACTGGATGGTGCCCAGTTACCATTAGTGAACAATCTGGGATTCTATATAAGAATCCTGATCAAAAGGGGGGAAATTAAGAATATAATTTCAAATTCTTATGGAGTCTAGACTTTCTGGAACCATGGAGGCTAGATGGACACCTGAAACTAATTCTCTGAGATAATCTTTAAACCTTAAACCAAACACATGCCCTGAAGTCTCTTAAAACCAAATAATTGTTTAAATTAACTAGTCAAGAATGTCTGCTTTGAGCATTATGCTCTTTTAAGAAGTATCTATATGGGATCAAAATGATAATAGTAACCCAAAAGATCAGATAGAAATCTTAGGGGGGCATCACCTTATGTTAAGGGGGAGGAAGAACTTGGAAAAGGAGAGTAAGAATGGCTGCACAACTCAGAAAATGTAATCAAGGTCACCAAATTGTACATGCAGAAATAGTTGAATTAGTGTATGTCTGGCTGTGAATATTCTCAATAACAACAATAAATAATATTTATTGAAAAAATCACCAGCCATGCAAAGAAGCAGAAAAACATGATCCATAATAAGGAAAAAGCTCAATCATCATAACAACCCAGAACTAACACAGATGTTAGCATTAGCAGACTAGGGCACTGAAATATTATATTCCATGTGTTCACAAAGCAAGAAGAAAGATTAAATATATTAATTAGTGACTTGACAGAAATTTTTAAAAGACCAAAATAAAACATCTAAAAATGAGAACTATAATATCTGAGATAAAAATACATTGAATGTGATTAATGGCAGACGAGACATTACAGAAGAAAATCTTAGTGAAGTTGTAGATATATAAATAGAAAGTATTTGTTATGGATTGAATTGTGTCCCCTAAAAATATGTGTCACCTGGAGTAGGCCATAACTCTCAGTATTATGTAAGCATCCTTTATTTTATGATCTAATATAGTTATGTGTTGTAAATCCTAACCTTTATGATGTAAATGAAGCAGGATTAGTGGCAGTTATTTTATTGAGGTAAGATCCAATCTATAGGATTATATTGCATTTTGAGTCAATGTTTTTTGAGATATAAAAGAGATTAAGCAAGTGAGCAGAGATAAGAGGGACATACTTTCACCAAGAAATATCAGAGTACGTATTTTGGAGCTGCAGTCCTGTCTTAGGAAACTTCTAGACCCAGGAGAAGATTGATTCCAAGACACATGGAGAGCTCCAAGGAACACTGGGCCCACAGATGCTGAAAAGATTCTGAAAGTTAATGCTGAACCCTTAACTGTGAGCCAACAGGGACAGGAAATCTTCTATAGCTGGCACCCTGAATTCAGACTTCTAGACTCCTAAACTGTGAGGGAATAAATTTCTCTTTGTTAAAGCCATTCACTTGTAGTATTTCTGTTATAGCAGTACTAGATAAGTTAATTCAACTATTATTCAACTTTATGCATCAATGTCTAAAGTGAAAGATGATGAAATAGAATATTTCATCAACTTTTATTTTGATCAAATATGGAATCAAGTTGTTGTTGTTGTTGTTGTTAGGTGCCATCAAGTCATCTCTGAGTCATAGCAACCCAATGCACAACAAAACAAAACACTGCCTGGTCCTATACCAGCCCCACCATCCTTACTATGCCTGAGCCCGTCATTGTAGCCACTGTGTCAAGCCTTCCTATTGAGGGTCTTTCCCTTTTTTGTTGACCTTCCACTATACCAAGCATGATATCCTTCTCCGAAGAATGGTTCCTTCTGACAACCTAATGAAAGTAGGTGAGAAAAAGTCTGGCCATTCTTGCTTCCAAGGAGCATTCCACCTGCATTTCTTCCAGGACAGATTTGTAGTTTTTTGAGAAGTCCATGGTACTGTCAGTGTTCTTCACCAACACCATAACTCAAAAGCGTTAACTCTTCTTCAGTCTTCCTTATTCATTGTCCAGCTCTCACATGCACATGACGCAAATGAAAATACCAGGCCTTGGGTTGGGCACACCTTGATCTTCAAGGAGATATCTTTGTGCTTAACCATTTGAAAGAGGTCCTTTGCAGCAGATTTGCCCAATGCAATATGTCATCTGATGTCTTGATTCCTGCTTCCACTGGTGTTGATTGCAGAACCAAGTAATATGAAGTTCTTGACAACTTCTATTTTTTCTCCATTTATCACAAAGCTGTTTATTGGACCACCAAAATTGTGAGGATTTTTGTTTTCTTTATATTGAGATGTAATCCATACTGCAGACTGTAGTCTTCAATCCTCATCAGTAAGTGCTTCAAGTCATCTTCACTTTCAGCAAGCAAAGTTGTGTCATCTGTGTATTGCAGGTTGTTAATGAGTCTTCCTCCAATCCTGATGCCATGTTCTTCTTCATAAAGTCCACCTTCTCAGATTATTTGTTCAGCATATAGACTGAATAAGTATGGTGAAAGGATACAACCCTGATGCACTCCCTTTCTGATTTTAAACCATTCAATGTCCCCTTGTTCTGTTCGAATGACAGCCTCCTGGTCTATGCACAGTTTCCTCAGGAGTGTTTTGGAATTCCCATTCTTCTCAATGGTATCCTTAGTTTGTTATGAACCACACAATTGAATGCTTTTGCATAGTCAATAAAACACAAATAAACATTTTTGTTTGCTTTCAGCCAAGATCATCTGACATCAGTAATGTTAGTCATCATTCTACATCCTCGTCTGAATCCAGCTTGCATTTCTGGAAGTTCTCTGTCAATATACTGCTGCAAACATCTTTGGATTATCTTCAACAAAATTTTACTTGCATATGATATTAATGATATTGTTTGATAATTCCCACATTCAGTGGAATCACCTTTCTTTGGAATGGGTACAAACATAGATCTCTTCTAGTGTTGGCCAGGTAGCTGTCTTCCAAATCTCTTGGCATAACCAAATGCAGTGAGTGCCTCCAGCAGGGCATCCATTTGTTGAAACATCTCTGTGGTATTCCATCAATTCCCAGAGCCTTGTTTTTTGCCAATTTCTTCAGTGCAGCTTTGCCTTCTTCCTTTAATACCATTGTTGCTTGATCATATGCCACCTGCTGACATGAATGAACATCAATCAATTCTTTTTAGTACAGTGACTCTGTGTATTACTTCCATCTTCTTTTAATGTTTCCTGCATCATGCAATATATTGCCCATAGAATCTTTCAATATTGTTATTCGAGGCTTAAATTTTTTCTTCAGTTCTTTCAGCTTGAGAAATGCTGAGCATGTTCTTCCCTTTTGGTTTTCTAACTCCAGGTCTTTGAACATTTCATTACAATAATTGAGTTTGTCTTCTCAAGCTGCTCTTTGAAATCTTCTGTTCAGCTCTTTCATCTTGTCATTTCTTTCATTTGCTTAAGCTACTTTCTGTTCAAGAGCAAGTTTCAGAGTCTCTTCTGACATCCATTTTGATTTTTCCTTCCTTTCCTGTTTTTTTAATGACCTTTTGCTTTCTTCAATGATGATGTTCTTGATGTCATCCCACAATTCTTCTGGTTTTCAGTCATTGATGTTCAATGCATCAAATCTATTCTTTAGATCATCTATAAATTCAGGAGGTCATATTTTGGCTCTCGTTGATTTGTTTTAATTGTCTTCAACTTCAACTTGAACTTGCAAATGAGCAGTTGATGGTCTGTTCCACAATCAGCTCTTGGCCTTGTTTTGGCTGAAGATATTGAACTTCTCCATCACCTCGTACCACAGATGTGGTCAATCTGATTCCTGTGTACTTCATCTTGCAAAGACCATGTGTATAGCGCTTTTGTGTTGTTGAAAAAAGTATTTGCAATGAATTAGTCATTGGTCCTTCAAAATTCTATCATGTGTTCTCCAGTGTTATTTCTATCACCAAGACCCTGTTTTCCAACCACCAGTGATTCTTCTTTGTTTCCAGTTTTTTGCATTCCAATGACCAGTGATAATCAACACATCTTGGCTGCATGTTTGGTCAATGTCAGACTGTAGAAGTTGGTAATAATCTTCAATTTCCTCATCTTTGATTTTGGTGGATGGTGCCTAAATTTGAATAATAGTAGCATTAACTGGTCTTTCTTGTAGGTGTATGGATGTTACCCTGTCACTGACACCATTATACTTCAGGATAGATCTTGAAACATTCTTTGTGATGATGAATGGCATGCCATTCCTCTTCAATTTGTCATTCCCAGCATAGTAGATCATATGGTTTTCTGATTCAAAATGGTCAAAATCTGTCCATTTCAGCTCACGAATAGCCTAAGATATCAATCTTTGTGTTCCATTTCCTTTTTGACAACTTCCAATTTTCCTAGATATATACTTTATACATTCTATGTTCTGATTATTAATGGACGTTTGCAGTTGTTTCTTCTCATTGTGAGTTGAGCCATATCAGCAAATGGAGGGCCCCAAGGCTTTACTCTATCCACATCATTAAGGTTGGCTCTATTCTGAGGAGGCAGCTCTTTTCTAGCCATATTTTGAGTGCCTACCAACCTGAGGAGCTCATCTTCTGGCACTATATAGAACAATGTTTTAGGGCTATTCATAAGTTTTCCAGTAATATATCAGACAGTGCTTCACTGCTACTCATAAGATTTTCACTGGCCAATTCTTTGAGGAGTGGATGGCTTCTTCCTTCTACAAGTCTGTCTTAATCTAAAAGCTCCACGGAAACCTGTCCACCAAGGGTAACCCTGTTGGCATTTGAAACACCAATAGCATAGCCTCCAGCCTCACAGCAACACACAATCCACCACAGTACAACAAACTCTTTATGAACTGTTGAACAGAAAATAAATTTGCTCCATCAATTTTTACCCAAAAAAACAAAAGAAAAAGAATTAATGGTATTAAAGGAAGAAGTCCAAGCTTCATTGAAGTAATTGGTGAAAAACAACACTCTAGGAACTGATAAAATACCCACTGAGACACTGAAGCTTCAACATACAGATGCAGTGCTGGAGGCGCTCACTCATTTATGTAAAAAAAAAAAAAGGAAGAAATTGGAAGACAGCTTCCTGGCCAACTGACTGGAAGAAATCCATATTTGTGCCCATTCCAAAGAAATATGATCCAACAGAATGGACTCCCACTGGGTTTCAAAGGCCTTAAATCTTTACAGAAGTTGATTGCCCCATCTTCCTTCAGTGGAGCAGCTACTGATTTGAACCACCAACCCTCTGGTTAGCAGTCAAATGCCTTAGGCACTATGCCACCAGAGCTTCTTCAACAGAATGCAGAAATGATCAAACTATATCATTAATATCAGTAAAATTCTTTGAAAATAATTTAAAAACAGTTGCAGCAGTATACTGACAGAGAACTGCCAGAAATTCAAGCTGGATCCAAAGATCACATGGAATGAGAGATATCATTGCTGATGCTAGCTGGATCTTGGCTGAAAGCAGAGAATACCAGAATGATGTCTACCTGTGTTTTACTGACTATGCAAAGATATTCAGTTGTGTGGATCATAAAAAATTATGGATAACACTGTGAGGAATGGGAATTACAGAACACTTAATTGTGCTCACAAGGAACCTGTACATAGACCAAGAGGCAGTCCTTCAAACAGAACAAGGGGATACTGCATGTTTTAAAATCAGGAAAGGTGTGTGTCAGGGTTGCATCCTTCACCATACTTATTCAATCTGTATGCTGACCAAATTATCCAAGAAGCAGGACTGTATGAAGAAGAATGTGTCACCAGTATTAGAGAAAGAATTCTTATTCAATATGCAGATCACCTAACCTTGCTTGCTGAAAGTGAAGAAGACTTGAAGCACTTACCAATGAAGATCAAAGACTACAGCCTTCAGTATGATTACACCTCAACATAAAGAAAACTAAAATACTCACAACTGGACCAATAAACAATGTCATGATAAATGGAGAAAAGATGGAAGCTGTCAAGAATTTCATTACTTGGATCCACAATCAACACCCTTGGAAGCAGCAGTCAAGAAATCAAATGACGTATTGCACTGGAAAATCTGCTGCAAAAGATGACTTTAAAGTGCTAAAGGGCAAAGATATCACTGTGAGGACTAAGGTATTCCTGACCCAAGTCATAATATTTCTAATCACCTAATGTACATATAAGTCGGGTCCTACTCGACGGGACATAACAACAACAACAACAACAATGTACATGTGAAAGCTGGACAATGAATAAGGAAGACTAAATAATTGATGTATTTGAATTACAGCTTTGGCAAAGAATATTGAATATACATAGACTACCAGATGATTAAACAAATCTGTCTTGGATGAAATACAGCCAGAATGTTCCTTTCAAGTAAGGATAGTGAGACTTTATCTCTGATACTTTGGTCAGGTTGTCAGGAGAGACCAGTCCCTGGAGAAGGCTATCATGCTTGGTAAAGTTGATGGTCAAAGAAAAAGAGGAAGACCATAAACAAGATGGATCAATACTGTGGATGCAATGATGGGCTCAAGCACAGCAATTCTAGTGAGGATGGTGCAGAAATAGGCAGTATTTCGATCTGTTGCATATAGGGTTGCTATGAGTTGGAACAGCACCTAACAACAACAGAAGGATAACTAAGACACTATTTAAAATGAAACACAGAAAGAAAAATATTGAACAAACAAAAAACGAAACTTCAGCAACATACAAAAATCAATTGAATTTCTCTACACTAGCAAAGAGGTCTCTGTAAAGGAAACAAGGAAATCAATACCATTTACAATAGCTATCAAAAAGATAAGAAACATGGGAATAAATCTTACCAGGAACACAGAAGACCTATACAAAGAAAACTATAAAAAGCTACTTCAAGAAACTATAAAAGACCTAGATAAATGAAAGAACATACCATACTCATGTATAGAAAGATTGAATGTTGTGAAAGTCAATACTTCCCAAAGCAATCCATATATTCAATGCAATCTTGATCCAGATTCAATCAACATTCTTTAAAGACATGAGAAAACCAATCACTAATTTTATATGGAAAGGAAAGAGGTCTTGAACAAGCAAAGCACTACTGAAAAAGAAAAACAAAGAGGTGCTCTCACACTCCCACAAAATCTTCTATACAGTCACAGTAGTCAAAACAGCTTGGTATTGGTGCAGTGACAAACACATAGACAAGTGGAATAGAATTGAGAACCCAGATATAGATCCATCGGCCTATGGTCATCTGATCTTTGACAAAAGGCCAAAATCCATTAAATGAGGAAGAGACAATCTCTAAGAAAGGTGCTGGCAAACTGGTTATTCATTTGCAAAAAGTAAACAAAAGCAGTACCTCACACCATACACAAAAATGAACTCCAAATGGATCAAAGATTTAAATATGAAACCTAAAACTATAGTGTTCATCAAAGAAAAAATAGTGTCAAACTTAGGAGCCTTAATTTATGGCATAAATAGACTATCAACCATAACCCAGAGTGCACAAACAGCAGAGATAAAGTAGGTGATTGCAAACTCTAAAACTAAACTCACTGCTGTTGAGTCAATTTGACTCATAGCGACTCCTCCTTGGGTTTCTGAGGTGGTATCTCTATGTAAGTAGATTGATCAATCTTCCTTCCAAGGAGTGGCTGGTGGGTTTGAACCACCAGCTTGCTGATTAGCAGTCAAATGTGTTAGGCACTACACCACCAGAGCTCCCAAACTAGAGGATTGAGAACTTCTAAATATTAAATTTTTATATGCATCAAAATATTTCTCTGAGAGAGTGAAAAGAGAACCTACGGATTGGGAAAAAAATATATGACAATGATATATCTGACTAAGAACTTATCTCTAAAACTTATAGAAAACTCCAACACCTCAACATCAAAAAGACAAACAATCCAATTCAAAAATGGGCAGAAGACCTGAACAGACACTTCACCAAGGAAGATATTTAGGCAGCCAACAAACGCATGAAGAATGTTCACAATCATTAGGCATTGTTGTTAGGTGCCATCGAGTTGTTTCTGACTCATAGTGACCCCATGCACAGCAGAATGAAACACTGCCCGATCCCGCGCCAGCTCCACAATCCCTGCTATACTTGAGCCCATCATCGCAGACCACCATTGTCAATCCATCTCTTTAGTCGACCCTCCACCCTACCAAGTATGACATCCTTCTCCAAGGAATGGTCCTTTCTGACAACATGACCAAATAGGTGAGATGAAGTCTGGCCATTCTCACTTCCAAGGAGCATTTTGGGTGCACTTCTTCCAGGATAGATCTCTTAGTTCTTTGAGCAGTCCATGGTACTCTCAGCATTCTTCGCCAGCACCACAACTGAAAAGCATCATCTCTTCTTTGGTCTTCCTTATTCATTGTCCAGCTCTCACATGCATACGAGGCTATTGGAAATATCATGGCTTGTGTCAGGCGCA
>NW_006921697.1:7974974-7990391 GCF_000298275.1 Orycteropus afer afer | reverse complement strand
CCCAGGTGGTGATTAAAAAAAAAAAAAAAAAAAACCTTTCAGGTGACTTAATATCCACATACTGGGAGTCCTTGAAAGAGAGGTAGGAATGAACAACTTTTTTTCAGTGGCCAAAAAATAATCCACATTTGATGAAAATTATGAATCTACAGACCCAAGACTTGCCACAAACCCTAAGCACAAGGAAACTACACTGAGGCACATCATAACCAAATATCTCAAAACCAGTGATAAAGACAAAAATCTTGAAACAGCCCAAGAAAAAAGAAACATTACCTACATAAGATAAGAATTATAGCTGGTTATTCATCAGAAACAATGCATGCAAGACAAAAGTGGATCAATCTGTTTAAAGTAATGAAAAACAAACAAACAGTATTTTGAATCCTATACCAAGAAAAATCTTCAAAAAAATCATGGTGAAATAGAGACTTTTCTAGACATACAAAACCTAAATGAATTTATCACCATCAGACCTGCACTATAAAACATGTTGAAGGAAGTCCTTCCAACAGAAGGAAAATAATAGCAAATGGAAATATGTATCTGCAAAAAGGAATGAAGAGCAAGCATTGGAAAGTGCAACTATATGGGTAAATTTCTGAGGTATTTTTCTTATTATTTAAACATCTTTAAAAGATGACTGACCATTTAAACAAAAACAATTATGGGGTTTATATCACAGAAGAAAAAACATGTGACTAAAATGACACAAAGTCTGGGAGGAGACAAACAGAACTGTACTATTGTGAAGTTCTTATAGTACATGTGAAATACCACACTCTCAATTGAAGGTAGACTGTTATTAAATTAATGATGTATACCATAATCCTTGGGAGCTCTGGTAGCATAGTGCCTAAGGCACTTGGCTGCTAACTAGAATGCTGGTGGTTCAAACCCACCAGCCACTGCTGGGAAGGAAGTTTGGGCAATGACAATCTAGTGATTCCGTAGTGATACTGCCTCAGAAACCCAAGGAGGGGCCACTATAAGTCAGGTCCCACTTGACAACAACAACAACCATAATCCTTATAAATAAACAAACAAACAAAAACCAACTGTCATTGAGTCAATTCCAACTCCTAGCAACCCTATCGGACAGAACAGAACTGCTTATAAAGCTCTATAAGAGTTTCCAAGTCTGTAAATCTTTGCAGAAGCAGACTGCCTCATCTTTCTCCCACAGTATGGCTAGTTGAACTGCCACCCTTTGGTTAGGTAAATGCTTTAACCACTGCCTGGCCAGAGAGCTCCTATAATCATTATAGCAACCACTACAATAACAAAGAGTTATGGCTAATATCCAACCAAGGTGTTCTGGTTACCTAGTGCTACTCTGACAGAAATATACCACAAATGGGATGGCCTTAACAAACAGGAGTTTATTCTTACAATTTGGAAGCTCTAAGTCCAAGTTCAAAGTACCAGGCTCTAGGGACTGGATGAAAGCCCCTCAACCTTGGGGTCCAGCTCTTCCTCCTGCTCCTGGCCCACTGGAGCTAGAGGCGTTTCTTCACTCAGCTGCTGGCTGCTGAGGCTGAGAAGCCCCAAGGTTGACAAAATAAAAAGGCACAGTCCCCATGTTACCAAACCACAGGCAGGCCATTAACTTAAGTCCATTATAAGTCCCAAGGTCAGCAGAGCATAGCAGGCTGCTGAGCAATGACACAACTACATGCAGGGTCCAGGCGTGCCATAGGCTCGAGACCATTCCCAAAGCTGCTGCTTATATATGGGAAGCAGACCACATACCCAAAGGCAGCTACTCAGCTGCTTGTGGTAGATAATCCATGGAGCTGATTGCCAGTCTCATCACGGGGAATAATACCACCAGCTGCCCAGCCACTCAACCAGGCCCAGCCAAGCTGACACACAGACATAACCATCACACAAGGTGTCATAACAAATAATTAATTCAAAAGCAGAGTAAAGAGGAAAGAAGGAACAAATAGCAAGAAGATACATTTAAACTTAATGATATTAATAATTATATTATAGTATAAATAGACTAAATACTCAATTAAAAGGCAGAAATAGATTGCATATAAAAGCAAGAAACCTTTTTAAACATTTAAATTTTTTCATTAAAGAAATAGTTTGACAGTAAATCGTTATCTCATAAAGGCATGCAATTGAGTGGACTAGTGTGATCCCCTATGGTATGTTAGAAAAATAAGAAATATACCACACTAATGTTAATCAAGAGAAAGCCAGAGTGGTTATATTAATATCATGCAAAATATATTTTACAGCAAAGAATATTACCAGAGATAAAGAAGGTCATTTCATAATGGCAAAGGGGCCAATTCATCAAGAGAACATAGCAATTCTAAGCATATATGCATTTAATAACAGAGCTTCAAAATACAGGAAGCAGAAAGTAAAAGAATTGCAAGGAAAAATAGATAAACCCACATGTATAGGTAGATAGAAGACATCAAAGGAGAAATTGGCTATTTCATATAAAATTTCCATTATAAATATTTGAAATTAATAAGATTGAAAACACAACATATCAAAATTTGTAGGATGATAAAGCATTTCTTAATGAGCTCTGGTGGTATAGTGGGTAAGGCATTTGGCTGCTAACCAGAGAATCAGCAGTTCAAATCCACTAGCTCCTCCACAGGAGGCAGATAAGGAAATCTACTTCCATAAAAATTTACAGGGAGCTCTGGTAGCATAGTGGCTAAAGCACTTGACTGCTAACCAGAAGGCTGGTGGTTCAAACCCACCAGCCACTCTTCAGAAGGAAGGTTGGGCAATCCTACTTCCATAGTGATACTGCCTCAGAAACCCAAGGAGGGGTTGCTATGAGTCAGGGCAGACTCGATGGCACATAACAACAACAAAAAAAAAAAATTTACATCCTTGGAACCCAATGGTTGCTATGAGTTGAGAATCAATTCAATGGCAGTGGGTTTTTGTTTGTTTGTTTGTTTGTTTGTAAAACACTTATTAGAGGGAGATGTTTAGATATTTAGATACACCAAATATCTATATTAGAAAAAGTTGAAAATCAATTATCTGTAAGGCCGTACAACACTGGGTCTGTAGGAAGTTAGTGTTATGCAAAAAAAAAAAAGGGGGTTTTGTGACCAAAAAGAATGAGCATATTTCAATGAAAACACTGTTCTTTATTACAGGACTTCCCAGATCCTTTCAGATGCCAGTGTGCATTGTAATTCTACAAGGTCATGGTGCAGATACATTTCCCAAAAGTGTTTGATCATGGAAACTTTGGTTTCATAGACCTTTTCATAGAAGTAGCATCTCATCTAAAAGTCTTTGGGACATTCTTTGTGAGCATTCCCAGGCTTTCCCCCTGACCTCTGGATCCTGGATAACCAAACCAAACGCTGCTGACAAGTCAGATCCAACTCATAGTGACCCCTCCTTGGTTTCCAAGGTGGTATATCACTACAGAAGTAGATTGCCCAACCTTCTTTCCGAGGAGTGGCTGGTGGGTTTGAAAGTGTTGAATGAGGGGAGATCAAAGGCAAACAGAAAATAATACTGATCATATGCATATGGGCTGCTCCTAATAGTTCAGCCAAAGCTTGAAAATTCTGTAGCCAAAAATAACTGCTTTCACACTGTCCATTGTTTCATTTATCCAGGACACTAGCATGAAAGATTTCTTCTCAGCATGATGACATTCTCCTTCATGAGCACACATAATCAATCACCAGTTGACTATGCTCAAAACAGAAGTGACAAGACTCAGGAGAGGAACAAAGAATGCCCATTAGAGGGGAGAGATAAAGGAGGGGGCTTGGGAACTGTCTCTGTTAGGAAAAGTGATCCTACCACCAACAGTTGCATCTCCAGGGGCTGTGTTTATTACAACAGCTCCTACTTCAAACACAGAGTTCATAGTCAGGGCACCTCCATCTATCTTTCAGTTGATAAATGAAACCATAAATCTTCCTTTCACTTCTTAAAAGGGCCCCAGCTGAGCTGGGGTACCCCTCCCCAGTCTCTCCCACCTCCTGACTCTTCAACCTAACTCTTCTTGAAGAATTAAACAAAACCAAACTGTCCACCCATCAGTGATAGAGCCTGACCCTCTCCTAAAGGAGATGTACAGCTCAGACATAGGAGACAGGCCATCTGGAAAGAGTAAGATCAAACAATGCAGTGGGCAAAAGAAAGCAGCATGAATATTCAAGCATATTCAGGGACACTGGGAGACCAGAAGACCACTTATCCCAAAGGGAGGCCTGACTACCCCACAATTCCCATGCCATAAAGTACTGAGAAAACCAGATAGTACTGAACTCTTCAAAATTTCAGTGTTAACCAGACAGAACTCCAGTGTTCAGAAGTTGCTGAGATTTAACAGAGCAGAGAGCTGGGAGCCCCACCAGCTAAGAGCGGCTCATGGCTGCTCTGAAGATTAGGGTTTGAATACAGTGTACTATATCGTCTTGGGTCAACCCTGATTCTGCAAATGGAAAGATTCATGGTTAGAGAAGAGACTGCCCCAAAGCCACACAGTGAGTTATTGGTAAAAATTAGAACTAGAACCTAAGCTTCCTAACTTCACATCTATTATACATTGCACTAAACTGTTTAGAAGCTTCTAATTCCGGAGGACCCTCTGAATTTAAAACTTCAGAAGTATGTGCATACTTCTGTACAAAGATTCCACAATTTTCATTACATACTCAAGGTAGTAAATATGAAAGTTAAGAATCATTGCTTGCTCCTTGGAATAATTCAATTCCTAGAGTACAAGGAATGGCAGGAAGAAGTTCAGCCAAATGGCAGATGCAATTTTTAGGGACAGAAGGAAAAATAAATAAGCAAAACCATTTGGAGTTGGGGGAAAGACATCTGTAGGGCTGCTCTGAGGAAAATGAGATGGGGAGACTGGTTTTGCATCATTCTACCTTTTCTTTTAGCTTGCTATCTTTAAGACAGTCTTCAACATTCTTCATCCTTCTCTATTGCTCATAATCAAAATGTGTCTGTACTATAAACCATCTCTCAGGTTTTAAGTTCTTGTGAAAACCTGTCCATGCTAAAGTATCAGTGACTTCACTGAGGTTTTTCTACACATAAGTCTTCATTGCCTTGACTCAGACAAATGAATAATGATGAGTACTAGACACCATGGAATCTCTAGAGGGTACAAATGGTTAAGTGCTCAGCTACTACCCAAAAGCCTGTAAGTTTGAATACAATCAGAAGCACCTCAGAAAAAAGGCCTGGCAAGCTACTTCTAAAAGGTGACAGTCATTTGAACCATATAGAGCACAATTCTACTCTGAAACATACTGAGTAGCCATGAGTTGAGGTCAACTCAAAAGCAACAGTACCAGACACCATAGCAACCAGATTTAAGAGCCATTTGTGTGGCAGAAGGAATTTTCAGTAATGCTCACAGATGAAGATAAGTTCTGAAGTCTGGGCAGAGAGTAAAAGCAATGCCTATTCAAAATTATCTTCCAAAACCCCATAAATCTCTCATAAGTAAAAGACAATAGGCATTGTCTTATGTATCAACATTAGAAGACAATATGTATAGATAGGAAACATGCTATATGTAAAACATCAAATCCTTCAACACAGCACATCACTAAGTGGTGAGATGTTCACATGATAAGAAACATTAGAAGTCAAGACCAACTGAATGCATGTCTTTTGTGTCTCCCAATCACTCTGGAGCAATCCATCATACAATGGAATGAGAGGAAGAATTACCTTTACTATTTAAATTATTTTCTCATGGGTGTCTTTTTTTTTTTTTTTTTAATTTTTATTGTGATTTAGGTGAAAGTTTACAGAGCAAATTCATTTTCCATACAACAGTTCACATACACTTTGTCTCATGACACTGACTGCAATTTCCCACAATGCAAAAGCTTCCCTCCCACTTCCTCCCCATAGTTACCTCTTCCCTGTGTCCTTCCCTTCCATGTACTCCTGCCCCCCAGCTGTCTCCCTCTGCAGACACAAGACTTCTATTCCCCATGATTGATCTCTCCAAGGAGTTTATCTACCTAATGTAAATGTTCAGTTCATATGCCTGTCCTTTGTTTGGCTGGAAGCCACAGGAGTGGGGAGCAGCTAGGGGTCATAGACTCAGGGGTTCCATCACACTCTATCAGACCAGCAAAACTGGTCCATTTTTTGTGCGTGTTATTTTGAGTTTTGTTCCACATTGTTCTCCCACTCTATCCAGGATTTCCTACATAGATCCCCTCTGAGTGATTGACAATGGTAGCCAGGCACCATCTAGTTCTTCTGGTCTCATAGTCATATAGGCTGAAGATCGCATGGTATACCAGTCTCTTGGACTGATTTTTTTCCATGTGTCTTTGGTTGATTTCATTCTTTTTTTCTCTGGATGAGGAGAGACCCATCATTGTATCTCGATGGCTGCTTGCAAGCTTTTAAGATCCCAGTCACTACTTGCCAAAGTAGGATATGGAACAATGTTTTTATATAGTATGCTATGCCAATTGAGCTTGATGTCCCTGTGACCATGGTCCCAAGCCCACAGGTCCAACTTCTCACTCCCTCTGGGTAGCTGGCTATGGCCAAGAAGTGACTACAACCTTGTCCCTTGTCGACTGTACTATACACCTGGAAATTCTTACAGAACACACAAATACACTTGTAGAAACATAGTTTGCCAACTCATGAGTGTCTCTTTTGTCATTGTTATTTTGCTGTTTTGTTATTGTTTTTTTGGGTAAGCATGTTGCCAAATCTGTAAAGTGATAAAATTTCACATTGAAAGAATGGGTTGTGGATTTTCTTCCTACATAATTATTAACCCAAAAGACTCATCTGCTTTTAAAAAAACAACTTCAAATACTGTCTCATGCAGGTCTTTAGAGGAAAAAAAATTCATCAGCTCTCTTTTCCTCTCTAGTCTCTTAGGGGGAAAAAAAAAAACCTCACTGTCGTCAAGTCAAATCTGACTCATATCCTTCTTGGGTTTCCAAGATGGTAGCACTATAGAAGTAGATTTCCCAACCTTCCTTCCAAGGAGTGGCTGGTGGGTTTGAATCGCCAGCCTTCTGGTTAGCAGTCAAGTGCCTTAGACACTACACTACCAGGGCTTCTTAGTCTCTTAGAGAGGTAAATAAATAATGGAGTCACTGAATCTGGATTTTACCTGGACTCAGGAGTTTTAATAGAAGAAATGGCAGTGTTGGAAAATTAGGAGACTTGATTTCTCATCCCAGTTTTGCCAGTGACTTCACTGGAGAACTTTAGAGTAGACCTTAACATCTATACTAGGAGGAGATTAAGACAGAGGAACCCTTAAATTCTTTTCAGCTCTAGAATTCTTTGTGTACAAGTCCAGCTCAGCCAGTAGCTATCTAACCTTGGCCAATAGCTCTCCCTTCGTAGGCTCCTATTCTGGCTCTACCAATTCCTAATGCTGTGACCTTGGGCCTAACTTAACATCTTCTGACTCAATCTCTCATCTGTAAAGTGTAGTATAAAGATCCACACCTCACAAATTTATATGAGATGATCCATGTAAAGGACTCAAACAGCACAGGCATATAGTAAGTGATGAATAAATGGAAGTCAGTGTTATAATAAAATGAGGGAGTTGGTCTAGCTGATTCCTAACATTTCCTTCAGCTCCATTCTTCTCTGGGTCTACTGCCCATTTTCTGGCCAATCATGTTTATTGATTGTAGGGCAGCATCAAATGTCATTAATAATCAATGACTTGCTCAAATCATTAACCAGTGTGGAGGGGAAAAAGCTGATTATGCTAAGAGCAGCAAGGAAATGCTTGCCCCATTGTAGATGACTTCATGGTTATTCATGACTTCATGGTTATTCAAGAGCTTGGAGTCTCTTGAGTGGTGCAAATGGTTAACACTCTCAGGTGCTAACTGAAATGCTGGAGGTTCAAGTCCCCAGAGGAATCATAGAAGAAAGGTCTGGCTATCTACTTTTTAAAGAATAAGCCATTGAAACCCTATAGAAATGTTGCTTATATACAACAAAACTTATACAAAACTTCAAGGGTTTTGGTTTCTTGGGACATCCTGGTTAATTGGCCTTGTATTGAGTTTAGTGCTTCTGTTCTATCCCCTGGTTCATTTTATAGTGCCTGGAGTCTTAAATGTTTGCAGGCAGCCACCCAAGATACAATTGGTCTCTATTTTCCCAAAGCAAAAGAGGAAGGAGAGTCAGGAATAGGAGGAGGAAACAGAATGTGTGGGTAATTGCCTCCAAGAAAAATTGCCTCTTCTGCCATAAGACCAGAAGAAATGGATGGTGCCCAGCTACCATTACTCAATGTTTTGATCAAAGATCCTATAGAAGAATACACATCAAAGGGTGGAATATGCAAAACAGAATTTCATATTCTCATGGAATTTATACTTTCTGGAGCCATGGAGATTAAATGAACCTCTGAAACTATTGTCTGGAGATAATCTCAAATCTTAAAGCAAAAATGTCCCTTGAAGTCTTAAAAGCAAGCTTTTAGCAGTAAAGAATGTCTGAGTTGAACATTGTGCTCATTTACAAACTACGTATATGGGGCAAATTAATAACAGCAACTAAAAATATTAGGAACTTTAGGGGGCAATGAGTTTATGTCAATAGGGAGGGAACAATTCATAAAGGGAAGAGCATAAGAATGGCTGCACAACTAGAAAAATGTAATCAGTGTCACTGAACTGTAAATGTAGAAATTGTAGAATTTGATGTATGCTCTGCTGTGTATATTCTCAACAATAACAAAAACAAATTTTAATTTAATAAAATAAAATAAAGAAAACCCTGTGGAGCACAGTTCCCCTCTGACACAGATGGCATACCATGAGTCACACTCAACTTGACAGTAACTGGTGCTTTCATTCAAGGACCTAGGGTGGCAATATTGTGTAATAGGTATAGCCCATCACCAAGAGTAGGTTTGGATTCTGGTCACTGCCCCTCACAAGTGTGACACTGGACAACTAACTCAGGCTCTGTGTGTCATTACCAATAGGACCTGTAAGATCTCCCATGCATGCCTCATGAAGAGGGAGGTGAATGTCTACTGATTCTCCCAGCCCTCACCATTAGTCATTCAACAGCTCTCCAGTGAGAACCGGGTGTGGAATTGCTATGTTACTGATGTTATGGCAAATTTCTGTGACATACTTTTCTTGATCTCTGTGTCCACCCTGCAAGGAAGGCACTGCAACTAGTACTCTCCCATCACAGATGACCCAGGGATGTGATGTGGTTCACACAGGTCACAGAGCAAATTAATGTGGCAGTAAGAAAGCAAGCCCCATTTCCTTAACTCCAAATTACGTTCTTAAGCTGTTGCTGTATTTTACTTGCCAGAAACATAAGAGATCTATGGCCCCTTCACCCCACCCTCCAGTCCAGAATACCTCAGGATCTCTATGGTGATTGGAAAATGCTCTAATAACTCAAGTCATTGAGGCCATCCATTTCTCAGCATCCCCAGCTCTTGCCTGATCCCTGACCTTTGCCTCATTCTGAATGTCCCAGATCTATGGGAATAACAGCCCTGTCCACCCCCACCTGCTTCCTACTCCACAAAAGAAGATGAGTTGAAAGAGCACCATTGCAGACCAGTTGCCCAGCTTCTGAAAGGTCACCCACCCTCTCTGTTCTGTCTTCCTCCGCCCCTGCACAAGCGCCCAGAGGATGGCCTCTGCCGCCTCTGCATTGCGTCTGTCCTCTCTCGCCTCCCCCTCCCAATCCATAAGCTTGCTCCCATCGCTAGGAGCGTCAGTGCCGAGCTTACTCTTCTGCCTGGACCAGCGGCTCCAGGGCTGCCAGGCAAGGCTGAAGGAGGCAGTGGGGGTGGCAGATGGGGGTTCAGGGGACTCAGCTCTCCACCGACCTCATCCAGCAACCACCATCTGCAGCATCCCAGCAGCCATTCAAACCATGTGTCTCCTCCACACACATGCGTGCCTGTCTCAGCATTGGGATGGGGCTGCACAACAACATCCCCCAGTGAGATGTGGGGAGATCCAGCCCCTCCCCCTTCTCTGGATGAAAACTGGACTCTTGGCAATGAGGCTTGGTTGGAAACGTAGCTGTGCTGCAGAAGCCCAAATTTACAGAGAGAAAATTGATTCAATGCAGAAAAGGTGTGCATTAAACGGAGCCAGTTCCAAGTTAAAACTTTATAGCTGGAGTTTTGACGTCAATAACCTCAGCCTCCGCCTTCTGCTCAACCTCTCAGAGATTTATTACACCTTCTGCTCCCACCCAGGGACTCCATGTCTTCATGTTGCCTTCCCTTCCCTTTATAAAAAGCTGCATTCAGAAAGGGATCTCAGATCTGTCCCTTACACCTCATGGAGAACGTTAGTTACTGTGTTTTCTCTGTTATTTCTATGTCTAGCCTCATCTCTCAATGTGGAAAGGAAGGTAGTCATTATTTGGGGACAGAAGATGAGGAATGGATGAATGGCCAGTGACTGGAGAAAGAAGTCTAGAGAGTAGTATGACTTGATTTCAGTTCTCTCAGCCTCATCTGACCAGTGGGCATGACAATAGCCCCCAGAGTTATCTCATGGAGCCGTTCCATCCAAGAAGAATTTGGTGACAAGATCTAATGATTAGAAATTTAGCCTTAAATTCAATCAATACTAACCAACCCCTTGCTGTTGAATTGATTCCAATTCATGGAGATCCCATGTGATACAGAGTAGAACTGTTCCATGGGGTTCTCTTGGTTTCTTTATGGAAACAGACTGCCAGGGCTAACTTCCATGGCATTGTTGAGTGGGTTCAGACTACCAACCTTTAGATTAGCAGCTGAGCACAAACCATTTGCACAACCCAGGGAACTTCGAAGTCACTTACAGCCGAGTTTAATTTCTAGCTCTAGCTGTGTGACCTAAAGCAAGTTGCCTACCCTCTCAAAGGCTCAGCTTCCTCACCCATAGTATGAGGACAGTTAAACTTGAAATACTTCACAGGAGAAGGATAGCTGGCAAAGACAATGAAACCAGTATAATGTAGTAGTTAAAAGCATGGATTCTGTAGTTAGATTATTTGGGTTTAAGCCCCATTTTACTATTTATTAGCTGTATGACCTTTGGGAAATTACTTAACCTCTCTGTGCTTCATTTTTATCATCTGTAAATTGCTAATAACAGTACCTAGTACAAATGATATTTGTGAGGATTCAATGATTTAATATGTATGAAAAGTATTTAAAACAATAAACAAATTTAAAACCAAACTCATTGCCATTGAGTTGGTTCCAACTCATAGCAACCCACTTTGGGCTTCTGAAGCATTAAATCTTTATGGAAGTAGATTGCCCAGTCTTCCTTCCATGGAGTGGCTGGTGGGTTTGAACCACCAACCTTCTGGTTAGCAGTCAAATGCCTTAGGCACTACTCCATGAGAGCTCCTTTGAAAATAATAACTTGTGCATAATAAGCATTAATAAGTGTTAGCTATAAGCACAGTAAGTATCAGCTGTTATTACTGTTGCAATTATTTAAGTCCTGAGCACTGTTCCTGACACATAATAAGTAATCAATAAATGATGATCATTACTATAATGTCCAAATACTTAATGGCAGCATTCTTCTAGTATTATCTTTATAAAAGCATCTCTGATACCCACCATGTGAGATGACTCTGGTCCTTAAAAATCATTGTGATGGGGAAAGGACTTTTAGAGTCACATTTAGGGTTTTCAAGTATTAAGAGACAATGGGTGAAATCAGTCACATGTCCAGTGTGCTAGGAGTGGGAGAGGGTTAAAAAGAGAACAAACAAGAGCAAAAGAGGAAGTTTATTCTGGCACATGAATTCTACTGCTCATGTGACCCACCACCTGCTTCTGCTCACTAGTGCTGGTCAATAGTCCTGTCCAAGTTTGTAAACAGCAACTTATTTCTACAAGACAGGGGGGAAATAATGCCTCTCTTTGCTAGAGAATAAAGGAGACCTGGTTGCACAGTGGTTAAAACACTTGGCTATCAATCAAAAGGACAGTGGTTTAAACCCATTACCCAATCCATGGGGGGAAGATGTGGCAGTCTGCTTCTGCAAAGACTTCAGCCTTGGAAACCCTATGGAGACAGTTCTACTCTGCCCTATATGTTCACAATGATTCAGAATTGACTTGATAGCAATGAGTTTGAGTTTCTTTTTGCCAGAGAATCGGAATTCTGTAGATTCTCTATCCAATCTCTTTACTTACACATGAGGAAAATGAAGCCCAGAGAGGGAAAGGATTTCACCCAAGGTACACACCTGATGAGTAGCAGTCAGGTCTAGAACCAGGACTTCTAACCTCAGGTCCAGCACTAGGCCAGTACCAAGAAGTGGAGATAGTAGCTCAGGGAAGTTATTTAGCAGACCCTAAAACCTTCCTAAAGGGACCTACACAAGGCAGTGGTTCTTGGAATATCCAGATGTGTACTCATATCCTCTCTCCTTCAGCTGGGTGAGAGATGTTTATCTGCCCTTCACCATCCCTGCACTATTTCTTCAGCTTCCATGTTTCGGTTCTTTGCAGATATCCCTTAAAGACCATTGCATTATATACCTCCACACCAATTCTGAGGTATTTCATAGATGTCAGTACCATCAGTATAATTGCTACAGGACCCACCTGGTAGTAGAAGTTGTCCCAGACACAATTAAGAGATAAAGAGGAAGATTACTCTATGGCTATTGAAAGATGACCTATGCCCATATTTATGGTGCCAGCTTTGGCTTCTCCTTATTGACCATATAGTCCTGGAGTTAATATATTTGTACCCAGTAAAATGCAAATATACTGCAGTTATAACTGCTATAACTGCTGCTGTGACTGAACCTCATACAGACTTTTCTACAGATGATGATGGGAACAGCAGTTTAAAATGTTCTGCAGAGACAACTACCAAAATGTCCACACTAAATCTATAGACAACACTGCATAGATCCTCTGCAAATCATATGCCTGGAGCCAGATGACTAGCTCTCACTGCAGGTATACGACAAACCCCAAAGAACTATGTGGTAAATTATCTCTGGTCCTTATGTTATAAATGCAGATAAAAGTCTGATTAGTTAACAAACCAACCTCATGACAAATAAAATAGAGTGCCATCTCTCAAGGAGCTAACAATTTGGTAAGGGAGACATAATATGTATTATTAAAAATCAAGCAGAACTTTAAGATGTACCTGCTTAGTAACCCCTGTTGCAGCCTGTCTTAGTTATCTAGTGCTGCTATAACAGAAATACCACAAAAGGATGGGTATAACAAACAAAAATTTATTCTCTCACAGCTTAAGAGGCTAGAAGTCTGAATTCAGAATACCATCTCTAGGGAAGTCTTTCTGTCTCTGTCATCTCTAGAGGAAGATCCTTGTCTCCATTCAACATCTGTGAGCCCAGGCTTCCTTGGAGAGCTCCATGAACTTTGGCATCAATCTTTCTTTGGGTCTAGGAGGTTCTCTACATAATGACGCCAGGCTCAAAGATGCACTCCATTCTCAGCATTTTTTCTTTCTTTTTTTTTTTTTTTTTTTTGGTTTCTAATGGTAGTGAGGAACCTTTCTTCTCTGCTTACTTCTCTCTCCTTTTATCTCTTATGAGATAAAAGATGTGATTCAAGCAAGGGTGTGACTCTTAGAAGGCTGCAACTCAAGACACACTTCATACTACTCCTGTCTCATTAATATACAGAGGTTAGGACTTACAACACATAAAATGCAGGATAAGTACATTAGATCACAAAATGGAGGACAACCACACAACACTTGGAATCATAGGCTACCTAAGTTGACACATAACATTAACCATCACAATCCACCCCTTATCATCTTGGCACCTATACACATTTCCTTAAACTATGTATAATCTCAGCTGCACTATATGGAGAAGAGCATGGCATCAGGATTAGTTAGAGGAAGGCGCATTAACAATCTGAGATACACAGATGACACAACATGTCTTGCTGAAAGTGAGGATGACTTGAAGCACTTACTGATGAAGATTAAAGACTACAGTCTGCAGTATGGATTACACCTCAATATAAAGAAAACAAAAATCCTCACAACTTGTCCAATAAACAGCTTCATAATAAATGGAGAAAAGATTGAAGTTGTCAAGGATTTCACATTACTTCTGTCCTGCCACTTGGGGGTTGGGGCCTGGGTCCCTCCCTTTACCTGGATCCCTCTGCTTCTTCTCACTGTGCCCTGGACACCCTGGCTTTCCTTTCCATTCCCCTCTGCTTTTCCTGCCACTTGGGTGTTGGGGGTTGTTCCCTCCACTTACCTGGATCCCTCTGCTACTTGCTGACTCTATCCTGGATGCCCTGGCTTTCTTTTACTTTCCCCTCCACTTTTCCTGCCACTCAGGCATATTACATGGTTCTACAGTCACTGCCAATGGAAGCAGCAGTAAGACATCAAAAGATATATTGGGCAAATCTGTTGCAAAAGACGTCTTTTGAGTGCTGAAAAGCAAAGATATCTCCTTGAAGACTAAGATGTGCCTGACTCAAGCCATGGTATTTTCAGTTGCATCATATGCACATGCTGTTGTTGTTGTTAGGTGCCATCAAGTGGTTTCCAACTCATAATGACCCCATGCACAGCAGAATGAAACAGTGCCCGATCCCACACCAGCTCCATGATCCTGCTATAGTTGAGCCCATCATCACAGCCACTGTGTCAATTCATCTCACTAAAGGCCTTCCCCTCTTTTGTCAACCCTCCACCCTACCAAGCATGACATCCTTCTCCAGGGAATGGTCCCTTCTGACAATGTGACCAAAGTAGGTGAGATGAAGTCTGGCTATTCTCACCTCCAAGGGGTATTTTGGGTGCACTTCCTCCAGAACAGATATGTTAGTTCTTTTAGCAGATCCTAAATTGCATTTGAATACTTTCAGCATTCTTCACCAGCACAACAACTCAAAAGCATCAACTCTTCTTCAGTCTTCGTTATTCATTGTCCAGCTCTCACATGCATATGAAGTGATTGGAAATATCATGACTTGTGTCAGGCGCACCTTAGTCCTCAAAGAGACATCCTTGCTCCTCAGCACTTGAAACAGTTCCTTCGTGGTTGAGCTTCCCAGTGCTACACATCATCTAATGTCCTGACTGCTGCTTCCATTGGCATCAATTGTAGAACCAAGGAATGTAAATTCTTTGATGACCTCAATCCTCTCTCCATTTATTGTGATGCTGCTCATTGGTCCAGTTGTGAGGATTTTTGTTTTCTTTATATTGAGACGTAATCCATATAACAGATTGTATTCAACCTTCATTAGTAAGTGCTTCAAGTCATCCTCACTTTCAGCAAGCAAAGTTGTATCATCTGCATATCTCAGATTGTTAATGATTCTTCCTCCAATCCTGATGCCACGTTTTTCTTCATATAGTCCAGTTTCTCAGATTATTTGTTCAGCATATAGATTGAATAAGTGTG
>NW_006921697.1:7963110-7972339 GCF_000298275.1 Orycteropus afer afer | reverse complement strand
AAGAGCACAACTGATACATCATATATGCAACATACTTAACTTTAATCAGTGATGGAAATTCCAAATCTACAGCTATGCAGTTTTTAGTCCAGCCCTTGTCCTAATACCTTATCCTAAACCATTGATGGACTATGTGAAATCACTGGTTGGGGTCTTAGTGGCCACAACATTGCAATCTAGACTTTCTCACTTCTTACAAAACCTTTTTAACTTCTATCTAGGCACTATGGCATCCTGATAATCCAGCATGGTTGCATTTGTTTCAGAACACTTATAATAAACAACCCAAGTGCAGCGAGCGACACTATGCTACCTTTGACAGCCTGTCCACCACCAGTTCTTTATTCCCTAAAACCCAAAGGCAGCCTTATGAAGAGCACTGTCTGTGGCTGCGAATATGCTTAGTGAGCACCATCACTAGCAGGATGCATAGACAAATCAAAGAAGTCCCTAGGGTGTATAATCTTCCTACTCTTTCTGGAAACAACCTAGGATCCGTAGCACAAAACAAAACAAGACAAACATACAGCAACTCCAGACCAAAATTATCAGTGACTCTTGTCTTGTCCTAAGGGCAAAGACCAAACGAAACTCCTAGCAAACAAGTGGATCCCACTCATAGCAACCCCATAGTGTTTCCAAGGCTGTAAATCATTAGTGGAGCAACTGGTAGGTTCGAACCACTGACTTTTTGGTTGGAAGCCAAATGCTTGAACCACTAAATCATCACACCACCAGAGACATAGGTGGTTAAAACAGGCCAATTGTTTTTAAGTGCTTTCCACCACAAGTAAAGCTATTTTTAAAAGTGCTCTTTGCCCACATGGGTCACACAGATGCCTAATTACTAAAAGGGTGACAAATGTGCAGCTGCAGAGATTTATTGCCCCACCATATGCATGTGAGAGCTGGACAATGAATAAGGAAGACCGAAGAAGAGTTGATGCTTTTGAGTTGTGGTGTTGGTAAAGAATGCTGAAAGTACCATGGACTGCTGAAAGAACTAACAGATATGTCTTGGAAGAAGTGCAGTAGAAAGCTCCTTAGAAACAAGAATGGCCAGACTTTGTCTCATCATCTTTGGTCATGTTGTCAGAAGGGACCATGCTCTGGAGAAGGATGTCATGCTTGGTAAAGTGGAGGGTCAACAAAAGATGGGAGGGCCCCCAATGAGGTGGATTGACATGGGGCTGCAGCAATGGGCTCAAGTATAGTAGGGATTATGAGGCTGGCACAGGACCAGGCAGTGTTTTGTTCTGTTGTACATAAGGTCGCTATGAGTCAAGACAACTCAACGGCACATAACAAAACATATATAATCTCTAAATAAAAATAATTATCAAGTCATACTTGCACCTAACATGATACAACTAGCATGTATATAATCAAAAATGTACTAGCCTTGTTTACTTTTTATATTTTATAAGAGAATAAGCATATTTTATATACACAGAGAGAGAGAGACACATACATGTATAATAAAGCAAGGAAGAAATTCTTGTCATAATTACAGTCTTCATTTCTGCAGCTGGTCACATGGTCATAACTAGTATCTAGAACTATCTTCTGTCATCATCCATTCCATATTCCCTATACCTTCAGCAAGTGTTTCAGCAGGTTGTGGATCTTTGTCTGGTGGGATGACCCAAAATGTCATTCCTAAAGGGTCTAGGTCATTAGTAGTCATATCAGAGTTAAGTTGCTATAGTTTTCCATCAACTTTAATCACAAGGTATGGTAGTGCTAAGAGATCTAAGGGGTCTCCTGTGTTCCAGACATATTCCATTATGTAATATCAATCTAGGAGGTCTGGTAGTGTAGTGCCTAAAGCACTTGACTGCTAACCAGAAGCTGGCGGTTCAAACCCACCAGCCAGTCCTTGGAAGGAAAGTTGGACAATCTACTTCCATAGTGATACCTCCTCAGAAACCCAAGGAGGGGGTCACTATGAGTCAGGTTTGACTTGATGGCACATAACAAAAAAGACAACAAAAATATCAATCTGATTTCTCCTTGGTAATCAGAATCAATCACAGCAGCCAATATGGTAACTGCCTTCTTTTCCTGTTGATATAGAGGTACGAGGAGCCCATAGTGGTCAGATGGTATTCTTAGCTTCCAGTTCAATGGAACCAGTGTTGTTAACTAGGTGAGAGCATTCCTCCCTTTTGAACTAAGTCCTCTAGACTCACATAGCATAGGGTCGTGAGGACAGAAAGTAAAAATTCTATGAGTGGGTTACTAGGAGTAATAGTGAGGGGTGCCACTCCCATTTCCACCCCTTTGATTCCTGGACTCACCAATCCTGGCTATGGGAGAAACAGCACCATATATTGGATGTTTTAGAGCATATACAGCCTCCTGGAGAACATTGTCCCAACCCTGAAAAGTATTACACTTAGTTGGCACTGTAACTGCATCTTTAGAAAGCCATCCCATCATTCTATCAAGCCAGCTGTTTCAGGATGATAGGGAACATAGTAAGACCCACGAATTCCATGACCATGGGCCCACTGATGTAATTCATTTGCTATCAAGTGAGTACCTTGATCTGAGGTAATGCTGTGTGAAGTAACAAGATGGTAGATAAGGCATTCAGTAAATTCATGGATGGCAATTTGGGTAGAAGCACTGCACTCAGAGAAGGCAAATTCATATCCAGAGTAAGTATCTCAGTGTTTTGGTTCTCTAGTGCCACCCTAATAGAAAATACCACAAATGGGTGGTTTTGACAAATAGGAGTTCATTTGCTTACAGTTTAGGAGACTAGAAGTTTGAGTTCAAAGTGCCAGCTTGACCTTGGGTTTTAGTTCTGTATCTTGCTCCCAGCCCACTGAAGCTGGAGGCTTTTCTTAAATCAGGCAGCTGGTGGCTGCTGAAGCTGACAAATTCATGGCTGACAAGTACAATGGCACAGTCCCAAAATTATCAGACAACATGGCAGGCCACTAGTTCAAGTCCAGAGACAGTCTGAAGATTGGCAGAGCCAGCATGGCAGGCTGCTGAATGAAGACTTGGCTAAATGCAAGTTCCACATATGCCAAAGAGCTCAAGACCATTCCCAAAGTTTTTTCTTATATACTGAAAGCAGACCACATCCTTTAAGCAGCTACTCTAGTAGATTCCACCATGGAGTTGATTACCAGTCTCATCATGAGTAATAACTGCATCCAGCTGCACAGCCACTTAAAACTGGCCCAGCCATGTTGACACACAACTTAACTACCATATCCAGTAAGAACAAAACAGCGCTTTCTCCATGTCCAATGTAATCAAACGCTATCAATATGCCGGCTAATCACCTTGAGGAATGGTGTCGTATCAAGGACTCAGTGTTGGTGCCTGCTACTGGCAGACTGGGCACTCAGCAATGGCTGTAGCCAAGTTAGCCTTGTTGAGTAGAAGTCCATGTTGTTGATTTCAGGCATAACCTACATTCCTAGCACCACAGTCACTTTGTTCATGAGCACTTTGGGCAATGCCAAGAATGGCTGTGGAAAGAGAATGACTAGTTTCCACAGAACATGTTATCTATCCACTGGATTGTTAAAATCCTCCTCTGCTGAGATCACCTTTTGGTGAGCATACACATGAAGAGCAAATATCTTCACTTCACTTCTTTGGCCTATTAGGAGGAGTCTATCTATATACTTCCTCCCCATACCTCCTTGTCACAAATTTTCCAACCATGTTCCTTCCAAGTCCCTGACCATCCAGCCAAATCATTGGCTACAGCCCACTAATCAGTATACAATCACACATTTGGCCATTTCTCCTTGTAAGCAAAGTGAACTGAGTGCACTACTTGAAGTTCTGCCCATTGAGAGGGTTTCCCTTAACCACTGCCTTTCAGGGAGGTCCCAGAAAGGAGCTTCACTGCTACCATTGTCCACTTTTGAGTGGTGCCTGCGTATCATGCCAAATCATCAATAAACCAAGCATGAGTTTTCTCTTCCTCAGTAAACTGATCATAAGGGGCTCTCTATGAGACTATGTCAAGTATGGAATTAATATCAACCATGTGTCAACCGGGATCTCTGGTAGCGTAGTACCTAAGTCACTTGACTGCTAATCAGAAGGCTGGTGGTTCAAACTCACCAGCCACTCCTCGGAAGGAAGATGGGGCAATCTACTTCCATAGTGATACTGCCTCAGAAACCCAAGGAGGGGTCACTGTGAATCGGGTCCGACTTGATGGCACATAACAACAACAACAACATGTGTTAACCACTGTGCTCTGGCATCCTCAAAAGCCAGCAGCCATAAGATTATGACTATTTGGTGATTTTCTTGGGTATCTAGAGCCCTGGTGAACTGTTCTCTGATCCACCCACTCTCCCATCAATACCCCTAATGCCCTAATTCTATATCCTTTGTAAGACAGTAACTTTCTGAGCATGAAGCAGGGTGGGTTGGAAATGACAAATCATGCCCTGAGACATGTCATTCTTATATATAAATCAATTAGATCTGGGAAAGGGGAGAAAAGAGACTCTTGATAGCAATATATGCTAAAAAATAAGTTTTATGTGCATTCCACTGATTTAGAGTATCAGAAAAAGAGGTAAAGGACCTAGTATAAGATGTGACTTTGGCAGAAGAAAGTGTAATACATTCAATTTCTCCACTTTGGCATTACCGACATTTTGGGCCAGATAATTCTTTGTTGGGGTGGGGGGAGAGAGAGCTGTCCTGAGCAATGTAAGATGATTATCTGCATCCCTAGCATCTACCCACTAGATGCCAGTAGCACACACCCTCTTTTCTGAGTTGTAACAACTAAAAATGTCTTCAGACATTGTTAACTATTACTTGGGGGCAAAATCACTCCAGCTGAGAATCGCTGTCATGGATAAATGTTTAAGAAACTGGAGATTAGATTGTGAACTGTTCATATCACATTGCTCTCTAGCTATAAAGCTTACCCATCACCATATAATACATTTGGGAGAAATCCAAAAGGAGGTCACACCCTTCACTCAGGAAAGGATCAAATCTGGAGATCCTGGATAGAGTGGGAGGAAAAACATGGAACATAATCCAAAAACTCAATAATGACCAGAAGTGCTGGTCAGATGGAGTCTGGTGAGACCCCCAAAACTATGGCCCTGGAATAAATTCTGCACCTGGAATGAAAATCACCCTCAGGGGCTGGCTCTCAGCCCAATAGTTAACAAGATGTACATGCAGACCACTCAACCCAGGATGATGCACCCACATACTCTATCATAATACATCCCTTAGAACAATAAACCATGGGGCACCAGAGGACCAATATTCAAACTGATTAAATGCAGGACAAACAGGATTGTATAAATATGAGGGGCATGGGAGAGTTACTGGGTAAGGAGGGGAGGAGACTGAGTTAGGGTTGGACATGGTAAATGGGGAGTGAAACAAAATGTACATGTAACGTTGAATGTGAAACAATCTCTTAAAATTAAAAAAGAAAAAGGAGGTCACACCCTTGAATATTGATAAATTGATGGCTCTGAGATACTTATAAGGATAAGTAATGATAAAAAGTATGGGCTTCAAGAAAAAAGCAAGGACTAACAAAGGAAAGGGAACAATATACTAAAGACTCTAGAAATAATCTATTCCCAGAAACAATCTACTGCAAGATACAGAAGAAAATTTCAGAAAACTGTTTTATATTCCCAATAGATAGCAAAAGGACCTGGCATCCATGAAAGGGTCAGGAAGTTATCAGGAAAGACAGCCAAGATGAAAACATAACAATATGGTATAACCCAATGAGATAAAAGTGTGGCATGAAATCCAAATGGATGATATTTTTAAAAGGTTAAAAGAAGCTAAAAATATAATCACAGAATCAAAATACACAGGAAAGGTAATAAATCGGCAGATTTGTTAAATCAGATAATCACATCAGTAATGTGATAACTTCTCCCTAACTGCAATGGAAAAGGGAAAAAGAAAAAAACTAAGAAATAAAATGGAGGGAAAAAGAACAGAAAAAGCTAATATGTCCATAGTTAAACCAAAAAAACAAACTCACTGCCGTCGAGTTGGATCTGACTCATAACGACACCTCTTTGGGTTTCCGAAGTGCTTTCACCTGGGAGATCCAAGGAGGGGTCAGTATGAGTCAGACCCAACTGGACGGCAAACAACAACAACAATATCACTGCGGAAGTAGATTGACCAACATTCCTTCCAAGGAGTGGATGGTGGATTTGAACCATCAGCCTTCTGGTTGGTAATGAAATGCCTCAGCCTCTATACCTTAGCATTTTTTAAAATGTTGTTAAATCTAAAACAAAAAATAAAAACAATAACTAAAGATAAAATAAAATTTACTCTGATGGAAAATATTTGTCCATACACAGATTGAACAGATTCATGCATTGTCAGATAAATTCCATCAAAAACCATATTTATATGAAAAAACACATTTTTTGTAAATCATATGAATACAGACAGAAGTGCTACATACATTCAAAGATATAAAAAAGAAAGAAAAAATGAAATTCTTATAAAGGAACAAAAGTCTTGTCTCATATTTCTGCTCTGAAATGAATTATAACCCAAGAATCATCTAGTCAACCAGTTTGTATTAGGTAGGCAAAGGCTCAAAAAATACGCCATTCATGTCCATGTCTTTAAAAAATTGTTTAAAGATACACCGCAAACAGCAAACCAAAACTAAACTCATTGCCATTGAGTCAATTCTGACTCACAGTGACCCCTATTGGGTTTCCAAAGCTGTAAAACTGTACAGAAGCTGAGTGCCCCGTCTTTCTTCTGTAGAGAAGCTGGTGGGTTCAAATCACTCACTTTTTGGTTAGCAGCCAAATACCTTAACCACTACATGACCAGAGCTCCCCAAACAGCAAAGACATGAAAATAACAGAAGACTAAGAAATAGAGAATTGACAGTATAAAAAGATTGACAGTAAACATTGTAATCAGATAACAGAGACAAGTCTCAATAATTATGCCTCTGGACAAAATTATATGAAAAAATATTATTGAAATAGAATATGTAAATTGCTAACTTAACATAAATAATCAAGATCTAAATCTCAAGCTTATATCAACAGAAAGGGAGAAGTGCATGTAGAAGTTTAGATCACTACTAAAAGTTACTAAATTATTTGTTGTTGTTGTTGTTATGTGCCATCGAGTCAGACCTGACTCATAGCGACCCCTCCTTGGGTTTCCGAGGCAGTATCACTCTGGAAGTAGATTGCCCAACCTTCCTTCCAAGGAGTGGCTGGTGGGCTTGAACCACCAGCCTTCTGGTTAGCAGTCAACTGCCTTAGGCATTATGCTACCAGAGCTCCTACTAAATTATGTTCCTCTAAATCCTACTTTGGTGATAGTGACTGGGGTCTTGTGAACAGCCATCTAAGGTACAATAGTTGGTCTCTCCCTTCCAGAACAAATAAGAGTGAAGAAAATCAAAGACATATGGACATAATTAGTCCAAAGGACTATTGGACCATGCAAACCTCAGCATTCATGACCCTGAGACCAGAAGAACTAGATGTTGCCCAGCTACCACTACCAACTGCTTTGATCAGGATCACAATAGGAAGTCCTAGACAAAGTGGGAAGAAAAAAAATGTAGAAAAAATTCAAAAACATAAAAAAAACAGATGAATAAAGCCAAGTGGAACCTTAAGACTATGGCCTTTAGACACTCTTCAAGCCTGAAAATGAACCCACTTCTGGGGACCAGCATTCAGCCAAACAACAGATAGGTATATAAAGTAACTAACAAAAGGAAGGAATGTTCTCCTCGATACAATCAATCATATGAGACCAAAAGGGCAGCACTGGCCCAGAAACAAAGCTCAGAAGACAGGACAAGTTAGGAAGGAGGAGCAATGAAAACAGGAAACAGAGAGAGGAAGTGGGATGAATGATATGGGGATCGTAATCAATGACATGAAACAGAATGTGTATGAACTGATGAGTGGAAAACTGATTTGCTTTGTAAACCTTCACCCAAATCACAATGAAAAGTTTAAAAAATAAAAGTTACTAAATTTTTAAAGGAAATGCCATTTCATTCTTGACTGAAAATCAGATAACTATAGATTAAATGCTACTCTCAGAAACATTTGAAGCAATTGTGAATCTGAGGCCAGAGTCCTAGTAGCCTCCAGGAAAATCTTTAACCAGATACCTTTTAGTGTCAGCAATACTAACAAAACTTTTGGAATTCTAAACACTCCCTAGGGCCTTTATCTGCCCTCCAGTCTCAGCAGGTATCAGGAACTTCCTCCGAACTCAACACACATCACAAAAGCCATCCGGATTCAGCACGTATCTAAGATCTGCTCGGCTCCTGAAAGTCTTCCACATACCTGAGCCTTGCATCCTCCCTAGATAATATTTCCCTAAGTGGACTTTGAAGCCGGGGGGTTTCTATACGTCCCCCAACATCTTAGGTCACTGCCCTAAATCCCTTAGTAACAACCAATCATCTGTACCCTCTTGCCCTGGTGCTGCTCCACCCCATATTTTTCCATAAATTTGTGAAAGTACCAGGGCACGGGGTCTTTTGCTCAAGCCACTGATTTGGTAAGGGCAAGGACTCTAACTTAAGTTAGCTAATAAACTCTCCTATTGCTTTTGCATTGTCATGTGTTGGCATATTTCTCTCGCCGAGCAACTCCTTCATAACCTGAGCACAACACAATCACAAATAGAATATAACTATTTCAAATACACCAGGAAAAATAAACATATACTCCATGAAATACAGAAAAAAATAAAACAAGGAAGTATAAAATAACATAAAATAAAGTATAAATTAAATATAGAAATTTAAAATAAATATAAATGAGTTTAATGATACTCTTAAATGACAAATAAAAACTCTCAAAGGGAATAAACCAATACACATATAGGAATCAAATATCATGCCATTGAAAAGAGACAAGTCTAAAAGTCACATCCAAAAACATTTCATACATTAATGACTAAAGATATAGCAGATATACCAAATAAGAAATCAGGATCATAATATTATTATCAGTAAAGGAGAAGCTTTAAAGAAAATATAATGATCATGTTAAAAAGGATAAAATGCATAATGAAAAATATTGTTTTATGCATCAACAATTGCTTTAAATTATATGTTGTTGTTGTTGTTGTTGTTATGTGTCGTCAAGTCAGCCCTGACTCATAGCGACCCCTCCTTGGGTTTCCGAGGCAGTATCACTACAGAAGTAGGATTGCCCAACCTTCCTTC
>NW_006921697.1:7953448-7962987 GCF_000298275.1 Orycteropus afer afer | reverse complement strand
CCCTTAAATTATATATATACATATATATATATATATTAATATAGATATTGATGAGGAAAAGAATAGTAGGTAACAGCTAAATCTTTGACTGAAAAAGTTAAATAAAATTAAGACATGAAGGATGTGAATAATATCAATTATGATGATTAAAGAAATTGGGTACTCTACAATCAGGGAATCCAGTTTCCTTCTAGCACTCAAGAAAGAGTCATAAAAATCGATCATATATTAGGCAACAATGAAAACGTCAATAAAATGCAAATAAAAATATAGATTACATTTCAGAGCATAATGCACTAAGGCTATAAACTACTAGTCAGAGTCAAAAAACAAAACCAAACTCAGTGCCGCTGAGTCACAGCCAACTCATAACAATCCCTCCTTGGGTTTCTGAGGCAGAATCACTATGGAAGTAGATTGCCTAACCTTCCTTTAGTAAGAATTACAAGTTTTTAAAATATTAAGTTGTTAAAAATTATCAACACTCTCCTAAGTAACTATTAGGTCAAAATGGAAACAAAAATCATTGTACTATTTCAAGAATAATAAAATTTGACATTACAATATATCAAAATATATGGAATATAACCAAAGTTGTACAAATATTAAGACTTATAACTTCATATGCTTTCATTGCTCAACAAGTGAAATAAATGGTTTAAGCATTTAAGACAAGATAATTGAATAAATAAGTAGGCAAAATAACATAGATTAGCACAAAAAGAAATGATGACGTGAAACAGCTGAACAGAAGATTTCAAAGGGTAGCTTGAAAAAAAAAAAAAACATAAAGTATTATAATGAAACGTGCAAAGATCTGGAGTTAGAAAGCCAAAAGAGAAGAACACATTAGGCACTTCTCAAATTGAAGGAACTGAAGAAAAAAAATCAAGCCTCGAGCTGCAATATTGAAGGATTCTGTGGGAAATGATGAATAACACAGAAAGCATCAAAAGAAGATGAAAGGAATACACACTCACTATACCAAAAACAATTGGCTGATGTTCAACCATTTCAGGAGGTAGTATATGATCAAGAACCAATGGTATGAAGGGAGAAGTACAAGCTGTACTGAAGGCATTGGTGAAAAATAAAGCTCCAGGAATTGATGGAATACCAATTGAGCTGTTTCAAATGGACACAACACTGGAAGCACTCACTCATCTACACCATAATGGATTACACTTCATAAAGAAAACAAAAATCCTCACAACTGGACCAATAAGCAATGTCATGATTAATAGAGAAAAAAATGAAGTTGCCAAGAATTTCATTTTACTTGGATCCACAATCAAAGTCCATGAAAGTAGCAGTCAAAAAATCAAATGATATTTTGCACTGGGCACATCTGCTGCAAAAGATCTCTTTAAAGTGTTAAAGAGCAAAGATGTCACTGTGAGAAATAAGGCACACCTGACTCAAGCCACAGTATTTTCAGTCACTTCATATGCATGTAAAAGCTGGAAGATTGAAGAATTGATGCCTTTAAATTATGGTACTGGTGAAGACTATTGAACATACCATGGACTGCCAAAAAAATGAACACATCTTTCTTGGAAGAATTATAGCCAGAATGCTCCTTAGAAGCAAAGATGGCGATACTACACCTTACATACTTTGCACATGTTATCAGAAGAGACTAGTCCTTGGAGGATAACATCATGCTTGGTGAAGTAGAGGACCACAGAACAAGAGGAAGACCTTCAATTAGACAGATTGAAACAACACTGCAACAATGAGCTCAAACACAGCAACAACTGTGATGATGGTGCAGGACTGGGCAGTGTTTAGTTCTGTTGTACATTGGGTTGCTGTGTGTCATAACAGACTTACGTTTTTATGTCATAAACAAAAAAAATTAAAAATCCAAAATAAAAAACTCATTAATTGATTAATACATTTGATAAATTAATCCAATGACTTCTGGTGGCATAGTGCCTAAGGCACTTGACTGCTAACCAGAGGCTGGCAGTTCAAACCCACTAGCCACTACTTGGAAGGGAGAGATACCGCCTCAGAAACCCAAGCAGGGGTTGCTATGAGTTGGAATTGACTCAACAGCAGTGAGTATTGTAGTTGATAGCTGTCATCAAGTTGCTTTTGACTCCTAACAACCTCATGTGCCACAGAATGAAACACTGCCTGGTCCTGTGCCATCCTCACAATCTTTGCTCTGCTTGAGTTCTGTGTTGCAGTCACTGTGTCAATCCATCTTATTGAGAGTTTTCCTCTTTTTCACTGGCCCTTTACTTTAACAAGCATAATGTCCTTCTCCAGAGACAGTCAGAGACATGATAACATGTCCAAGGTATGAAAGGCAAAGTCTCACAATCCTTGCTTCTAAAGACCATTCTGGTTGTACTTCTCCAAGACAAATTTCTTCATTCATCTAGCAGTCCATGGTACATGCACTATTCTTCGCCAGTACCACAATTCAAATGCATCAATTGTTTTGCAGTCTTCCTCATTCATTGTCTAGTTTTCATATACATATGAGGCTATTGAAAAGATCACGGCTTGAGTCAGGAGCACCTTAGCCTTCAAAGTGACATCCTTGTTATTTAATGCTTCAAAGAGGTCTTTTGCAGCAGATTTGCCCAATGCAGGAGAATAGGTCCTTTGATTTCTTGACTGCTGTTTCCACGGGTGTTAATTATAGATCCAAGTAAAATGAAATCTTTAACATCTTAATCTTTTCTCCATTTATTATGCTGTTGCTGATTGGTCCAGTTATAAGGATGCTGTGAGGATGTTTCCTTTATGTTGAGGGTTAATCCATACCGGAGGCTGTAGTTTTTCATCTTCATCAGTAAGTACGTCAAGTCTTCTTCACTTTGAGCAATCAAGGTTGTGTTATCTGTATATCCCAGGTTCTTACTGAGTCTTCCTCCAGTCCTGATGCCACATTCTTCTTCTTATAGTCCAGCTTATAGTCCAGATGATTTGCTCAGCATACAGACTGAATAAATATGGTGAAAGGATATAGCCCTGACACATGCCTTTCCTGATTTTAAACCATAAATTATCCCTTTGTTCTGTTCAAACAACTGTCTCTTGGTCTATGAAATAGGTTCCTTACGAGCACAATTAAGTGTTCCGGAATCTCCATTCTTCACAATGTTATCTATCATTTGTTATGATCCATACAGTTGAATGCCTTTGCACAGTTAATTAAAGGCAGGTAAACATCTGTTTGCTGTTCTTTGCTTTTAGCCAAGATCCTTCTGACTTTAGCAATGGTACACTTCATTTCATTTAATAGAATGACCATTAAGTTAAAAAAATATATACGCCTGTAGAAATTCTAACTGAGAAAATATCTAGAGCAAACATACAATACAAATGAGATATTCTTTTTTACTATGAAGAACATTTTGTACAGCTCTAGGCTAATAAATTTGAAAACTCTCATTAAATAATTTTCTAGGAAAAGATGAATTAAAATTCACTCAGAAAGACATAGAAAATTTGACTACTCCAATAGCCAATGAAAAAACTGACATACAAGTTTGATCTCCATTTTGCATCATATACAAAAATTAATTTGCAATGGGTTAAAAGAATTAAATTTAAAATATAATTCTTAAAATGTCTGAGAATACTTTTTAAAAAAAAAAAAAAAAAAGACTTGAGATTGGATAAACTTGAATCTCTATAAGTAAATGCAGAATCCATAAAGGAAAAACATAACTATAGATTTGATTACCATGAATTAGAACTTTAGTACAAAAAAATATTTTTAAAACATTAAAAGGCATATTTTAAAACTGTAAAAAATGCTTGCAACATACATGACATAAAAGAATAATACACTTCATATAAACAAGAATTAACTTAAAAATTGTAAAGAAATAGACAATCATCAATAGAAATACAATAGCTGAAAATATGAAAAAAATTCAGTTTTCTAGCATTTAGGAAGCAAATTCAGATAAAAACAAAATATATTCTTTACTTTCTGAACTTTTAGATGATATTTCCCAGTTTTTACAGAGATACGGAGAAACTGATGCTCACTGCAGAAGGCAAACATGTAAATTATTTAATTTTTTGCAATCCTTTCTGGAAGGCAATTTGGCCATGAATATCAGCATCTGAAAATATACATATTCTTTGACCCAATGATTCTACTTGTTGGAGCTTATCTTAATGCAAGGGGTACAAAAAACAATTCATTTAAAGGGATATTCTTTTCAGTATTATTTAGTATATTAAAACATTGTTTATACTTTAAATGTCCAACAATAAAAGTTAATTGTGATACATGCAACTGATGAAATACCATATGAGCATTAATTATGTAGAATAATAAATGTCATAACAAAAGTTTCATTACCTCTAAAGTTTTTTAAGTCCTTTTTTTTTTTTTCTCAGTTCTCAGTGAATATCAAAATCATGTCAGGCATCGTATACATTCCAATCTCAGGCCTCACCCCAGATGTATACAATCAATCCAAGAGTGGAGCCCTGGAATCTGTATTTTTAGTGTGCTCCATGTATAAAGCTCTATATTTCAAAGAGAAAATATATATATTATGTTTACCTTTGGATAGTAAAAATATCAATAATTTTTGTTTGTTTCTTCCTGTGTATGTTTTTGCATTTTTCACAAGGTACACATGTATTACAATTATCATTTTAAAAACTGTCAGTTATTTAGTGTAATAGCAACACAAGGTAGTATGTGGTAAATCATCTACGTAACCCCCAGGGATTATCATTCTGGGTAATTTGTAAAAGGGGGAAAAAAAAAAAAAAGATCAAAACAGAGAACACAAGGTACATATGAATCCTAAATATCTTTAATCCAGATGGTGTTTTAATATTTTACAAGTGATTGCCAACATTCAAAAAATGGGAAATCCCCATAATACTGACTTCCAGCTCATCTTGAGAAAAATAAAATCTGGCCCCGCTGGATCCAGGTGGCAATAACTGATTATGACTAAAGTAGCTCCTCTGTAAATGGGCAAGGGCTCTGGAGTTCACTACAGCCCCACCCCCACACCCTAAATCTTCCCACACTACTTGACCTTATTATCATTCATTCACTTTTTTTTTAACTACTAAACTTTTACATTACCTGCCTGATCCCTGTAGGCATTTGAGACTAAGATCTCCTGATGAAGCAAAAAAGCTAGTCAACCCGTGAAAAGCAGGGACAGCAGATGCTGCTACTGACACTTGAGCGCTGTGATTCTCCGCCCAGGCGCACACTGGAATAGCCTGGGGAGCTTTTAAAAATCTCAACTCTTAAGCACCGCCCCCTAGACCAGATAAATCAGAGTCTCTGAGGGTGAGATCCAGGCAACAGTGTTTTTAAAGCTTCCCAGGTGGTTCTAATATATAGACAAGGCTGAGAACCATTTTAGGAGAAATGGTACTAGTAGGGGGAACCCAGCCACATTTGAAGGTGGAAAGGGGACAATATTTAGGGGAGCCTGAGGAGTTGGGAGACAGCCTGGATTCATAATCTAGTTCTTCCATATACTAGCTGTGTTTACATAAAATTAGCAAGATTACTTCTCTGGACCTCCTGTTCTCATCTATAAAAGATAAGTTATATTCCCTTCTGTCAAGAATTGTTATGAACAGAGGAGGATCTATGTAAGAGATCCTAGATAGAGTGGGAGAACAATGTGGAACAAAACTCAAAATCATTTGGGAAAAACAAAAAAGGGGGAGGGACCAGGTTTGCTGCTCTGATAGAGCCTGGTGGAACCCTGAGACTATGGCCCCTAGCTGCCCTTCAGGTCTGGAATTGAACCCACACCTGTAGCTTCCAGCCAAAGAAAAGACAGGCATAGGAGTTAAATGTTTACCTGAGGTAGATACACTCCTTAGAGAGAACAATCACGAGAGAAAGAAGGGCTGTTTATGTACAGGGAGACAGCTCAGAGGGCAGGAGTGCATGGAGGGATGGACACATGGAAGAGGTAACTATCGGGAGGAAGTGGGAGGGGAGCTATTGCATTGTGGTAAATTGTATGCAATGTCATGAGACAAAGTGTGTGTGAACTGCTGTATGGAAAGTGAATTTACTCTGTAAATTTTCACCCAAATCACAATAAAACAAATTGTTATGAAGGTTAATGGAAATGAAGCATGTATAGCATTTGGCATATAATTAATGAAGGATAAATAGAAGCAATTTTCAATGCTATCATTAAAATTTGGACCTAGTGAAGGGAGGAATGAAGGAGGAAGAGGAGGGCAAGAAGCACCCATAACAGTTGGGCACTTATACTACATACTTGGAATCCCTGGATAGTGCAAATGGCTACTGTGCTCAGCAACTAACCAAACTGTTAGAGGTTCAAGTCACTCAAAGGTGCCTTTGAAGAAAGTCTGGCAATCTATTTCCAAAAATAAATAAGTCATTGAATACCTTTTGAAGCATAGTTCTGTCTGGCACATATAGGGTTGTCATGAGTCAAAACTGACTGGACGGCAATTGGTACTGACACTACACACTTCAAATCATCTCATTCTGTTCTCCTTAACAAACCTATCAGAAAATACCAGAACTGAATTAAATGAGATGGAGATGGAAGCATTTTGTGAACCATAAAGAGCTTTAAAGAGCTTTCCTGACACAAAAGATGATTCGCGTCCTTTTTATTGCTCATGTTTAATTAATATGTCTCTTGGAAGAGAGTCCAGTAATATTATTTCAGTGATGTTCTCTGCCTCCCCCTATCCTGGCTTGACATTTGCCCCTTCACCATTTCCATTGTTTATTCATCTACAAAATAAACAAATAAAACAAAAGCCTAGAGTAAATGCTTCTTGACTTTCCTATTTCATCAGCACAGCAGAAAGTAAACACAATAAATGAGCCCACAAGAAAGACCCTGGCCTAGAGAGAGAGAACCCATCACTCCAAAGAGATTTCAGCTGAAGGAACTGTCAGAAAGGTTCAGACAGATGACCTTCCACCAGATGGTTGCCAGCACTCTCCTTTTCCTGGTTCATTCCCCTGCCCTCTGCTCACAGCCACTCTAGCGTTAGGTTGGGCCAGTTACTTCTGGACTTGAACCTGAGTCTAGCATCAGGGAGGAGCCCCTGCAGGAGGAAGGTCCTAGACCCCAGTCTTAGTTCTACCATCTTCTTTTCCAGAACCTTCCTCTGCTTCCTCAGTTGTTAAATAGGAATAATAGTCCCAAACCACTTCTTCACTTACCTCTTGTGGGTTCTGTGAGGATGACTGATCAATGGGAGAAAATGGATGAACATTCATATTACTGGCAAAAGAAACTTAGGCCAGGGCTAGATATCAGTACCAATGCCATGCATGAACAGTGTTTTTATGCATGTTTTTTATGTAATGTACTCATTACCCCTTAAGAGTAGAGTTTAATTTGGACTTGTGTTTTAGCCACTGATTCAGTGGGAGCACTTTAAATATCTGCAGGGTAGCAGGGAAAGTATTTTGGACTGCCAACAATCTGCTCATGTTGGGACTTTTTCCAGGGTGGCCCGGAGTCACAGCAAATCATTAGTTCAATTTCCAGTTATAATTACTCTGATAAATACAGCTTTTGAAAGAACTTTCCTAAGCAGCATCTTATTTGGGAAGTCAACAAACACACACCCCCAACAAACACAAAGCATGAATTCTTGTCCCCTTTTGAGGTTGTTGTTGTTATGTGCCATCAAGTCAGACCAAACTCATAGTGATTCCTCCTTGGTTTCCGAGGCAGTATCACTACAGAAGTAGATTACCCAACCTTCCTTCCAAGGAGTAGCTGGTGGGTTTGAACCACCAGGCTTCTGGTTAGCAGTCAAGTGCCTTAGGCACTACACTACTGTCCCCTTTTGATAGGTGGAGGTAAAATATTCTTTACAGGATTGTACAAAGATTAAACGAAATCAAAATTATGAAGCTCTTAGCGTAGGCAGGGCACAATGATGCAGTATGCAGGGTCAGGGTTAAGATCACCTTAGCACTGTTTAGCCCAGTCTTCATAATTACATCCTATTTTTCTTAGTCCAGAAAACCTTCATCTACCTAGATAACTGCAACACATCCTTAACTGGATCCCCTGCCTTCAGACTTATCCCACCAATGTCTTCTCCACACTTACGATCTTACCAAGACTAGAATCTGATCATGTCAGACCAAACTTGAAACTTTTCATTAGCTCCCCATTTCCCCAGGATTAAGTCCAAGCAACTTAAAGTGGCTCATGAGCCCCACATGATGGTGCACTGCCTCTCTCCTCCATCCCAAGCCTCTCCTCTCCAAGCTGTCTACATTCCTCCCACTCATGCTCCCTCTTGTTTCAGGGCCTTCACATGCTAGGCCCTGTCTGGAACACTCACACCTCTCTGGCTGCCCCTTTTTCCTCCCCCTATTTTCTCAACCCATGACAATTCCTTAACACTTATTCATCCCCAGGGTCTCAACGTCAATGTCACTTCCTTCAGGAAGCCTACCCTGAATCTAGATTATGACATATGGCCCTGCTATGTGCTCCCAGGTCAGCCTGATTTTCCAATCGGAGTATATGTTACACTTTGCTACAATTGCTTATTTAATTGTCCATTTGACCCACTAGATGGTAACCACTGTGAAGAAGCAAATTATCTGAAGTCTTCTATAACCTAAGAAAGAGGAGGGAGAGAGGAGAGCAGGCAGAAAGGAAAGTAAGCAGAGAAGGACAGAAGAGGAAGAAAAAAAAAAATGCAATCGATTCAACTCCAATTCATGGTGACCCCATATGTGTCAGAGCAGAAATGTGTTCCCTGGGGTTTTCAATGGTTTATTTTCCTGAAGTAGGTTGCTAGGCCTTTCTTCCAAGGAGCCTCTGGGTGGACTCAAACCTCTAACCTTTTGGTTTGCAGCCAAGCATTTTAACCATTTGCACCACCTGTGAACTCTAGAAGGCTAGAAAGAGGAAAGGAAAAAAGAACCTTCCTTACCCATGCAAGTTTTCCTTACTCAGGCCCTTGTTTTGCCTTTATATTTTGATTCAGTCTTCATCTGCCCTCTGGGAAGGAATGAAGAATAAGAAACCACCTCTCCCAACAAACTGAAACAGAGGAGCATTGTTAAAAGAGAAGTTAAAGCATAAAGATTTACTCTATTCTAAAAATCAATATCGGTGCCTGAGAAATTTGCCCATGAAAATTAAAAGGAAAAATTCAAAATCAAGATTCAGAATGTCCTCTGGGCCAAGAGTTCCTTCCGAGAAAGCTTCTCGGAACAGCCAATTCCTCACAGAGAAAGAAACAAAGGAATCCAAAGCCCAAAGTTGAAGTTTCAGCAAATCACCTCAGGGACCAAGTACAATCTTCCCTCCTTCCTTTATGTCACATGATGACCAATATGTGCTCCCTCCTATGTCTGGAGGTTTATACGGCCATTGCCACTTTGTTGACTGTGAGTAACTAAAGTCAGGGCCCAGACCTGGTCGGTGTGCATCCACCAGACTTAGTACATTGCCAGGCACATAGTAGATGCTCAAGAAATGTTTTCTGCATTAGTGAATGAATGAATGACTTACTCATACTCCTTTCTTTTTTTTTTTTTTTTT
>NW_006921697.1:7941691-7948418 GCF_000298275.1 Orycteropus afer afer | reverse complement strand
ATTATCTTCTGTGTCTGTGTTAATTGGTTTCCCTTTTCTTTGTTGAAGAGGGTCTGTGCAATTCTTCTGCCTAGTCCGCCATCTTGCCGGAACTCCTACTTATACTCCTTTCTAAAGTAAGATTTTTTTCCTATATCATTCATTCTTTCCACACGTATTGTTTGTGTGCCTATTAAGTTCCAGAGATTCAAACAGACATGATTGCATGCCTCATGGAGTTTACAATATGTTAGAGAAGGTATTGGTGATACAATTCCAGGAGTGCTCAGTGTTAGGAAAGAAACATTTGGGGTAGAGTAAGACCTCTGGGCTAAGACTTGGCTAGATAGGCAATTCTTTTAGGAGGCACCATGCCTTCACCCAGGTGTACTCTCAGAACTTTGAAAGTTGCTTGGGACTCACCCAGGCAAAGGGAAGTGGGAAAGAAAGTTCTAGAAAGAAGGAAGAATGTGTGAAAAGGTCTCAGATGGAAAAATGCGGGCCACGCATGAGGCCCTGAGAGGAGACCAGACTCCTCAAAACCTGAGAGTTAGCACAGTGTGGTGCAGCAATTTCCACATTCATCCTAGCCCTTCCTTCCAGTAAAATCCTCTGTGGAAGCCATTAGTGTAAAGCAGATAAAAGTATAGCTTCTCTGGTTGGACACACTACTGTGTTTGCCAAGGAAGGCAAATATGTTAGCCTAGGGCTTCTCCAACTTTAATGTGTACACAAATCACCTGGAGATCTTGTTAAAAGGAAAGTTCTGACTTAGTACGTCAGGGTGGGTCCTGAGAGCTTTATCTCAAACAGCCTCCAGGTGATAGCACTGCTGCTCATCCATGCACCTCACTTTGAGCATCCCAGCCACCTAGCAGGCAGTTAATCAGCACCTCAGAGAAAACAACAACAACCAGTTGCTGTGGAGTCAACACCAACTCACGGGGTTGTGTGCCAATGGCTTATTTTTGGAAGTAGGTCCATGGTGCCTCTGGATGTACTCGAACCTTTCCATTAACAGCTGGGTACATTAGCCATTTGCACCTCCTAAGAGCTCAGAAAGAAAGGAGGGAATGGTCAATGACCTCTCCAGGTCTGAAGGCAGGTTTGCACAGAGAAAGTGAGTCTATGGTGTATGTTTTAAGGGTACATGCAGTTTATAAGTGTATTGGGCATTGTGTGTTTGAGAGTCCAGATGCATTATTATTATTGCACTTGCATATTTGTATAGACTTGCATGTGTGCTTCTCTTAGAAATGTGTGTATGTGCACCTCAACAAATGCTCACAACTGGAACAAGACTGATGGGCACTAAAAATAGTTCCTGGGAGTTACAACAGCATAATCCGGATTTAGAAGAAAATGAATTATTTGATCTGTCATTCTGATGTCACCAGGTCACTTACAAAATCCACCCAACTCTTGCCCTGTTATTTTAGTGCCACTGATAAAAGAGAGGAAATAGTCAAAGGAGGGCTTTAACTTCTTGGAAATGGGTGAAGGCATGGTGCCTCCTAAAAGAATTGCCTATCTAGCCAAGTCTTAGCCCAGAGGTCTTACTCTATCCCATGGGTATCCCTACATGGCATGTAAATCTAGGCTGGAATAGCAGAGAGCTAGGACTGTGTCAGGGTTTCAGGGCTATTTGAAGATCACCCTGCCCAAAGCTATCACCCTCACCACCTGTCACAATGCCTGAAACTACAGTATTGGAGTTTGTACTCTTGTAATCTAAAGATTCCCAGCCTAAAGGATTTCCATCTTCTGTGCAGGATAATACTTTAAGCTTTTATCACATAATTCTTTAGGGAGTTTGAAGACCAGTAAGTGAAGCAAAGACTTAGGAAATGAGACCCTAAATTTGAGCCACTCATTTTGTAAAGCCACCTAAAAATCCCATGTGATCTGAGGTTGTGTTAGTAAGAATAGATGGTTCTAATTAAAGGAAATGATGATCCTAAAAACTCCATGTATTCAGAATCCACGAAGCAGCCAAAGTGATCTTAAAAGGCAAGTGTCTGTCATGCCCCTCCAGTTAAAGTCTTTAGTAGCTGCTCACTGCTCTTAGAAAATGCAGGTCCTTCAAATGACCTTTCTAGTACTACAGCACCAGTCCTATTCATCACTCTAGCCCCTATCTTCTGCTGTTCTCCCCGCACTAAGTTCTAACCGCACTGGCTTTCTTTCAGCTCCTACCACATGCCTCAGACCTTCCCCTCCTCAGGAACTTTGCACATACTATTTCCACTGCTTGGACTACTCCTTTCTTCCTCTTCACCTGGCCAGCTCCTACTCACCCTGCAAGTCTCAGCTCATATGCTACTTACTTGAGGAAGCTTTTCATGATTCCACCATTGCAAGGTCTATGCACCAAATCATCCCCTTCTGCTCCATTGCTGTAGTAGTAGTAACAACAATTAATATTTCATCAGTGTTTACAGTATGCCAAGCTTGGTTCTAAGTACTTTTCATTTGTTAACTCCTATTAACAACACTGGAGCTCTGGTGGCATAGCAGATAAGACATTTGCCTACTAACCAGAGGTCAGCAGTTCAAACCCACCAGCTGCTCCACAAGAGGAAGATGAGTCAATCTGCTTCAATAAAGATTTACAGCCTTGGAAACCCAATAAGGGTCTCTATGAGTCAGAGTCAAATTGATGGCTGTGAGTTTAATAACAACACTAATGGAGTAGCTATTACTATTTCCCTGCATTCAACAGATAGAAAAACTGTGGATCAGAAAGGTCAAGCAACTTGCTCAATGTTACCAAGAGGTAGGTGGTGGTTCAAACTCACCCAATATGCCTTTAGAGTCATTTGCTCAATGTGTGTTTCTCCCATCAAAGTCCAGAGTCCAGAGGCCATGTCTTACTTGCCACTTCATCACCAGCACCCAGCACAATTCCTGGTACAGATAAGCACTTGACAAATATTTATGGAATGAGTAACTGATAGAGTAAATTAAGAGTGGGTTCCTAACCTGTGGGTTTGGGAGCATGGTCGCAGGGGACATCAAGCTCAGTTGGCACAACATGTTACACAAAAACATCGTTCCACATTCTATTTTGGTGAGTAGAGACTGAGATCTTGAAATTTTCCAAGCTGCCATCTAGATGCAACGATGGGTCTCTCCTCATCCAGAGCAAAGAAGAATGAAGATAACCAAAGATGCATGGAAACAATTAGTCCAAGTGACTGGTACACCATGTGATCCTCAGTCTATATGACTATGAGACCAGAAGAACTAGATGGTGCCTAGGTACCACTGTTAACCACTCAGAGGGGATCTATGTAGGAGATCCTGGATAGAGTGGGGGAACTACATGGCACAAAACTCAAAATCACTTTTTAAAAAAAAGAGAGAGGACTAGTTTTGCTGGCCTGGTAGAGCCTGGTGGAACCCCTGAGACTATGGCCCCTAGTTGCCCTTCAGGTCTGGAATTGAACTCACTTCTGTGGCTTCCAGCCAAACAAAAGACAGGCATATAAGCTGAGCATTTACATTAGGTAGATACGCTCCTTGGAGAGATCTATCATGGGAGAACAGAAGGGCTGTGTCTGCATAGGGAGACAGCTGAGGGGTGGGTCAGGAATGCATGGGAGGGAAGGACATAGGGAAGAGGTAACTACAGAGAGGAAGTGGGAGGGGAGGTGTTGCATTGTGGGAAATTGCAGTCTATGTCATGAGACAAAGTGTATGTGAGCTGCTGTATGGTAAATGAATTTGCTCTGTAAACGTTCACCCAAATCACAATAAAAATTAAAAAGAAAGAAGGAAAGGAGAAAAGAGTGGGTCCCAAGAAAAATAACCTGAGTCATGAGAGGTCTAGAAATTATGTCATAGAGAAATGGCTGAGGGTTAAGGAAAATAAAAATGCATGACATACCTGAAAGTTGAGGAGGAAACATTTTTTTAAGTGTCTGAAGGGGAAAAAGCTAGAAACAATGGATAAAAAGGACAGAAAGGAGATTTCAGCTCAATATAAAGATCACGACACAGTGTTGTGTCAAAGTGTAAAGAGTGCTTCCTTATGTAGTAAGGACCCCATCACAGCAGGTATTCGAGCAAAGGCTGGATAAATATTTGATAAGGATGTACCTAGAGTGATTTAAACTTCAGATAGGGATCCAAACTACATTATTTTTATATGCTCTTCCAACCCTGAGATTCAAATTTTCATGTACCAGTAAGTACCAGTAAGTGTCCCTTTTTCAATTCCCACTCTTAGAGATGCCAAAGAATAAATTTGAGCAGAGAAATAAACCCAGAGAAATTGTCATGATTTGCCCCTAGCTGAAAATAAAAAAGACACATTTTAATGATAACAAATAAAATAGAAAAAGACATGCCCCTCCCCTCTTGAGAGAGCTTCATAACTCAGTTAAGGAGAAAAGTTGCTTTCCAGTGAAACAGTGGGCCATCTTTTAACCTACCAAAATTGCAGCCCGGTTCAGCCACAACTCAATGCAGTGCCTCTCTCAGAACAAAGATAATCAGCGCTGCTTTGATGGATGGAAGGGACAATCTGGCATTCTTGAAGCTTGTGACAGAGTAGTTTTCATTTGCATTTAATTGAATAGAGCAGGCCACAGAGGGTGCTTCTACTAGGTGACCTTTAAGGGCCTCCCCACTTACACTTTGATTTTATGAATTGAATTAGGCTGAATCATAGCATGTTAGAACTAGGAGGGAAGTTAAAGATCATCCAATCCTATTCTTTGGCCTTATAGAAAAGGAAACTCAGGCACAGAGAAGGGAGGTAATTTGTCCAAGGTTGCATAGTAGATTGGTAGCGAAATTGGAACTCAACTATTTGTCTCTCAACCTCTAATTTATACCTTATTTTTCTGTAATTCTCTAAGAAGTTTTGTTCTGTTTTGTTTTTTCCCCTCAGGCTGGGTACTTTCCTGGGTTAGCAGGCTGTGTGCTCAGCTTCTTTTGTATGACTCCCATATGGAAGAGTAAATTCCACATAAAGCCTTAGCGTGGCTCTATATGGTGGATGCTGTAGTTGTGGCCAGTAATTGATTCCCAACTTGAATAATTTTTTCACAAAATTGTCACCTCCTCCCATTCAAGCCGGGAGCTCTGGAAACAGAAGCAGAATGGAGAGTAGAGTGGAATGTGTCCAAATGACCGACCCATGACACTTCCCGGCATTCAGGTGCCCCTTTACGGGTTAGGTCAGTGAACTAGCCTCACAATGTTGTTGTTGTTGTTTGCCGTCAAGTCGGCCCCGACTCATAGCGACCCCTCCTTGGGTTTCCGAGGCAGTATCACTACGGAAGTAGGATTGCCCAACCTTCCTTCCGAGGAGTGGCTGGTGGGTTTGAACCGCCATCCTTCTGGTGAGCCTCACAATAGCAATGGAAAAGACATGAAGATTCTTACATTCTAGAGATTTTTTTCTCAAAGAAAGGAAACATCTAGTATCTAGAATCTTTCAGTTTATTCATAAACTCTGTTTAATCTTAAAGATCTGCAACTCCAGAGATTCTCCCAAACACTAGTCCTTGGATCTGGTATGACAAAATGAGAAATCAGGAAATGTTTAATGCTTTGTGTACATATGAACAAACAGCCTTCCTGAGAAAGAATGTTCTTCATCCTGAGATTCTATTCCTCCTTCTTTTCTAGTCAGAGTCTCTGCATGGTGCAAATGGTTAATGCACTCGACTGCTGAGAGACTCGAAGTTCAAGTTCACCCAGAGACACCTCACAAAAGTCCTAGCGAGCTACTTCTTAAAAATCTGCCACTGAAAACCCTATACAGAGCAGTTCTACTCTGACATACATGGGGTCACCATGAGTCAGAATCGACACACAGCTCATTTTTTTTTTTTTTTTTTCTTTTAAAGTTATAATATATCCTTCTTTCATAAGATGGTGGTGATGGTAGATGGCAGTTGGTTTGAGGGTTTTGTTGTTGTTGTTTGTTTGCTTGCTTGTTTTAATTCTTACACGGCAAAACAAAAGCAGACAATAAAGCTGACACTCTACGTTTTTAAGTTCCTCAGTTTTTCAGAAATTTTAGAAATTCATAAAGTCTGAAAGCTACTAGTCAAAACCAGACTTCTCCTTTTACAGTTGTGGGACCAGAGGACCCTGGGAAAAAATAAAATATTTCCATGTTCTCACAGTCTGTTAGAAATCAAATTCAAAGCACTAGTATTCATAAAACTACTCCCAACTCAGAACTAAGATTGCTATTTGATCCTGAACAAGTTACTTGGCTTTGGACCTCTATTTCCCCATCTGTGAAATGGGCACAATAATCTCTGACCTGCCTTATTAATGGGTAATGAAAAACCAAGAGATGTGAAAGTACTTTAAATGTAAGAGATTACCATAGTCAGCTCTGTGCAAGCATTTAAATACTCCAGTGCCTTCAAAGCAGAAAAAATAATGGAAACAAGGGGAGCAAGACAAGTGTGAGTGAACGGATGCAGCTGACATGCAGTCTCAGCATCGAAAATACAATGAAGCATGATGGGAGTGGGACAAACTAGCAAGTCTGGCAACTGAAGGAAAGATGGTGGCTACTACATCAAGCCAATTGTTGTCATGTTGTCGTATGGGCCCAATATGGTCAGATATTCTCATTTTCAAAGAAGCTGAAACTTCACATTTTTACATTTTTATGTGTGTGCTTTCTCTTGAATTTTAAATATTGACCACAAATTCAAACTTGAAAAATTCTGAGAGAATATATGTATGTGTATATATATACACACACACACACATA
>NW_006921697.1:7937348-7940620 GCF_000298275.1 Orycteropus afer afer | reverse complement strand
GGATTGCCTATATGTGAACTTCTCTTCTCAATGATTCCATGTCTCTCTTTTTCTGAAAACCTCAGGGACAAGTCATATCAGTACAAGCCAAAGTGTCCTTTATTGCCTAACAATAAGAACACAGCTCAAGACAAGCCTGAACAATACAAAAAATGTGCAGTAAAGACCAACCCCTGAGGATCTGTATACATATTTCATAGCTAGGGAAGGGATAAAGCTTGTTGAGAAAACACTTCATGAATTAGGATGATATTCTCCATAAAAGCTCCCCCACTAGTTTAATACTCTGGATCATTCCTCTGTGTTCTCTAACCAATTTGAAACACAATTTTTTCATCCTAAAAATGGGGCCAATTACACATGTCTGTCTTGCCTACTAAATATTTTATATAACTTGAATAAAACAAGGATGATAAATACATGGTAAGAATGTTCAGGTGCTCTGGTGGCTCCATGGTTAAGGCTTTCTGAACCCACCAGCTACTCCATGGGAGAAAGATGAGGCAGCCTACAACCCTATGAGGCAGTTCTACTCTGTCCTAAAGGGTGACCATCAGTTGGAATCAACTCTGTGGCAGTGGGTTTTGTTTTTTGTGTTTTGTTTTTTGTTTTTTGTCTTCATTGGAAGACTGTTAGGTCCCTGATGATGAAGATAATGATTATGATAACTGTATGCTGGGCACTGCTCTAAGCTTGTTAAAGATATTAATTAATTTAATCTTTATGGCAACCCAATAAGTATATACTATTATCATTAGCATTTTAAAGATATGAAAACAGAGACACAGAAAAGTAATTGTCCAATGTTACACAACTAAAAGGTGGCAGGGCTGAGAGCCAATTGATTGCATACTTCTTTCCTGCTAAGTCTCAGAATGCTTTGCAATGGAGTGATCCATGAAGCTCCTACCAATTGACCAAGTTGGCATATAGGTTAAAATCTATTTTCCCAACCACCTTAGCTCAATATAATGCCTGGAACTTATTTTCTCAACCCTAGCTCAATATAATACCTGGCACAAAAGAGATCCTGTGACCCTTATTAAATATTAGCTCCCTTCCTCCTATGTTATATTTTGTTGTGAAGATCAAACCATAGGCTAGGTATAAGTCAGGGAATGTCAATCTGAACACTATGAACATTTTGTGCCAGATAATTCTTTGTTGTGAGGGATTATCCAATGCATTGTGGTGTGTATATCTGAATCCCTAGTCTCTACCTTCCCTATGTCAATAGCATCCTCCACCACCAACAACAACTAGAATAATCAAAAAAATCTCAAGACATGGCCAAATGCTTCCTTGGGGGCAAAATTATCCCCAATGGAGAACCACTGGTGCAAGGTATGATAAGTCCAGTTCCTCCTCATGGATCCAGAGTGACTCACCCTACTTTCTTTGCTTTTCACAGCTGACAAGCCTCACCCTATATTGTGAGGTGCCTCTACTGAGCTATGGAGTAAGATGTATCCCTCAGGAGCTACTTCTGCTGTCCTAAAACAGACCCCTAAAACTTTTCATTTCTTGGGTTTTACCATTAATCCCATAGGAAATGGGTGAGGTGTAAGCAGTTAAAACAAGACAAGAGTATGGAAAAAACCTAAGTTCCAGAACCTCTCCAAGTTTTCAGAGGTTGTTGTTGTTATGTGCCGTTGAGTCGGCCCCGACTCATAGCGACCCCTCCTTGGGTTTCCGAGGCAGTATCACTACGGAAGTAGGATTGCCCAAACTTCCTTCCGATTTGCAGAGGTATTACCTCTTTTTTAAGATGATCTCTTTTGTTCATAAAGATAGAACCCATTCAACCTGAAATCCCTTCTCCAATATCTCCTCCAACTGTTCCACAGACCTCCTGAGATTCAGTAAAGACATACTGTTTTGTTGCACATAAGGTTGATATGAGTCAGAACTGACTCACTGCACCTGAAAACAACAACAATCTCATAGGGTTGTTTGGAAGACTCAGGAAGGGATGGGCTTAGTACAGGCCTGGCACAGGGGAAGCATTCAGGTAAATAATAACCATTTGTCTGGTTACCTAGTGCTACTCTGACAAGAAATATACCACAAATGGGATGGCCTTAACAAACAGGAATTTATTCTTACAATTTGGCTCTTTAAGTCCAAGTTCAAAGAGCCAGGCTGTAGGGGCTGGGTGAAAGCCTTGGGCTTCAGCTCTGCCTCCAACTCTCGACCCACTGAAGCTAGAGGCATTTCTTCACTCAGACAGCTGCTGGCTACTGAGGCTGAGAAGCCCAAGGTTGGCAAATAAAATAGCACAGTCCTGAGGTTACCAAACCACATGGCAGGCCATGAATTCAAGTTCATTGTAAGTCCTAAGGTCAGCAGAGCATGGCAGGCTGCTGAACAATGACACGGTTATGTGCACGATCCAAGCATGCCATAGGATAAAGACCATTCCCAAGGCTTCTCCTTATATACAGGAAGCAGACTGCATCCCAAAGGCAGCTACTCAGCTGCTTGTGGTAGATTCTACCATGGAGTTGATTGCCAGTCTCATCATGGGGAATAACTACCACCAGCTGCCCAGTCACTCAACCAAGCCCAGCCAAGGTGACACACAAAGTGAACTACCACACCATTAATCATTAAAAAAAAAAACAAAAAAACTGCCATTGAGTTGATTCTAACTCATAGTAACCCCCATTGTGTTTCCAAGCTATAAATCTTTAAGAAGCAGGTTTCCTCATCTTCCTCCCTCAGAGCAGCTGGTGGATTTGAACTGCTGACCATCTAGTCAGCAGCCAAATGCCTTACAACCTTAAATTCTTGTTCCTTCATTCAACAAATATTTCTTCTAGGCCTACTAGATACCAGACACTTTGTAGCTACTTTACTTACATATCTTACTCACAGTACTTACAAGGAAGGAACACTTACCACCATGCATATATTATAAGTTAAAAAATAAAAATTAGGAAGGGGGTTCAAGCCTGCTGCCACAGTAGACAAAGGGCAATTGGCACAGTGAGAAGATATCCACGTCCCAGCAGTGTGGCCATTTACTATCTGGTAGCCTGGAGCTAGTAGCTCGACCTCCCTGAGGCCTAAATTCCTTATCCAGAAAACAAGGAAGCTGGTTGAGAGTTCTTTTGGCTCTAAAATTCCATAAGACTCATCTATTATCCCCTTTCTTTTTATACCTTCCTCCAAGATAAATGATAGTAATTGTAGCATAGTGCCTAAGGCACTTGACTGCTAACCAGAAGGCTGGCAGTTCAAACCCACCAGCCACTCCTCGGAAGGAAGGT
>NW_006921697.1:7933314-7937248 GCF_000298275.1 Orycteropus afer afer | reverse complement strand
AGCCACTCCTCGGAAGGAAGGTTGGGCAATCCTACTTCCATAGTGATACTGCCTCGGAAACCCAAGGAGGGGTCGCTATGAGTCGGGGCTGACTCGATGGCAAATAACAACAACAACAACAACAATTGGTCATTAAATTAGGGTAAAAAAAAAAATTTATATATATATATATGTTTAAGGGGAAAAAAAATAGCTTTCAAACTGAATATTTCCCATTATAAAACTCCATTTTCTCACTAAATGCCAGATTAATGTTGTTTAAATTGCATTGCTGAAATGAGTGGGGGAAGGGAGAATTAATGAACTTGTGCTAAGCAAAAATGTTCATCAGCTGGGGAAGATCTAAATTAATGAAGAAGAAACACTGAAAAACAATCACGTCAGGCCAGCTTTCTCTAGAATTATATTATTAACAAAATGCAATAAAACAGCAATTGATTCAAAGTGGAGAACAAAGGAAAACAACAAAGGAGAACAGCACTGGCCTGTTTAATCATAGAAACCCAGAACCATAGTGTGGGAAAGAAGGCCTGGTGAGCACAACATCCCCAGTAAGTCATCAGAATAACAGAAACAGTGACTGTTATGGGTTTTACATATATCACCTCCTTTAATCTTCACCACAATCCTGTGATGTAGGCACTACCTCCATTGTATAGCTAAGGAAATTATGTCTAGAGAAGTTTACTTTCTTGCACACACAGCTAATAGATGGGAAAGCCAGGATTTGAACCCAGATCTGATACCTAATCTCATGCCCACAACCTCCACAGCATACTGCCTCACTCTGTCTGACCTCTGGTTAAATCAGTTCAAACCAGTTCAAAGCCCAGGTTTGAATATCTCCGTTGCCAAGGTACTCACAAGGTGGCCCAGTTTCATGGTAAAGCGTTCTTTGCTAGAATACATCATTTCCTATATATATAAATTTATTTGGGGAGATAATACACACTATCAACCATACATTCATTCACAATTTCTACATGAGCAGTTCGATGTGTCACATTGTGTGTGTCACCATTCTCACCATCTCTATCCATTTTGTTTCATGACCATTACTATAGGCTCTCTAACATTTAGAGTTCTTAAATGTGCTTTAGTTTAACTGTTGTCAGTTTGAACTCATATAGATAATTCTTTACACAAGTGCAAGTCTCAAGGCAAACATTCTTTATTGAGTTGTTATTTAGTGTAATGATACCTTCATGGGATGGTTTCAGTTCAAAAAAGATTATTTCTGAGTAATATACTCAGGGGTTACCCTAGTCTCAATGGATCAAGTAAATCTGGTTTCACTATGACTATGAAGTTCTGTTCCATGCTCTTCTTCCTTTTGATCAGGATCTATCCATTGGGTTCTTAACCAAAATGTTCAGTAATAGTAGCTGGGCACCATCCATTTCTTCTGGTCGTAGAAGATGGTCTTCTTCTGGTAAAGAAGGTAGTATTCATGAAGACAATTAAACCTGCAGTCCATTTCCTACTCTGATTCCTGGATCTTCTTCTTCTTCTGCGGTATATCTTAAATTGCTGAGTATGCCCCTCTGTGACTTTCCCTAAAAGACAATGCCTCTGACCCTCACACCCTACTCTGGTCCTCAGGGTCCCACAACACTAAATATCTTCCTTTTCCCCATGGCCGCAGCCTTTCAGCTATTTAAAGACATTCATCACCCTGAAACTTCTCTTTTCCAGGATAAAGATCTCTCATTCTTTTCCTTGCTCCCTGTTAAAATCTCAAGATCCTTCCTATCTCAATCACCTTCTTCAGGACACACTTAAGTTTGACAATGAGACTCTTAAAGAACTGAACTCAGATTTCTAAGTGTATCCCAGCCAGAAAAGAATGAAGAAGGACCATCTCTTCCCTCCTTCTAGGATTGCTACTTCTGTTAATTTGCTCCAAAGCCCATTAACTATATTGACAGCCAGGTCACACATTGACTCATGGTGGGCTTCCTCTCAAACAGCAGAGAAATCTAAGTCTTTTTCACATATGTCCTCTTTAGTCAGTGCATGACTCAGTTTCACTATTCAACAATGGGTTGTTTCTTAATAAAGTGCAAGCAAACAAATTCTACCAAGCAAGCCCAGCAAGAAAACCCCAGTGTTTGGTCCCACTCAAAACCCTTTGGCCGAGAGTTCCAGCAAGATGGCGGAACAGGCCGAAAGACTTCACAGACTGTCTTCAACAAAGAAAAGGGATACCAATTAACACAGACACAGAAGATAATCCTGGACACCTGAGCCTTGAAGGGAAGGATATAGAAGTGGACTAAACCCCAACTAGCAGAAGAATTTGCATGAAAATACCAAAGGAGAAATATGGAGCTGCGGTCTGGCAGCGATCCTGAGTGATCCTGATGGCACAGACAGCTTGGAGATTCCCGAGTGCTGGTAGGTCTTAAGAATTAACCTAACAATCAGCCCTGCTAGCCAGAGACTGCACGGAGGACTGCTCCGGTGGCTGGAGAATAAACGGCAAAGGTGAAGAGAAAGGCAAGCTGAGCTGTGGACTTTTGCGGGTCTGGAGACACTGCCATTTTGAAGGTCTAAAAGCAGCTTGACTATTTTGGATATGTGAGAGACAGCTCTCTCACAGATTCCTGGGGCTTAAGAACACGTTCTGCTTTCCAGCAACCCCAAGGACCCTCCAGACCTGCAAGACTGAAAAGGTAAGACATTTCTCTTGTTACTGTTATACCCCACACCTGCTTGGTGAATGGAGGTGCGGCCATCCCCTACTCCCACCTACCTTCTGGGCCCACAGAAACTCCATCATAGTCTGTATGCTCAGATGGAACCTGGGTGCCCAGCCCTGTCCTCCACTAATTTTTTTTTCCTCTTTTTTTTATTTTTATTTTTTTCTTTTTCGCTTTCTTTTTTCTGGGGATTAGTTTGCTTGTATTTGTCTGTTTTAAAACAACTATTATTATTAATATTTTTGTCCTTTTTACTATTATTCTTAATCTTCCCCTCTCAGGTCCTAGTTTTCAGTATTTTTTCTTTTCCCTGTTCCTGGTTGAAATTTTTATTTTATTTTATTTTCCTTTTTTCTCATGGTTAACCCTGTTCCTTGTTTTCTTTTTGCATTTTTCCCATTTTTTTTCTTCATTATTCTCCTTCTTTACTTTTTTTCTCTTAATGCCCTATCCCCAGATATTGCAGGTTTTCTTGTTTTCTCTTCTTCTTTTTCTCTTTTTATTTTGTGGGTTACTGTTCCTGCGTGATTACATGGTATGTTTTTTGTCCCTGTGCTTTTCATTTTTTGATGGTTATTCAATTGTAATTTGTGTCTAATTGAGTAGGAGACAACAACAGTCCCCATAAGACACAACTACACCCACACCTCCTGCAACTTCACTTACTGAGCAAGAGCCACTACCTCCTTCTCCACCAATGGGCCAACGATAAAAAACCATCAAGAAGAGCCAGAATCACCCTTGACTGCTCTTCACAAACAGTTAACAGAGATCTAAATACAACAATGCCATGATGCCTCTGAGATAACAGACCATCACCGTCCACACAAAGAAGCAGGATAAAGTCAGAAAAACAAGGGAGCAGGATACAGACCCAGAACATATTGCTGAGGAAGAAGCAGCATTGGAACTCTCTGATAAGGAATTCAAAAGAATTGTCTTTAGGTAATAAAAGATTACCTTCAAAGGATTGAGAGACAGACCAAAGAAAACAGAAAAACCTTAGAAGAATTTTGGAAGAAAATACAAGAACAAAATGACAAAATAAATGAAAAATTATAAATGATTCTAAATCTACACATAGAAATCCAGAAGATTAATACTAATTGTCAGAAATAGATAACACACTGGAAGGTCAAAGGAGTAGAATTGATGCAGTGGAAGACAGAATTAATGAGATTGAAGACAAATACCTGAATACTTCTTTGGAAAGGGATCAATCAGAAAAAAAA
>NW_006921697.1:7924825-7931196 GCF_000298275.1 Orycteropus afer afer | reverse complement strand
AGAAAAAAGAAAAAAAAATGGGGGGGAGGGCAGGTTTGCTGGTCTGATAGAGCCTGGTGGAACCACTGAGACTATGGCCGCTAGCTGCCCTTCAGGTCTGGAATTGAACCCACACCTGTGGTTTCCAGCCAAACAGAAGACAGGCATATGAGTTAAAATTTACCTGAGGTAGATAAAATCCTTGGAGAGAACAATCATCGAGAAAGAAGGGCTGCCTATGCACAGGGAGACAGCTCAGTGGGCAGGAGTGCATGGAGGGATGGATACAGGGAAGAGGTAACTATGGGGAGGAAGTGGGAGAGGAGTTGTTGCATTGTGGTAAACTGTGGTCAATGTCATGAGACAATGTACATGTGAATTGCTGTATGGAAAGTGAATTTGCTCTGTAAATCTTCACCCAAATCACAATTAAAAAAAAAAAAAAAAAACCTTTTGGCCCTTAGACACCCTTTAAGCCTAGAACCAAACTCACTCCTGTGACTCAAATTTTAGCCAGACAATAGACAGAACAATAACACCAGGGAGATGTGTACTCTTTAGAACCATCAACCATATGAGATCAAAAAGGCAGCATTTGCCCAAAGATAAAGCTAAGAAGGCTGGAAGGAATAGAGAAAAAAAGGACAAATGGAAACAGTAAACACACGGAGGAAGTAGGATGCTGTTACACTGTGGGGATTGCAATCAAGATCATAAAACAAAATATGTACAAATTGTTGAAGAGAAAACCAGATTGCTCTGTAAACTTTCCCCCCAGTCATAAAAAGTTTAAAAAATCTGTCTTTATGAAATGAAATAATAGTTATCAGTTGGTCCAAAAAAGGCCATCCTGTTAACCAATAAAATTATCACCATCCCTCATATGGCCCTGGGACCTTGTTTTACTAAATATTTTCACATGAATAACAAAAACTACCACCTGCTATACGATAGGCACCAGGCAAGTTGATTATCCTAACTCTGATGATAATCTTACATGTTTGGGATTATTATTTCCTTTTTCCAGATGAAGAAACTGAGGCATAGAGGAAGTTGGTTACTTGCCCAAGGTTTCACAATTTCCTTAACACTTTGTTTCCTGTAAGCACAAGAGTTGGAATTCAAACCCAGGTCTACTGGATCCAAAGCTCACAATTTTTCTACCACAACACAATGTCTGCCCACTCCAAAATGCCTACATTGGTCCATCCTGGGCTGGCAAATTTCTGTCTACTTATCTAACTTCTCATTTGATTGTCACAAACATCCTAGGATCCTACAAAGGGAAAGACCAATGGACTCTTCCAAGGTCCCAAAGACATCTTCTTTTGGAATCTTCATTGAGTATTCTCCTCTCGTCCTATGTCCAAGCATAGAGGACACTCATCCTGCCTTATTAACCAGTCTTCTTTTTTCTGTCTGAGGCTCTCAGAGCTCAGAAGGCCTCTATAGGTCAGAGGTTGGAATGGGCCAAGTCACAGCCCCTGCAGAGAAAACCAATTAATCTCATGTCGACCCACCTGCTCTCAGAAAGAGCAGCTGACCAGTTATAGCCCATAAAAGGAAGGTAATTTAAAGGTCAAATGAAGGCTAGTTGGCTGTCTGCCCTTCTTTCATGACAAATGTGTCTGAGATGCAAGCCTAGCAAGATAGTGATATTTTAGGATGGTGTCTTATTAGGATACAGAGCACTGAATTCATCCAGAATGAGGTGGCCCTATTTTATAAAATGCAAGGTCCAGGAGTTACAGAAGACAGAGCAATGGAGTGAAATTATGACTGGAGCAGGAGGCAGGGAACCCAGAATATACACTGAGCCTTGGCACTGGCCGCTTGTCTTTGAAAATGTTGCTTGCGCCCTTTGAGTCTCATGTTGCTCATTCATAAAACGAGAAGAGTGTCCAAGCCTGCTCTCTCATTATAACAATCATTATAACAATGCTATGACAAGAATACAGGAATTGCCCCTCAGATTTCTAATCTTACACCATAAAAATGCTAGAGGCATGGGAACTCTTAGAAAACAACTAGCACAACAGTTTGTGATTAGTGGAACATTTTTTTTTCCCCAAATGGAATCATATGTAGAAGCCCAACATATCAAACTGATAAAAACTGATCTGGTTGTAATTGAGATGGGAGCTCATAGTCACCCTTCCCCATAGACACATACATACACACACACATCTAGAGATTAATCATCAGCACCTCTCTGGAACCTGAGTGGTCAGGAAACAATGTGAAGATGGACCCATCTAGTCCATTTTAGAAATGTAAAACCGAGGACCTAGAGCAATAAAGTGACTTTCTCGAAGTCTCAAAGTGACTTTAGGGCAGAATCCAGACTAGAATGAAGGGCTTACAAGTTCCAGTTGAGTGCTCTTTCTACTACAACTTGCTGAGACTCTCATTCTATTTTTATGATTCAGGTATAACTATACATGTGTGATATAAAATACAATGTTCTAAAAAGTGGCTTTCAAACTATGCACCTTAGAGCCCTAACAGTCTGGCAAGGGTGATGGAGACAGGCAAGGATACAGGGAAAGGAAAGACTCCCACTTTTGTTACAAAGGTCAGTCTCTGCATTTATCTCTAATATCTGTGCATAGCATCTGCTAATATTAATTTAAAGAACTATTGTGATGGAAGATTTAAGCAATCAGCTGCTACCCAAATGGTTGGCAGTTTGAATGCACCCAGCAGCTCTGTGGGAGAAAGACCTGGTGATCTGCTCCTGTGAAGATTACAGCCTAGAAAACCCAATAGGGCAGTAGTTCCACTCTGTCATATGGAGTTTTTATGAGTTGAAATTGACTCAGCAACATCTAACACCATTTATTGAGCATTTACTATCAGTCACACACTATGCTAAGCATTTTTATGTGCACTGTTTTATCAGTAGGGAGCTCTGGTAGTATAATGTCTAAGGCACTTGACTGCTTACCAGAAGGCTGGAAGTTCAAACCCACCAGCCACTCCTCAGAAGGAAGGTTGGGCAATCTACTTCTGTAGTGATACTGCCTCAGAAACCCAAGGAGGGGTCACTATGAGTCGGGTCCGACTAGATGGCACATAACAACAACAACAATAATTTCATAAGTGGACTGTCTCTTCCTTCTTCCTAGTGTGTCTTAGTCTGGAAGCTCTGCAAAAAACCCATTAACTATTGGTGACTCTGCTGATATTTGAAACACTGGTGTCATAGCTTACAGCATAATAGCAACATGGAAGCCACCACAGTATGATAAACAGACAAGTGCTGGATGGTAGCTGGAAAATATGGCCTTGGTGATAGAAATTATGTCAGAGATCACATGATAGAATTTTGCAAGACCAATGACTCATTCATTGCAAATATCTTTTTCCAGCAACATAAATGGTAGCTACACACATGGACCTCACCAGATGGAATACACAGGAATCAGATCAACTATATTTGTGGAAAGAGATGATTAAGAAGTTCAATATCATCAGTCAGAACAAGGCCAGGGCTGACTGTGGAATAGACCATCAATTACTCATATGCAAGTTTAAGTTGAAGATGAAGAAAATTAAAACAAATCTAAGTAAGCCAAAATACAACTTTGAATATATTCTACCTAAATTTAGAGACCATCTGAAGAATGGATGCATTGCACAACAATGACCTAAGACTATATAAGAACATCATACATGAAGAAAGCAAAAGTTCATTTAAAAAGACAGGAAAAAAAGAAAAGACCAAAATGGATATCAGAAGAAACTCTATAACTAGATCTTCAACAGAGAGTAGCTAAAGTAAATGGAAGAAATGATGAAGTAAAATATCTGAACAGAAGATTTCAAAGGGTAGCTTGAGAACACAATGTGAAGTATTATAATGAAATGTGCAAAGACCTGGAATGAGAAAGTCAAAGAGGAAGAACATATCGGCATTTTTCAAGCTGAAAGAACTGAAGAAAAAAATCAAGCCTCAAGTTGCAATGTTGAATAATTCTATAGGCAAAATATTGAATGATGCAGGAAACATCAAAAGAAGATGAAAGGAATGCAAAGAGTCACTGTACCAAAAAGAATTGGTCAATGTTCCACCATTTGAAGAGGTAGCATATGATCAAGAACAAGTGTTATTGGAGACTTCCAGTATGATGAAGGAATAGGCAGACAAGCAACACAGACCCTCTTCAACAAAGAAAAGAAAAACCAATTAACAGAGATACAGAAGATAATCCTGGAGCCCTGAACTTTAAAAGGAACTATACAGAAGTGGATTAGGCACCAAATAGTGGAAAAATCTGAATGAAAACAGTGAGTACAGAGATAGTCAAAGCTGCAGACTGTCAGCTACTCTGACAGGACCAACAGCCTGAATATTTCCAAGTGGTATTGGGACCTGAAAATTGACCTAGAGGTCAACCCTAGTCACCAAGGGCTGCAGGGACGACTGCGCTGGTGACCTATGAGTAGGAAGGGAAACAGCAAGGAAATAGACAACCTGAGCTGTTGACTTTCCATTGTCTGATGGGTGCAGCCATTTTTATTGTTTACACACAACAGCCATTTTTGGATATTTAAAGTGACTGAGGGTGTAGCCATTTTGAATGTTTACAAGAGGTAGCCATTTTGGATATGTAAAGTGACCAAGGGTGCAACCATTTTGAATCTTTACAAGTGGCAACCATTTTGGATTTTAAAGTGATATCATTCTCATTTGGATTCCAGGGACCTAAGAATGGGCTCTGTTTGCCAAGGTCAGCAGAGACATACAAGAGGCTGAGAAAAGGAAAGGAGACAGGTGGTGAGGGTATAAGTGCTGTCAACTAGCAAAGAGAGGAGCACAGTACCCTGCTTACATAGATAACATACAAACAAAACAAAGAAAATGAAAATCATGGGCAAGTCACTCCAACATACAATCACCAATTAAATATAAACACAAAAATGTCACAATGCCTCAGAGACAACAGAGCATCACAGTCCACACAAAGAAACAAGATAAAGCAGGAGAAACAACAGACCAGGATTCAGACCCAAAACACATCCCCAAGGAAGATGCAGCACTGGAACTCCCTGATAAGGAATTCAAAAGAACTATATTTAGGTATCTTCAACGAATTCAGAGACCAATCAAGGAAAACACAGAGAAAACCCTAGAACAATTTCAAAAGACAAAACAAGAACAAAATGACAAAATAAATGAAAATTTGGAAATGATACAAAATCTACACACAGAAATCCAGAAGATTAATACTAAATTTTCAGAAATAGATAAGACATTGAATGAGCAAAGGAGCAGAATTGAATCAATGGAAGACAGAATTAGGGAGATTGAAGGCAAATACCTGAACACTTCTTTGAAAAAGGATTAATCAGAAAAAAGAGCAAAACAAAATGCAGAAAGCCTAAGGTTCATGTGGGATACCATCAAAAGGAATAACCTACATGTAATTGAAATTCCAGAACAGGAAAAGAAAAATAAAACCACAGAGAAAATTCCAAGATTTGTTGGAAGAGAATTTTCCTGGTATGATGAAAGATGAGAATATATCCATTCAGGAAGTCCAATGAACCCCAAACAGGATAGACTCCAGAAGAAAATCACCCAAACATATCATCATCAAACTTACCAAAACTAAAGACAAAGAAAGAATCATGAGAGCAGCATGGGAAAAATGAAAAGTTACCTACAAGGGGCAACCAATAAAACAAGCTTGGATTTCTCAGCAGAAACCATGCAGGCGAGAAGACAATGGGATGGAATATATAAAACACTGAAAGAGAAAAATTTCCAACCAAGAAATATGTATCCAGCAAAATTGTCCCTCAAATATGATTGAGAAATTAGGACCTTTCCAGATAAGCAGAATTTAAAGGAATTTGTTAAAACCAGACCAACTTTACAAGACATGATAAAGGGAGCCATTTGGACAGAGAAGCAACAACAGCCAACAACTGACCATTAACACACATGATGATATAACCCAGAAACCAACCCAGCTATGGAAGTATACAAAGTAAATAAGCCTGTAAGATTGTAAATAGGAAACCAGAGACATCAATTGACAAATGAGGACAACTACAAACAAAAAAGAGAGAAAAAATTGTGTCATTGCAGAACTTCTAAATGGTATGGAAGTCGAGACAACTACAAGATAGAATGGACTGTTCTAAACTTGGGAAGAAAACTATAAATCCCAGGGTAACCTCAAAGAAAAATGATAAATCTTCACATCAAAAAAGAGGACCAGCATAAATATTCAGCAAATACTGAAACAATAGCAATGAAGGAAGTGACAACATGATTCATAAGCAAAATGAGCTGAGCATAGAAAATTATATGGAAGAAATAAATAGACACCACAAAAAAGCACATAACAAAAATGACAGCAACAAATTTATATTTGCCAATA
>NW_006921697.1:7920879-7924530 GCF_000298275.1 Orycteropus afer afer | reverse complement strand
AAAAAAAAAATGTGTTGACCCGTGTCACTTTAGTTTTGTGTATTTTACTGTATATAAATTATATTTCAATAAAATGCATTTTTTAAAAACAAGTGGTATTAAAGGAAGAAGTCCAAGCTGCACTGAAGGAATCAGTAAATACAAGGCTCCAGAAATTGATGGAATACCCACTGAGATGTTTCAACAAATGGATGCAATGCTGGAAGAGCTTACTCATTTATACCAAGAAATTTGGAAGATAGCTATCTGGCCAACTGACTGGAAGAGATCCATATTTGTGCCCATTACAAAGAAAGGTCATCCAATGGAATGCAGAAATTACCAAATAATATCACTAATATACGCAAGTAAAATGATGCTGAAAATAATTCAAAAATGGTTGCAGTAGTACATCAACAGGGAACAGCCAGAAATTCAAGCTGGATTCAGAAGAGGACATGGAATGAGGGATATCATTGCTGATGTCAGATGGATCTTGGCTAAAAGTAAACAATATCAAAAAGATGTTTACCTGTGTTGTATTGACTATGCAAAGACATTCGACTGTGTGATTCATAATGTGAATTCCAGAATCCTTCATTGTGCTCATGAGGAACTTGCACATAGATCAAGAGGCAGTAATTCAAACAGAAAAAAGTGATAATTCATGGTTTAAAATCAGGAAAGCTGTGTGTCAGAGCTCTATCCTTTCACCATACTTATTCAATCTGTATGCCGAGCAAATAATATGAAGATCATGGCATCAGGATTGGAGGAAGACTCATTAACAACCTGTGATATGCAGATGACACAAAGTTGCTTGCTGAAAGTGAAGAAGACTTGAAGCACTTACTGATGAAGATCAAATACTACAGCCTTCAGTATGGATTACATCTTAACATAAAAAATAAAAAAATAAAAAATCCTGACCACTGAGCAACATCGTGATAAATGGAGAAAAGAGTAACATTGTCAAGGATTTCATTTTACTTGCATCCACAATCAATGCCCATGGAAGCAGCAGTCAAGAAATCAAAGACATTGCGTTGGTCAAATCTGGTGCAAAAGGATATACAGGGATGCATAGGTAAGAAGGACACAGGAAAGGGGTAGTCACAGGGAAGAGATGGGAGGAGAGATGTTTATTGTTAGAATTGTCCATTGGTGCCATGAAACCAAATGTGTATGAACTGTTAAGAGTAAAATGAATCTACTTTGTAAATTTGCACCCAGATCACAACAAAAAATTAAAAAGAAACTAGATTTAGCAATAAAAAAAAAAAAAAACCTCTTTAAAGTGTTAAAGAGCAAAGATGTCACTGTGAAAACTAAGGTGTGCCTGCCCCAAGCCATGGTCTTTTCAATCACCTCATATGCATGTGAAAGCTGGACAACAAATACGGAAGACCACTGAAGAATTGATGTATTTGAATTGTAGTGTTGGCGAAGAATATCGAATATACCACGGCTGCTCTAACAATGAACAAAATCTATCTTGGAGGAAGTAAAACCAGAGTGCTCTTAGAAGCAAGGATGACAAAAATTCACTTTATCTCTTGTACTTCAGACATGTTATCAGGAGGGACCAGTCCTTGGAGAAGAATATCATGCTTGGTAAAGTAGATTGTCAGCAAAAAAGAGGAAGTCCCTCAATGAAATGGATCGATACATTGGCTGCAATAACAGGCTCAAGCATAGCAACAATTGTGAGGATGGCACCAAACTTAAAAAAAAAAAAACAAACTCCACTGCCATAGAGTCAATTCTGACTCACGGGGACTCCCAGAGCGTTTCCAAGGCTATAAAGTTTTACAGAAGCAGACTGCCTCATCTTTCTTCCACAGGGTAGCTAGTGGATTTGAACCACAGACCTTTTGGTTAGCAGCCCATTGCTTCACCCACTACACCACCAGCACTCCTTGAGGATGGTACAGGACTGGGCAATATATCATTCTGTTGTTCATGACATCATTATGAGTGGATATCAACTCCATGGCACTTAATAACAACAACAACAATGAGCTGTAAAGTAGCTGTGGTTTTTATTCTCATTTTAGAGATGAGGAAACTGAGGCTGTGAGAGCTTAAGTAACTTGCTCAAAGCCATACAGCCAGCCAGTGGTAAAGCAGATTAAATCCAGATAGTCTGACTCCAGGGCCTATCACTACAACCCCTATGTCCTCCTCCCCAAGTACAATTCCCTTTGAAGAAAGGGTTCCACAGTCAACCTATCCTTTTGTTTTGTCTCTCTGTCTGACTTTGTTTCTTTGTTTCTAAAGCCTGCTCCAAGATGGTGGTGCATCCCCTGTGCTTTTTATCTAAGCTTCTAGGTTTGTGTCTTAGATGGATAAGCGAGAGCTAACAGGGCAGTGTTCTCCCAAAAGTGGGACTTTTAATGACCACCAGTTGAGAAGCTCACCAATACTGTGACACCTGCCTAAAGGCCCTACATTGAAGCCACAGCACTGTCACAAAGGCCTCCACAAAGTCCAGTCAAGCTCCCTCAGAGCCCAAAGTACAGTGTCTGTGATTTCCCTTGAACAAAATGTCCTCCCCTTGCCGATTTCATCTGTGACTATTTCACCTACAACAGTTCTACAAGGTAGGTGAGGCAATTGACACAATTCTTCTCTGGGGTCACATAGGAAGTTGTTGTCAAGTCAAAGTCCCAACCTCAGCTTTGGGACAACCTACTTTCCACTAACCAATTCCTCTTGCTTTTACTTGTTCTGATCTTTTCTGTCTTGACCCTAAAAATTCCAGCTATGCTGAAGGCTGAGACAATGGCTATATATAAATATCTGGGCCTTTAGTTTCCTATTTCAGAAGTAGTTGATATACTCCTCCTTAAAGGTCCCACTCAACTCGAAAGCTTGCCTGAGATCTAAGAGGTCCCAGGCATTTGGAAAGGACTCAAGAACAAGATGATTAGACATTCTCTGACCTAAAACACAAATTAGCAAGGACAGCACATCCTAGCACCTGCTCTATCAACACTGTTCAACTTTCCTGAATAAACTCAGGCATCAGCTGAATCATTCTACAACCATGTAACAAAATACTTTCCTGAGAAAAATAGTACAGGATGACACTTAAAACAAGGTGTGATGTTCATAATTATAAAGTAGAAAAACTCTGCATATTACACTAACACATATAAGTTTTATATTTTCAAAGTATATATATGTTGTTGTTGTTGTTGTCGTTAGCTGCCATTGAGTCTGACCCCAATTCATGGCAATCCACTCACGATGAATGAAATGCTGTCTGGTCCTGTGCCATCCCATGATGAGTTGCAGATCAGAACTATGATCTATAGGATTTTCATTGGCTGAATTTCAGTAGATCACCAGACCTTTCTTCCATGTCCATCTTACTCTGGAAACTTTGCTGGGACCTGTTCAGCATTATAGCAACACACTAGCCTCCGTATTGGTGACGTATGGGTGGTTATGCATGAGGTAATTTACCCAGGAATTAAACTTGGGTTTCCCACATGGAAGGCAAAAATTCTACCACAGGTCTTGTGTTCCGGCAAGATGGCGGACTAGGCACAAGGACTGAACAGATGCTCTTCAACAAAGAAAAGGGAAACCAATTAACACAGACACAGAAGATAATCTTGGACCCCTGAGCCTTGAAGGGAAGGATACAAAAGTGGACTAAACCCC
>NW_006921697.1:7908721-7916559 GCF_000298275.1 Orycteropus afer afer | reverse complement strand
TAATTAATTAATTAATTAAAAAATAAATAAATAAAAATTTTACCACAGAACCACCATTGCCCCTTGTATATACTTATGCATATGCAAATAGAAAGGTGTTCTGTTGGCATTGTGGTTAAAAGACTAGCCTGCTAAGCAAAAGGCTGGCAATTCAAACCTACCAGCTGCTCCACAGGAGAAAAATAAAGCAGGCTGCTTCCATGAAGGTTTGTTGTTGTTGTTGTTGTTATGTGCCATCGAGTCAGACCCAACTCATAGCAACCCCTTCTTGAGTTTTCGAGGCAATATCACTACGGAAGTAGATTGCCCAACCTTCCTTCCAATCCTTGAAGGTTTGCAGCCTTGGAAAACCTATGGGGCAGTTCCACTCTGTCCTATCGGGTCACCATGAATCTGAATCAACTTGATAGCAGTGGGTTTTGGGTTTTTTTGTTTTCATGTAAATGTTCTTATTGTTGTTAGGTGCAGTCAAGTATGCTCCAAATCATAACAACCCTACATACAACCAAACAAAACACTGCCTGGTCCTGCACCATCCTCACAATACTTGCTATGCTTGAGCTCATCACTGCAGCCACTGTATCAATGCATCTCATTGAGGGTCTTCCCCTTTTTCACTGACCCTCCACTTTACCAAGTACTATATCCTTTTCCAGGAAATGGTCTCCACTAACAACACAACCAAAGTAGGTGAGATGAAGTCTGGCCATTCTTGCTTCTAAGGAGCATTCTGTCTGCACTTCTTCCAGGATAGATTTGTTCTCTCTTCTGACCATGGTATTTTCAGTATTTTTTGCCAACACCATAATTCAAAGGCATCAATTTTTCTTCAGCCTTCCTAATTCATTGTCCAGCTTTCACATGCATATGCAGCGATTGAAAATACCATGGCTTGGGTTAGGTGCACCTTAGTCTTCAAAGTGACATCTTTACTCTTTAATCCCAGTGCAATACAATTTATGATTTCTTTCCTGTTGCTTCCATGGATGTTGATTATGGATCCAGTACAATGAAATCTTTGACAACTTCAATCTTTTCTCCATTTGCTATGATGTTGCTTATTAGTCTAATTGTGAGGATTTTTGTTTTCTTTATGTTGAGGTGTAATCTTGGATCTTTATCAGTAAGTGCTTCAAGTCCTCATCACTTTCAGCAAGCAACGTTGTGTCATCGGCATATCACATGTTGTGTATGAGTCTTCCTCAAATCTAGGTTCTTGGATTATTTGCTCAGCATACAGGTTGAATAAGTATGGTGAAAGGATACAACCCTGATGCAAACCCTTCCTGATGTTAATCCATGCAGTGTCCCCTTGTTCTGTTCAAAGGACTGCCTCTTAGTCTACATACAAGTTCCTCATAGCACCATTCACTATTCTGGAATTCCCATCCTTCTCAATGTTGTCCATAATCTCATATGATCCACAGAGTCAAATGCCTTTGCATAGTCAATAAAACACAAGTAAACATCTTTCTGATATTCTTTGCTTTCAGTCAAGATCTATCTGGCATCAGCAATGATTTCCTTTGTTTCACATCCTCTTCTGAATTCAACTTGAATTTCTGGAAGTTCCCTGTCAATATACTGTTGCAACAATTTTTGAATTATCTTCAGCAAAATTTTATTCATGTATGATATTAATGATACTGTTTGATAATTTCTACATTCTGTTTTCCTGAATTCTTCTAGAGTTTTGCCTGTGTTTTCCTTGAATTTTTCTGTTTTTCTTGATCTTTCCATTGAAGGTACCTGAATATAATTTTTTTTTTTTAATTTCTTATCAGGTAGTTCCAATGCTCAAGAAGATTTTCTGATTCTGTATTTTGGTCACTTGTTTGAGCTATCCTGTCTTCTTTATTTCTGTAAACTGAGGTGTCTGTCATCTCCAAAACATTATGGTGTTATGGCATTTGTATTTAATCAATCATTTTATGTTGGCATGTTTGCCCAGGTCTCTCTGTTTATTTTGTTTTGATATATGTAGGGGCAAGCATGACTGGTGTGCTACTCTGTTCACTATTTGGCAACACTTAGACACTCGCCAATTGCCTCCTGGTGGGTGACATAGAGGATGGGTGTGTGTCTGCAGTTCTCTGTTCACTGTTCATGTTGAACAGTTGAGAGTGCGCTAAGCTGGTTTTGGCCACTATCTGTCATCAATGAAGTGGTACAGGAGTGGGTGGTGGTGTAAATGTGAATAGGGCTACAGGAGGTTTGGGTGTGGCTGGGTTGTGTGAATGTGGTTGCTGTCTCCTACCAGGTAGGACAGAAAAAATAATAATAACAAAAAGAAAAAAAATGGAAAGGAAAAAAAGAAAAGAGAAAAAACAAATTAAAAAAACTAGGGAAAGAAAGAAAGGAGAAAAACAAAAAGAGAGAAGAGAAAAAGGATAAAGAAAAACAAGAGAAGGGGAAAAAAGGAAGGGAAATAAAAGAAAGTGGAAAACTTTAGGGGCAGAGTGGACAGACCATCTGGTCAGTGCTCCTGCTCACTGAGAAGGCCACAGGAGGCAGGGCACCCAGTCTGGGACAGGGCTACTAGCCTAGGAGAGAGCTGGGGACATCATGCCCAATGCAAGATGGTGCTTCTGCCACCTTAGGAGATGACTGCAGATGGTGTGCCTGGTCTAGGATGGCATTTACGCCAGTCTAGGACATGGCTGGGGACTGAGTGTCCAGTCAGTCCAGAAAGGTGTTTCTGCTGCCTAGGAAGCAGCTAGGGGTAGGGTGCCCAGTCCAGGACAGTGTGTTCTGTCAGCCTGTGGAGGCAGACAGCATGTGCCTCCAATTGCAGGGGTGGCATGTACATGGCACTCAATCCACAAGGATATGCCTTTGACCTCACAAGGGGCAGGGATGGCATGGGGAGAGGGAGAGAGGAGGAAGTCACCAGCCTCCAAGTGGGTGGAAGTGGGGGATAGCTATAATTCCAGTCACAGGGAGGGTGGGAAATAAGAGAAAGATCACGCCTTTCTGGTCACCCACTACTGGTGTGGGTGCTGGTATAATCCTGGGTGAGCAGAGCAGATTATCAGGTTCCCACATCAATCAGAACACTTCTTGCAAAAATTCAAAATGGCCACTCTGTATCAGGCCACTGGACAATTCACCACTCTGTATGTCTCCTTGTAAGCTGTTTTCATTCAGTTTCTTCTTCCAGTCACCATTTGATCTACTTCTTTATCCTTTCTTTTGAAGATCAAGATTCCAGGATTATCATCCATGTATGTTTTATTTGGTTTCTTGTGTCTTGGTTGTAGATAGTCTGGTAGCTTATCTGACTAGTCTGCCAGCAGACTAATCATCAGTTGGAAGTCCCCTGTAATATGTTTTAAAGTAAGGAAATGTGACTCTTCCTACTTTGTTCTTTTTCAACATTGCTTTAGCTATTCAGGGCCTCTTGCCATTCCATATAAAGTTTAAGATTGGTTTTTCAGTTTCTGTAAAAGAGGCTGTTTGAATTTTTATCAGGATCAAGATGAATTTATCGGTCACTTTGGATAGTACTGACATCTTAATATTAAGTCTTCCAATCCTTGAACATGGCACAACTTTCCATTTATTTAAGTCTTCTTTAATCTCTTTCAGTAGTGTATTATCGTTTTCGTTGTACAAGTTCTTCCCATCCCTGGTTAGATTTATTCCTAGGTATTGTATTTTCTTAGATGTCATTGTAAATGGAATTATTTCCCTAAATTCCTTTTCATATATCTTCTTGCTGGTGTATAGAAACAAAACTTATTTTAGTTTGTTTATCTTTTACCCTGCAACATTGCTAAATTCCTCTATTACTTCTAGAAGATTTCTTATGGACTATTTGGGATTTTATATACTATTAAAACATTCAAAATGAGATGTTATTATATGACTTGTTTTGTATCATGGTCTTTTTTACTAAAAGTAATATGAACATCTTCTTGCACACATGTCATGTGTGTCTATCTCTTCAGTGTTAGATTAGCTTAATTTTTTTTTTTTTTATTTCTGTGTTTTTGGTGGACAGCTATTGATTTTTCATGCCCAAATCCTATTTCTCCTTTAGGGAACCACCCACTCCCAAGGAATGTCAACAGGGCAATGATACTGCTCTACAAAATCCATCCCATCACCCCCATAAAAATGGCCACATGACTCAGACCAACCAGTCAGAGTACTCCCTCTCCCTGTGCATAAAGACTGGTTCAGAGAAGAGCTCAAGGCCTAATTTGGGCCCCAGTCTCTTCTAGGACTTAATATCTGAATATTGTATGATAGTGAGTCTTGCACTTTCCTCTGGAATTTCAAGTTGAAAAAGACTGTAATAATCAGTAATTATTGGTATTATGCTTCTTCTACTACATAGAGAAAGCCAATCTTAGAATGAAAGCAAGACAGACATGAAATAGAAGACAGGAAACTTAAATGATATGGCTTGAGCTTCTGAATCCAACCATTCCTGAAGCTACAGTTAACCCTGAAATTCCCAGTTATATGACCCCATATATCTCCTCTTAAGCTGATGTCAATTGGATTCCTGTAAAACACCTAATATATATGAATTCTAAAGCAAACTTCTATTATTAATTGGAATGTGGAATGCACAAAGTATGAATCAAGGAAAATCGGAAGTTGTCAAAACTGAAATAGAACACTTGAAGACTGATAATAGCCTAGGAATTAGTGAGCTGAAATGGTCTGATATTAGCTATTTTGAATCAGACAATCATAAAGAAATCATGCTTGATAAAGGAAAGGATTAGTGATAAATAGGAAGACGCTAAGGAAGATGGATTTACAGAGTGGCTGCAAAAGTGGGCTCAAACTTAGCAAAGTTTGTGAGGATGTAGGACTGGGTGGCATTTCATTATGTTGTATGTAGGATCACTATAAGTCAGAACCAACTCAAAAGCACCTAACAACAATATATACAAATATGTCACTCATCTGTTGATTTATTGCATTGTGGTGGCATGTGTTGCTGTAAGGCTGGAGGCTATGCCACCAATATTTTGAATACCACTAGGGTCACCCATGGTGGACAGCTTTCAGTGGTGCTTCCAGACTAAGACAGACTGAGAAGAAGGACAGGCCCACCCATCGCTGAAAGAATTGGCCACTGAAAACCTTATGAATAGCAGTGAAGCACTGTCTGATATATTACGGGAAATTTTATGAAGAGTCATGAAACATTGTTTGATATACTGCCAGAAGATGAGCCCCTCATTTGGAAGGCATTCAGAATATGACTCAGGAAGAGCTGCCTCCTCAAAGCAGAGTCAACCTTAATGACATGGGTGGAGTAAAGTTTTCAGGACTTCCCTTTGTTCTTGGGGAATGACTCAAAATGGGAAGAAACCACTGCAAATATTGATCAATAATTGGAATGGGGAATGTACACTATAAACCTAGGAAAATTAGAAGTTGTCAAAAATGGTTAGCAGTTAAGTGCCTTAGGCACTATGCTACCAGAGCTCCCACAATAGTAGTAGTAGTAATACACCACTTTCAAGGAGGGACAGGTCAACTGGAAAAAAATTCAACAAAAATATAGAAGAACTCAACAACACAACCAACTTGACCTCAAAGACATATACAGAGCACTCCACCCAAAAAAAGCACAATTCACATTCTTCTCAAGTACACATGGATCCTTCTCCAGAATAGATCATATATTAGAACATAAAACAAGCCTCAATAAATTCAAAAACATTGAAATACTACAAAGTATCTTCTCAGACCACAATGCTATAAAATTAGAAATTAATAATAGGAAGATCAAGGAAAAAAAAACATCAAACATGGAAGTTGAACAATACACTGCTCAAAAACTACCAGGTAATAGAAGAAAAAAAGGTGAATTAAAAAAAAAAAATCCAATAAACAAACAAGAATGAAGATACATCTTACCAAGACCTATGGGACACAGCAAAAGCAGTACTCGAGGTCAGTTTATAGCAATAAATGTATACATCAAAAAAGAGGAAAGAAACAAAATCAACACTCTAACTCAACAACTCCAACAATTAGAAAAAGAACAACAAAAGAATCCTACAGTATTGAGAAGTAAGGAAATAATAAAGATCAAAGCAGAAATAAACAGAAAAAAAAAAGAGATAAAATCAACAAAACAAGAAGCTGGTTCTTCAAAAAGATTAACAAACTTGAAAAACCATTGGCAAATCTAACAAAAGAAAAGAAAGAGAAGATGCAAATTACTAGAATAGTGAGTATTCAAGATGGAGTTTCATCAGTAATCATCACACTATTTCCCTCTAGCATCTTAGTGTTTGAAAAACTAGGCACAGTAGTTTGAATTAGGGATTCTGGTGCCCTGAACAGCTCACTGAGTGAGAGTGCACCAAACTCAGAGGAGTAGAATTAGAAAGGAGAAAGGGACAGGCAAAAAATAACAAAATCAGAAGATCTATCCTGTGGAGCACTGACAGGCAACCGAGAAAGGCCATCACAGACTTCCCTGGGGGAGGGCCAACTGGCAGGCGAGAACATCTATCTGAGACCTCCCTGGATTAAGAAAGAAGACACATCACACCAGCATACCTGCAACCACACCAACATACCAGCAATCACCCCAAGGATTAACCTTCAGGACCTGATTTTATCGGTAACTTGGGTCAGCTAGGTGCAAACGGGCACATCCAGTGCCGCTGAAACCCAGAGAGTCCATTGGTGCTGCAGGAGAGGGGGGCCAAGGAAGTGCCTGCACAGTGGGTCACCCAGCAGGCTTGGGTCAGCTTAGTGGCACTGAGAGACCTATGCTTGACTTTATCAGTGATACTGGGACCATAGGTTACTAGTAGGCACTCTCCTGACTACAGTGTCACTGAACCCAAGCAGATCTTTGGCGCTGGGGGTGGGCAGACCCAGAGAGGAACTCCCAAGGTGGATCACGGTCTGGGCCAGTTGGGCTGGTGCCATGGGCAGGAGGGCTCAGAGAGAGGAACCCACACGGCAGATCACGGAACTGGGAAGTTGTCTTGGGTCAGCTTTTTGGCACCAAGGGTCCTTGGGAGCAGGATTTTTGCGTGTGTCTGAACCTGGCAGAAAGTGGCAACTCCCTAACAACTGGAGTCTTTGCTGAAATTGAGCTGCAGGCCTGTGAATAACAGTACAAAATCATCAGTAACAGCCCACTCAAAGCCCTAGAAACCACACCTAGCAACAGTGAGCTTCCCTTCTTCCTCTCTTCTACTACCACCTTCTCCACCAAAAACTTCATTCATCCAATAGAAGAAACCACATTCAGCCACCATAAAACCTCCTGGTTTGAACTCTAAGCCCTCTTTAAAACAAACAGAAACTAATATCCACATTCCACACAGTGATTCCACCATCACAAAGAAAACTGCAGAGCAACCCAGCATACCTGAATTAATAACTAAAAAAATAAAATACATCAGCTTCACCTTTACAAAATATTAAACCATAAAACCAAGAGAAAACAAATCAATACATTACCAACAGTTAAAGACAACCTCAAATTGTCGAGGAAACAACAGGCAACCTCAAATCAAACAAAAAAACAGGAAAGGCATTAGCAGAAAAAGCACAAACAAAGGTCTCATTAAACATGGAGGAAGAGGAGGCAATAGAATTATCTGATACGGAATATAGAAGATATGTTTATAGAGCTTTACAAGAGCCTAAGGAAACCCTAAACAGAAGCAAGGAGAACAGAACAAGTTCCCTGGAAGAACTCAGGAAAATCATTCAAGAACAAAATAACGATTATCAAGATGGCAGACTAGGCAGAAGGATTGGATAGACCCTCTTCAACAAAGAAAAGGGAAACCAATTAACACAGACACAGAATACAATCTTGGACCCCTGAGCCTTGAAGG
>NW_006921697.1:7878962-7879977 GCF_000298275.1 Orycteropus afer afer | reverse complement strand
AAGAATGCTGAAAGTACCATGGACTGCTAAAAGAACTAACAGATCTATCCTAGAAGAAGTACACCAGAAATGCTCCTTGGAAGCGAGAATGGCCAGACTTCGTCTTACCTATTTCGGTCATGTTGTCAGAAGCGACCATTCCTTGGAGAAGGATGTCATGCTTTATAAGGTGGAGGGTTGACAAAAGAGGGGGAGGCCTTCAACGAGATGGATTGACATGGTGGCTGTGATGAGATGGGCTCAATATAGAAAGGATCGTGGAACTGGCGTGGGATTGGGCAGTGCTCTGTTTGCTGTGCATGGGGTCGCTATGAGTTGGAAACGACTCGAAGGCACCTAACAACAACAACAACAATAAATTCAAAGCATTTAAATACTACATAGCATCTTCTCAGACCACAATGCTATAAAATTAGAAATTAATAATAGGAAGAGCAAGGAAAAAGCATCAAGTATATGGAAACTGGACAACTCACAAATTACTGGGTAATAGAACAAATAAAAACTGAAATAAAAAATTTTCTAGAAATAAATGAGAATGAAGATACATCATACCAAAACTTATGGGACACAGTGAAAGCAGTACTCATAGGACAGTTTATAGCAATAAATGCATACATCAAAAAAGAGGAAAGAAACAAAATCAACACTCTAACTCAACAACTCCAACAACTAGAACAACAAAATAATCCTACAGCATCTAGAAGCAAGGAAATAATAAAGATCAGAGCAGAAATAAATTAAACAAAACAAAACAAAAAACATAGAGAAAATCAACAAAACAAAAAGCTGGCTCTTCCAAAACTTTAATAAAAATCAATAAACCATTGGCAGATCTAACAAAAGAAAAGAAAGAGAAGATTCAAATCACAAGAACTGTAAATGAAAATGGTGTCATCACAACAGAACAAACAAATAAAAAAGATACTGACAGAATACCATGAAAAGCTGTACTCCAACAGATTTGAGAACCTAGAAGAGATGGAGAAGTTTCTAGAATCACAAGACCTACCTA
>NW_006921697.1:7877123-7878422 GCF_000298275.1 Orycteropus afer afer | reverse complement strand
AGGAAAACTATAGACCAATATCCCTCATAAACACAGATGCAAAAATCTTTAACAAAATCTTAGCCAACAGAATCCAACAACATATCAAAAAATTAATACACCCAAACCAACTGGGATTCATACCAGGTTTACAAGGATGGTTCAACATCAGAAGATCAATCAATGTAATCCACCACATAAACAAAAGGAAAGAAAAGAACCATATGATTATATCAATTGATGCAGAAAAGGCATTTGATAAAATCCAACATCATTACTGTTCAGAACTCTCAGCAAAACAGGGATAGAAGGGAAAATCCTCAACAAAATAAAGGGTATATATGCAAAGCCAATGGCCAACAGCATTATTAATGGAGAAAGAGTTAAGGCATTCCCCTTACAAATGGGAATCAGACAGGGATGCCTTCTATCACCACTTTTTGTATTGGAAGTCCTGGCCAGGGCAATAAGGCAAGAAAGAAAAATAAAAGACATCCAAATTGGCAAACAGGAATTAAAACTATCTCTATTTGTGAAAGATATGGTACTGTACACAGAAAACCTGAGGGACTCAATTAAAAAACTACTGGAACTAATAGGGAAGTTCAGCAAAATAGCAAGATATAAGATTAACATATAAAAATCAGTTGGATTCTTCAACACCAACGAAGAGTCCTCTGATAAAGAAATAAGGGAAACAATACTGTTTACTATAGCTACTAAAAAGATAAAATATCTAGGAATAAAGCTCACCAGAGACACAAAAGACCTATACAAAGAAAAATATAAAACACTGTTACAAGACACAACAAGGGCACTGTATAAATGGAAGAACCTACCTTGCTCATGGATAGGTAGACTAAATATTGTGAAAATGTCAATACTACCTAAAGCAATCTACACATCCAGACTTCAACAAAATTTTTTTAAGGACATGGAAAAATTAATTACTAATTTCATATGGAAAAGAAAGAGAACTCAGGTAAACAGAGAACTTCTCAAGAAGAAAAAGAAAGTGTGAGGTCTCACACTCCCAGATCTTAAGAACTACTATACAGTCACAGTAGTCAAACAGCATGGTATTGGTACAGTGATAGACAGACCAACGGAACAGAATCAAAAATCCAGATATAGATCCATCCATCTATGGACAACTGATCTTTGACAAAGGTCCAAAACCCATTAAATGGGGAAGAGACAGCCTCTTTAACAAATGGTACTGGCAAAACTGGATACGCACCTGCAGAAAAATGAAATAAGACCCATACCTCACCCCGCACAAAAAAACAAACTCAAGCTGGATCAAAGACCTAAATGTAA
>NW_006921697.1:7875570-7876468 GCF_000298275.1 Orycteropus afer afer | reverse complement strand
ATGTACACCTATGTTCATTGCAGCACAATTCACTATAGCAAAGAGATGGAAACAACCTAAATGCCCATCAACAGATGAGTGGATAACTAAATTATTGCACACAATGAAATACTATGCTACATTAAAGAACAATGAGGGATATACAAATCATCTCACAATGCAGATGAACCTGGAGGACATTATGCTGAGTGAAATAAGTCAATCACAGAAAGACAAGTACTGTATGAGCCCATTACTATAAAAAGATAAAGAAGGGTTTGCTTGGGAAAGGGAACTCACTTTGTAGGTTGCCTGGATGGGGAGGGAAGGGGAGGGATTAATTTCAGGCTAGTTGGGGCCCACATGCTGACATGGTTAGGGGGAGGGATATACAGAAAGGATCTGTGACCACCATGATAACATTAGGAAATGGAGGACACCAAATTGTGTACATAAGAGATAGATGACAGATGCTAATACCAACCAATATGTCCACAATACTGCATTGACATTAACATCAAACACCAGGCTTACACATTAACTCCAGAGAGGATCAGATGGGGATCAGTGAACAGGAGTATACTCTAGACCAAGAATAGATTCAGCTGAGGTTAATCTTGCACAGATACTAGTGATACAAAATACCTGCATTCCTTATAGGAACAATAGAAGACAGACACAGACTAACCCCTCACAGACCACCAGATACTTTGGGAGAGAGATCCAATAGATCTACCATCTCAGGACCATACTACTGAGGGACACCAGACTCAACTGGCACAACTAAATACATAAAAGCCTTGTTCTGCATTCTGCATTGGTGAATAGTAACTGGGGTCTTAAAAGCTTTCAAGCGGCCATCTCAGATGCGGCTAATGATCTCCTAGCATTGGAAGTGAAGAAGAATGAAAAAAAAAAA
>NW_006921697.1:7864166-7874922 GCF_000298275.1 Orycteropus afer afer | reverse complement strand
ACACTGACAGAATAGTATAAAAAACTGTACTCCAACAGATTTGAGAACCTAGAAGAGATGAATATAAGTTTCTGGAATCACAAGACCTACCTAAACTATCCCACTCAGAGACAGAATACTTGAACAGATCCATAACAAAGGAAGAAATTGAACAGGCCATTAAAAAAAAAAAAAAAAAATCTCAAACATCTCATAGGAAAAAGTCCTGGCCCTGATGGCTTCACTGGAGAATTTTACCAAATATTCAGGGGATAGTTGACACCTATGCTATTCAAGCTATTCAAGAACATAGAAAAAGATAGAACACCCCCAAACTCATTTTATGAAGCAAACATAACACTAATACCAAAACCAGGGAAAGAAAGGACTAAAATGGAAAACTACAGACCAATATCCCTCATGAATATAGATGCAAAAATCTTCAACAAAATCCTAGTCAATAAAATACAACAACATATCAAAAAAATAATACATCCTGACCAAGTGGCATTCATACCTGGTATGCAAAGATGGTTCAACATCAGAAAAACAATCAACGTAATCCACCACATAAACAAAACAAAAGAACCATATGATTATATCAATTGATGCAGAAAAGGCATTTGATAAAATACAACACCCATTCCTGTTCAGAACTCTCAGCAAAATAGGGATAGAAGGGAATATATGCAAAGCCAATGGCCAACATTATTATTAATGGAGAAAGACTCAAAGCATTCCACTTATGAATGGGAACCAGACAGGGATGCCCTCTATCACCACTCCTATTTAACATTGTATTGGAAGTCCTAGCCAGGGCAATAAGGCAAGAAAGAAAAATAAAAGACATCCAAACTGACAAAGAGGAAGTAAAGCTATCTCTATTTGAGGATGATATGATCCTATACATAGAAAACCCAAGAGACTTGGCAAAAAAAAACTACTGGAACTAATAGAGGTTCAGCAAAGTGGCAGGATACAAGGTCAACATATAACAATCAGGTGGATCCCTCTACACCAACCAAGATACCTCTGAAAAATAAAAATAAGGGGAACAATACCATTTGCAATACCTACTAAAAAGATAAAATATCTAGGGATAAATCTTACCAGAGACACAAAAGACCTATACAAAGAAAACTATAAAACACTACTACCGGAGACAACAAAGGATCAACATAAATGGAAGAACCTCAATTATTAATGGATAAAATCAAAACCAAACTCACTGCCATCGAGTCAAATCTGACTCATAGTGACCCCTCCTTGGGTTTACAAGGCAATATCACTACAGGGGTAGATTGCCCAAACTTCCTTCCTAGGAGTGGCTGGTGGGTTTGAACCACCAGCCTTCTGGTTAGCAGTCAAATGCCTTAGCCACTATGCCAGCAGAGCTCAGGTAGACTGAATATTGTGAAAATGTCAATACTATCTAAATCAATCTACACATTTAACTCAATACTGATCCAGATGCCAACAAAATTATTTAAGGATATGGAAAAAACAATTACTAACTTCATATTGAAAGGAAAGATACCTCGGATAAGCAGAGCACTACAGAAGAAGAACAAAGTGAGAGGTCTCACACTCCCATATCTTAAAACCTACTCTACAGGCACGGTAGTAAAAACAGTGTGGTATTGGTACAATGATAGATAGATGGACCAAGGGAACAGAATCAAAAACCCAGAAATAGACCCATCCATCTATGGACGGCTGATTTTTGACAAAGGACCAAAACCCATTAAATAGGGAAGAGATAGCCTCTTTAACAAATCGTGCTGGATATCCACTTGCAGAAAAGTGAATAAGACTCATACCTCACCCCACAGACAAAAACAAACTCAAGTTGGATCAAAGACTTAAATGTAAAATCCAAAACTATAAAATTCATCAAAGATAAAATAGGGGCAAATCTAGGAGCCCTAATCTGTGGCATAAATAGACTATCAAACATAACCCAGAATGTGCAGGAAGTAGAAGAGAAGCTAGATGACTGGGACCTTTAAAAAATAAATTCTTATGCATATTGAAAGACTTCATCAAAAGAGTAAAAAGAGAACATACAGTTTGGGAGAAAATATTTGCCTATGACATATCTGACAAAAGACTTATCTCCAAAATCTATAGAAAACTTCAACGCCTCAACACCAAAAAGATAATCCAATTCAAAAATGGGCCAGTGACGTGAAGACACTTCACTAAAGACAATATGCTGGCAACCAACAAACACATGAGGAATTGCTCATGATCGTTAGTCATTAGAGAGATGCAAATCAAAACAATGGTGAGATACCATCCCACCCCAGCAATAATAGCAAAGTTCAACAGGACAGAAAATAACAAATGCTGGTCAGGTTGGGGAGAGATTGGAACTCTCATACACTGCTGGTGGGATTGTAAAATGGTACAACCATTGTGGCAAACGGTATGCCATTTCCTTAAAAATCTGAAAATAGAAATACCATTTGATTCAGCAATTCCATTACTAGAAATATATCCTAAAGAGGTGAGAGACAGGACACAAACACACCTATGCACATCTATGTTCATAGAAGCACAATTCACTATAGCAAAGAGATGAAAACAACCTAAATGCCTATCAACACATGAATGGATAACCAAATTATAGTGCATTCACACAATGGAATACTATGCTACATTAAAGAACAACGAAGGATACATGAATCATCTCACAACGTGGATGAACCTGGAAGACATTATGCTGAATGAAATAAGTCAATCACAGAAAGACAAATGCTGTATAAACCCATTACTGTAAAAATACAAGGAAGGGTTTGCTTAAGGAAGGAAATTCACTTTGTAGGTTACCAGGGTCGGGAGCTCTAGTAGCATAGTGCCTAAGGTACTTGACTGCTAATCAGAAGGCTGTCCATTCAAACCTACCAGCCACTCCTTGGAAGGAAGTTTGGGCAATCTACTTCCATAGTGATACTGCCTCGGAAACTCAAGGAGGGGTTGCTATGAGTCGAGTCCGACTCGAGGGCACATAACAACAACAACAACAGGGTGGGGAGGGAAGGGGAGGGAATAATTGGGGGCTAGTTGGGGGCCACAAGCTGAGGTGGGTAAGGGGAAGGATGGTATGGAAAGAGTCTGTGACCACTATGATAGCATTAGGAAAAGGGAGGACACCGAATTGTGCATATAGACAACAGAGGCTAATACCAGTATATCCACAATACTGCATTACCATTAACACCAAACACCAGGCTACAGATAAACACAAAAACATCTGAGAAAATCAGATGGGGGTCAGTGAACAGGATTATACTCCAGACCAAAGATAGATTCAGCTGAGGCTAATCTTGCACAGATACCAGTGATACAAAATACTCACAATCCTTACAGAAACAACAGAAGACAGACATAGAGCAATCCCCCACAGACAGCAAGACGCTGTGGGAGAGAGAGCCAATAGATCTACCAACTCAGGACCATACTGTTGGGGGACACCAGACTCAATTGGCACAGCAAAATACATAAAAGTCTTGTTCCACAACCTACATTGGTGAGTAGCAACTGGGGTCTTAAAAGCTTTCGAGTAGCCATCTAAGATACAGCTAATGGTCTCCTATCGTCAGACGTGAAGAAGATCACAAAAAACCAAGGGCATTTGGAAGCAATCAGCCCTAGGACATGACAGACCTCAAGACCAGAACTAGATGGTGCCTGGTCACCAAAGCCAAACACTAGGGAAAGGACCAAAACTGGAGATCCTAGATAGAGTGAGAAGAAAATCCAAAAACACAATAATGACCAGAATTATTAGTCCCATGAAGTCTGGTATACCCCCAATACTATGGCCAGGGGATACACTTCGGGCCTGGAATAAAACTCACTCCCAGGTGCTGGCTCTCAACCCAATAGTAAATAAAACATACATGCAGACCACTCAACCCAGAGTGACACACCCACATACTCTATGGAGATGCATCCCTTGGAGCAATCAAGCACGGGGCAACAGAGGTGCAACATTCGCAGGGAGGAAATGCAGGACACACAAGAATGCATAACTATGAGGGGCATGGTGTGGGCGTTACTGGGAAGGGAGGGGAGGAGAGTGAGTTAGGGTTGAGGATAGTAATTGGGGAGTCAAACCAAATGCACATGAAATGTTGAATGTAAAACAAACTCTGCTCTGTAAATTTGCACCTAAAGCACAATAAATAAATAAATAAATAAGATCTATCAAGAAGTACAACACTGTCAGTGATAGAATAACATCCATATGCCTACAAAGAAGACAAGTTAATAAAACTATTATTGAAATTTATGTACAAACCACCAAAGCAAAAGATGAAGAAATTGAAGAATTTTGCCAAATTCTGTAGTCTGAAATTGATGAAACATGCACTCAAGATGTATTGATAATTACTGGTGATTGGAATGAGAAAGTTGGAAACAAAGAAGTGTCAGTAGTTGGAAAATATGGCCTTGGTGATAGAAATGACACTGGAGATCACATGATAGCATTTCACAGACCAATGACTTATTCATTACAAATATCTTCTTTCAACAATGTAAACAGCAACTATGCACATGAGCCTCACTAGTTGGAATACACAGAAATCATATCTGCTACATCTGTGCAAAGAGGCAATGGAGAAGCTCTATATCATCAGTCAAAACAACACCAGGAGCGGACTGTGGAGCAAACCATCAATTGCTCATGTGCAAGTTCAAGTTGAAGCTGAAGAAAAACCCACAAGAGCCAAAATATGAACTTGAATATGCCCCACTTGAATATAGAGACCATCTGAAGAATAGATTTGATACACTGAATACCAGTTATCAAAGACCAGACAAGTTGTGAGATGACATCAAGAACATCATACATGCAGAAAGCAAAAGATCATTAAAAAGACAGGAAAGGAAGAAAAGATCAAGATGGATGTCCAAAGAGACTCTGAAACTTGCTCTTGAATAGAGAGTAACAAAAGTGAAAGGAAGAAGTGTTCAAATAAAAGAACTGAACAAAAGATTTCAAAGAGTGGCTTGAGAAGACAAAGTAAATTATTATAATGTAATGTGCAAAGATCTGGATTTAGAAAACCAAGGGAAGAAGATGCTTGGCATATCTCAAGCTGAAAGAACTGAAGAAAACATTCAGGCATCAAATTGCAATATTAAAGCATTCCATGAGTAAAATATTGAATGATGCAGGAAGCATCAAAAGAAAATGGAAGGAATACATAGAGTCATTGTATCAAGAAGAATTGGTCAACATTCAATCATTTCAAGAGGTAGCATATGACGAAGAACCAATGTTATTGAAGAAAGAAGTCCAAGCTATACTCAAGAAATTGACTAAATACAAGGGTATAGGACTTGATGGAATATCCTGGAGATGTTTCAACAAATGGAAGCAGCACTGGAACATTTATGCCAGGAAATTTGGGAAAGAGCTACCTGGCCAAATGAGTGGAAGAGATCTACATTTGTGCTCATTCCAAAGAAAGGTGATGCAATAGAATGTGGTAATTATCAAACAATATGATTAATATCACATGCAAGTAAAAATTTGCTAAAGATAATTTAGAAATGTTTGCAGCAGTGTATTGACAGAGAACTGCCAGAAACACAAGCTGGATACAGAAGAGGATATGGAAAGAAGGATATCATTGCTGATGTCAGATGATCTTAGCTGAAAGCAAAGAATACCAGAAAGATGTTTACCTGTGTTTTATTGACTATGCAAACACATTTAATTCTGTGGATCATAACAAATTATGGTACACATTGCCAAAAATGGGAATTCCAGAACACTTAATTATACTCATGAGGAACCTGTACATAGAAAAAGAGGCTGCTGTTTAAACAGAATAAGGAAATACTACATGATTTAAAATCAGAAAAGGCATGCATCAAGGCTGTATCATTTTATCATACTTATTCAATCTGTATGCTGAGGAAACAATCTAAGAATCTGGACTATACAAAGAAGAAAACAGTATCAAGATTGGAGGAAGACTCATCAACAACCTGCAATATGCAGATGGTGCAACCTTGCTTGCTGAAAGTGAAAAACACTTGAAGCACTTACTGATGAATATCAAAAATTATAGTTTTCAGTATGGATTACACCTCAGCATAAAGAAAAGAAAAATCCTAACAACTGAACCAATAAGCAAACTCATGATAAATGGAGAAAATATTGAAGTTGCCAGGGATTTCACTTTACTTGTATCCACAACCAACACCCATAGAAGCAGCAGTCAAGAAATTGTACGTTGTACTGCATTGGGAAAGTCTGCTGTGTTAAGGAGCAAAGATGTCACTTTGAAGACTAAGGTGAATCTCACCCAAGCCATGGTATTTTCAATCACCTCATATGCATGTGAAAGGTGGACAATGAATAAGGAAGACTGAAGAAGAATTGATGCCTTTGAATTAGAGTGTTGGCAAAGAATAATGAAAATACCATGGGCTGCCAGAAGAACTAACAAATCTATCCTGGAAGTGCAGTCAGAATGCTCTTTGAAGTGAGAATAACCAGACTTCATCTCATCTACTTTGCTCATGTTGTCAGAAGCAACCATTCCCTGCAAAAGGACATCACATTTGCTAAAGTGGAGGATCAGTGAAAAAGGAGAAGACCTTCAATGAGATGGACCAACACAGTGCCTGCAATGATGGGCTCAAGTGTAGCAGGGATTGTGAGGAGGGTGCAGGACCAGGCAGTGTTTCATTCTGTTGTACATATGGTTGCTATGAGTTGGAATTGACTCAACAGCAAATGACAACAACAACAGGTACTTATATATTGTGTATATATATATGTACCAGTACAAACAGTGCCATTGAGTCAATCTCCCATGGGGTCATCATGATGTATACATACATAGATACATATATTCACTTCTATAAAAAATGATAAACACATTATGTTCTTCAAGCTATCTACATATAACTCAAACCTCTCTTCTCCCTCTTCATAGTACCAATTTTGCGCTCTATTCTCTTGTGTTATTAGTGCATTTTTTATGTGTCAGGATCTCCCCCAAAATAAATGGTAAATTCCTTACCTATGCTACCTAGCAACATGCATTATTTAAAGTAGGAACTTGGAAAACTTGGCCCCACCCCCACCTATTCATCACCAGCAAACATGCATTTAAGTTAGATTTCAACTGGGAGAATTAAGTTGCCTTACCACAAAAAAAAAAAAAAAAAACCTCACTGCCAGTTAGTCATTTCCAACTCATAGCGACCCCTCCTTGGGTTTCCAAGGTGGTATCTCTATGGCAGTAGATTGCCCAGTCTTCCTTCTGAGGAAGGGCATTTTAATTCATATTAAGGTTCAAAAAAGAACTGTATTTAGTGATGGGAAAATTGGCATCAACTAAGGGCACAATGGGAGCCCTGATGGAGTAGCACCTAAGGCATTTGGCTGCTAACCAGAAGGCTGACAGTTCAAAACCACCAGCCACTCCTTGGAAGGAAGGTTGGGCAATCTCCTTCCATAGTGATACTGCCTCAGAAAACCCAGGAGGGGTCGCTATGAGTCAGATCTGACTCTATGGCAGTGAGTTTGGTTTGGTTTGTTTAAGGGCACAGTGGTTATACAACCATACTAATGTAGCTGTTACCATTAAGCAGTACACCAGGAAAGAAAAGAGGGGAAAGCAAAATGGCAAGTAAAGTGTTTGATATAATTTTACAACTATAACAGTGGTCAAAGGGTGGGCTGTTCCTATTTATACTACATAGGTACTCTAAACACTTCATGAGATTAGTTTTGGTTCAGAGCTTTAGGGTTGTGGCTTTGTGTGTCTAACCAGTCAATTGACCTAACGTTGTTTTTAGAGTTATGGTTCTACCTCCTAGTTTAGTGAATAGTACCTGGAATCTTAAAAACTCCAGTGGTCACCTGAGACACAAAAACTGGTCTCTATTTTCCTAAAACAGCAGATGAAGAAGACTGAGGAATAAGAGAAGGAGATGGACCACAGGTTTAATTGCTTCCATGAACTACCTCTTTTTCCATAAGATCAAAAGAAATGGATGGTGCCCAGCTACTATTACTGAATATTTTGATCAAGGACCCAATAGATGGATCCTGATCAAAAAGAAGAAAAGCATGGAACAGAATTTCAAACTCATACAGAAACCTGACTTACTGGATCCATTGAGACTGGGGGAAAACCCCAACTCTATTGCATGGAAAGTAATCTTTAAACCTTGAGCTGAAACTACCCCATGAATCCATTGTTAAGCTAAACAACAGTTTAGCCCAATTAATAAAGAATATTTGCCTTGAGCATTGCACAATTATAAAGAACTATCTATATGAATATAGATGGGCAATTACCTAAAGCACAGATGAGAACCTTAAGGGCCAGAAAGTCTAAATAATGGTGATGAAACAATATGCATAGAGAGAGTGAGAATAGTGGTACAATGTGAAGTGCAAAACCACTATCGTAGTTCATGTAGAATTGTGCTCATGAACTGTTCATGTGGAATTGTGAATGGATGTACATTTGATTGTGTATTACCACTAAAAATAAATGTTTTGAAAAAAAGAAAGAAAGTCCTGGGATTTGGCCCATTTATAGAAGGATCAAGTCCAGAATTGCTGAATATTAGAGTGGAAAGAAATTTCAGCCATTCCATAGTCCAAAGGTTTTCAAACTAGTTCTCCAAAAGCCTGAAGACTGTGTGTCAATATCAGGAGACACGAGTCTCAATCCAATGAGAGCAGCAAGTGGGATTGTCCAGTGGGATAACTCCTTGCCCCTGTCTCCACCAGAGCAGCCTCCATTTTACCTATTTAAATATTGAGATTACAAAATGTTCTAAAACAGTGTTCTAAAACAAAAATGAAAACCACAGATCTAATCCAATCCCCTCATATTTTATAAGGGGAAAGTAATATTTGAGGAGAAGAAGGGCTTACCCAGAATTCCTCAGGCATCACTGACAGAGCTAAATTAGAATCTGAGCCTCTGAACTTCCAGGTCCATACACTCCACACCCCTCCCTGCTCTTCCAGATGTCTTTCACTTTCCAGTGGAAGTTTTTTGAGGACAGAGATTCTCCAGTTATGGTCTATGGGCCTCAGATATCAGAATTACTTGGCACTTGTTGAAAACTGCTAACTCCTGGGTTCCAACCCCAACCTACTAAAACTTATCACAGGTGTGGGATCCCAGCATTTGCTTTTTTAACCAGTTTGCAGTAAAGTTTAGGCAGCCTCACTCTAGCCTCCCTTCAGAAATTGAGCCCCTTGCCATCCTTATCATAAAATCCTATCAGTCCCCTCCAGCTTCCTGTCTGGCTAGCCCTTGCCCTCCTGGGGAGTGGTAATTGAATGTTACATAGTTGAGTATAATCCTAGAAAATCCTCTGTCATCATGCTCAAGTCCCAACAGCTCATAATAATTAGATCCAGACTGGGGAGAGGCACAGAGGAATTTTATATTAATGCAGTTTGAAGCTTCTGAAGTTCACACGATGAGGGAGACCAGAATCACCAAAGATAGAGCAAACATAGATTCCAGTGGAGAGGGTGCATAAGAGGCTATCATATCAATGTGATATTTTCAATTCATTTCAGCTTTCCTTGCTCCTGCTCTCCCAGCCTGATTTTCCATCAAGAAAGTACATGAACACGTGGTTGCAAATCTCATCTTTTACAAATGTTAAGTCGTGATAGATTAAAAACTCCCCTTCTCTGTACTGGCTTTTGAAACATGATTTAAGAGCTAAGAATCCTTCTTGATCCTTTTTCCAAATCTGAGTCAAAATCCACAGGAGTTGAACCCTGGATCTCTACATTTTTAAAGATCCCCGTTGATTTGTATGCATACAACCAAACTCCACTCTATGTACTGAATTAGGGAAACCCTCCCCCACCATACTGGTCCACAAGTATGTTCCTGGATACTATGAAAAAGAGTAGGGCAGGAGACAGATTCAAAGAGACTACATATGAGTAGGAATCAACTCGATGGCAACTAGTTGGGCAAAGGAAGGAAAGAATTAGAAAATCACCATTGTGCAATCATTAATGAAAAGTCTGGAGCTCTGGTAGCATAGTACCTAAGACAACTTGACTGCTAACCAGAAGGCTGGTGGTTCAAACTCACCAGCCACTCCTTGGAAGGAAGATGGGGAATCTTATTCTGTAGTGATACCACCTTGGAAACCCAAGAAGGGGTCGCTATGAGTCCAGTCTGACTCAATGGCACATAACAACAACAACGAGAAGTTGGATCAAGAAGCGTGGTTGATGTATGTTAAATCCATTAGGTAAATAGTGGCTAGGGAACTCTGTCATAGCAAGAGCAGACTGACATCATGGAAATTAGGAAAACTAGACTTTACACACCCAGGTTGTGGTACAAAGGGAAGTATGTACATACTACACCTCTGAAGTAATCTAGCATAAAAAATAGAGTCTGAATATAATCACACTTCTAGATTTAAAACCATTTTATAGGACATATTGGGGATGAAAGAATAATTCAAGTAGCACCAATAAGAAGTAATCATCTAAATGTGCAACATGGAATAATCTACAAGAAAAAAGACTCCAATGAGATACCATCTTGCTTCAGCACTAGTATCAAAGTTCAACAAGACAGAAAATAACAGAGGTGGGGCAAGATGGCGGACTAGGCAGAAGGATTGCACAGACCCTCTTCAACAAAGAAAAGGGAAACCAATTAACAAAGACACAGAAGATAATCTTGGACCCCTGAGCCTTGAAGGAAAGGATGCAGATTTGGACTAAACCCCAACTAGCAGA
>NW_006921697.1:7838495-7855196 GCF_000298275.1 Orycteropus afer afer | reverse complement strand
AAATAAATAAATAAATAAAATAAAGAAGGAAGAAAAAAGACTCAATTTCTCTAACAGGTCAGAAGTATAAAAAGCTGAGGGAAAAGGGACATTATGAGAAAGTAAAGGAGACTTAAGAGACATAATTAACAAACGCAATGTGTGAACCTTGTGTAAATTCTGATTTCAATAAATCACCTGTAAAATGGAAAATTTTGACACATTTTTGGAAATTTGAACTTTTGTTGTTATTGTTAGGTGCCGTTGAGTCATCTCTGACTCACCATGACCCTTTTTACAGCAGAACAAAACACTGCCCAGTCCTCTCCCAGCTCCACGATCTTTGCTATACCTGAGCCCATCATTGTAGCTACTGTTTCAATCCATCTTGCTGATGGTTTCCCACTTTTGTTGACTCCCCACTTTACCAAGCATGATATCCTTCTCCAGGGAATGGTCCCTTCTTACAACATGACCAAAGTAGGTAAGATGAAGTCTGGCCATTCTCGTTTCCAAGGAGTATTCTGGCTGCACTTCTTCCAGGACAGATTTGTTAATTCTTTTAGTAGCCCATGGTACATTCAGCATTCTTTGCCAGCACCACAACTCAAACGCATCAACTCTTCTTTGGTCTTCCTTATTTATTGTCCAGCTCTCACATGCATATGAGGCAATTGAAAGTACCATGGCTTGGGTTAGATGCACATTAGTCCTCCAAAGAGACATCTTTGGAAGACAGCTACTTCCTCCCCTTACCTTCCCTTACCTCTCCTTACCTGGATCTGGCCCATCCACCCTGGCTGAAATTTGAAAATGAACTGGTTATTAGATAATATAAAGAACCACGGAGGTGCAGTGGTTACAGTGCTTGACTGCTAACTGAGAGGTTGGTGGTTTGATGAGCTGCTCCACAGGATGTGGCAGTCTGTTTTTGTAAAGATTACAGCCTAGAAAACCCCATGGGGCAGTTCTACTCTGTCCTACGGGGTCACTAGAAGTCTGAGTTGTTTTGATGGAGAGGGTTGTTTTGTTTTGTTTTAATTAGATAATATTGTTATTGTTGTTGTTGTTAGGTGCCGTTGAGTCAGCTCCGACTCTTAGTGACACTATGTACAACAGAAAAAACACTGTAATTGTAAATGTTAAACTCACTGCTGTTGAGTTGATTCTGACTCATAGCGACCCCTCCTTAGGTTTCCGATGAGGTATCTTTACAGAAGTATATTGCCTGGTCTTCATTCCAAGGACTGGCTGGTGGGTTTGAACTGCCAGCTTTCTGTTTAGCAGTCAAATGCCTTAGGCATTATGCCACCAGAGGTCCCAAATGTTATTAGTCATGATAATTTTTAAGTCCTCATCAGTTAAAACTAGATATTGATTTACAGGATAAGTTGTCTGATGCTGACATATTCTTTAAAACACTTCAGTTTATTTTAAAAAGTAATGGGACAGGTAAAGCAAAATTAGCAAAATGTTAATTGCTAAAACTGGGTGATGAGTTTATAAAAACTATTGTCTCTACATTTTTTTTCTGCATTTTTAAGATTTTTCCATTATAGCAATAAATTTAAAAAAAAAAAAAAAGTCTGGCATTATTACTGGTCTCTAGTAGGAAATGAAGGGACCCTGATGACACAGGGGTTAAAGCACTCATTTGCTAACCAAAAATCAGCAGTTTGAACCCACCAGCTGCTGCACTGGAGAAAAGACCATGCAATCTGTTCCCATGAAGATCACAGCACTGGAAACCCTATGGGGCAGTTCTCCTCTGTCCTATGGTGTCACTTGGAGTTGGAATTAGCTTGACAGACAGAACAACAGTAGGAAATGAGTCAATGATTGGTGAGTGGGAGGGTAAGAATGAAAAATGAACAAACAAAAGCATAATTGATTAAAGCATGGAGCACTAGAGGTTAACTGAGGTCCTGCTCAACATTACCAACAATATAAATATAAAAACATCTCCTTGGACATTCATTTGTTTATTGTCTCATCCTATATTCTATACTCTGTGAGCTGAGAAAATAGCATGAGGATATTAGAGTTTAGAAAGGGAGTTAAAATATAAAGTCTATCATGATAATTAAGAAAAGCTATTTTTTGAGGTACTGATTGCACACAACTACAGGCATACCTCATTTTACTACACTTCATATTGTTGTGCTTCACAGATACTGCATTGTTTTTGTTTTTGTTTTTTAGAAACTGAAGTTTTGTGGCAATCCTGCAATGAGCAAGTCTACTGGCATAAATTTTCCAATAGCATGTGCTGACTTCATGTCTCTGTGTCACATTTTGATAATTATCACAATAATTAAAACGTTTTCATAATGCTATTGCACATTTAATAAACTACCCCCACCCCACTTCCATCAAGTTGATTCCAACTCATAGCAACCCTCATTGGGTTCCCAAGACTGTAAATCTTCATGAAAGGCGATTGCTTCATCTTCCTCTCATGGAGCTGCTGGTGGGTTTGAACCACCAACCTTCTGGTTAGCAGCCAAATGTTTTACCCACTACACCACCAGAGCTCCTTGTTGTTGTTGTTGTTGTTATGTGTTGTCAAGTCGGCCCCGACTCATAGCGACCCCTCCTTGTTTTTCCGAGGCAGTATCACTACGGAAGTAGGATTGCCCAACCTTCCTTCCGAGGAGTGGCTTGTGGGTTTGAACCGCCAGCCATCTGGTTAGCAGGCAAGTGTCTTAGCCACTATGCTACCAGAGCTCCTTAATAATCTACAAAAAAAAAAAAAACCCTCACTGTCGTCAAGTCAGATCTGACTCATAGAGATCCCTCCTTGGGTTTCTGAGGTAGTATCATTATGGAAGTAGATTGCCCAAACTTCTTTTCAAGGAGTGGCTGGTGGGTTTGAACCACCACATTCTGGTTAGCAGTGAAACTACAGTATAGTGTAAATACAACTTTTATATACACTGGACACAAAAAATTTGTGTGATTCACTTTACTGCCATATAAACTTTATCATGGTGGCAATTGAATCCACAATATTTCTGAGGTATGCCTGTACTATGTTCTGATAACTATGCACTTATTATCTCATTTAATCCTCAAACACCATAAAAGGTACTATTATTATAATTAATATATTAATTATATATTAATGTGGGAGCAGAGGTGGTTCATTGGTACAATTCTTGCCTTCCATGAAAAAGACAGGGGTGTGATTCTGAGCCAATGCACTTCATGCACAGTCACCACCCATCTATCAGAGGAGGTCTGCATGTTTCTATGATGCTGAACAGGAAGCTGAGCAGAGCTTCCAGACCGAGACGAAATAGAAAGACCTGGTGATTTACTATGGATTACAACAGCTTGAACCCCAACCAATAATTTAGATTCCACAGGGCTGAGCAGCATTTTGTTATGTTCTACATGGATTCACCATGAGTTGGAAGCTGACTCAACAGAACCTAACATCAACTCACAACAAACATTAAAATAGTAATGGTATAATGTATAGCAATGTCCACCAGTTGTCTGTCAGTTTGTCATACTGTGGTGGATTGTGTGTTGTTATGAGGCTGGTATTGCTATACTACTGGTATTTCAAATACCAGCAAAGTAACTCATGGTGGACAAGTTTCAGAAGAACTTTCAGACTAAGACAGACTCAGAAGAAGGAAGGGGCCATCCACTTACCAAAGGATTGGCCAGTGAAAACTTTATGAATAGCAGTGAAACAATGTCTGAAGTATTACTGGAAAATAATGGGCTTTATGAGTAGCCCTGAAAGATTGTCTCATACAGTGCTGGAAGATGAGCCCCTCAGGTCAGAAGCCACTCAAAATACAGCTGGAGAAGAGCTGCATCCTCAAAGTGGAGTCAACCTGACATGGATGGAGTAAAGCTTTCAAGACCTCCATTTGCTGATGTGGCAGGACTCAAAATGGGAAGAAACAACTGCATACATCCATTAATAATTGGAACAAGGAATGCATGAAGTATGAATCTAGGAAAACTGGAAGTTGTCAAAAATTAAATGGAACACATAAAGATCAATGTCCTAGGCATTAGTGAGCTGAAATGGACTGGTTTTGGCCATTTTGAATCAGATGACCATATGATCTACTATACTGGTAAAGAAAAATTGAAGAGGAAGCTGTCATTCGAACACAACAAGGGGATACTTGGTTTAAAATCAGGAAGGGAGTGTGTCAGGGTTGTATCCATTCACCATACTTATTCAATCTGTATGGTGAGCAAATAATCCAAGAAGCTGGACTATATGAAGAAGAACACGACACCAGGATTGAAGGAAGACTCATCAACATGTGCAATATGCAGACGATACAACCTTGCTTGCTGAAAGTGAAGATGACTTGAAGCACTTACTGATGAAGATTAAAGACTATTCTTCAGTATGGATTACACCTCAACATAGAGAAAATTAAAATCCTCACAGCTGGAATAAGCAGCATCATGATAAAACGAGGAAAGATTGAAGTTATCAACGATTTTATATAACTTGTTTCCACAGTCAACACCAATGGAAGCAACAGTCAAGAAATCAAGCAACATATTGCACTGGTCAAATCTGCTGCAAAAGATCTCTTTAAAGTGCTGAAGACCAAAGATATCTCCTTGAAGACTAAGGTGTGCTTAACCCAAGGCATGGTGGCGTAGTGCCTAAGGCATTTGACTGCTGACCAGAAGGTTAGTGGTTCAAACCCATCAGTCACTCCATGGAAAGAAGACTGGCCAATCTACTTCTGTAAAGATTTACTGCCTGAGAAACCCAAAAGGGGTCACTATGAGTTGGAATTGACTCAATGGCAGTGAGTTTGGTTTGTTTGTTTGTTTTTTAACCCATGCCATGGTGTTTTTAAACCCCTCATATGCATGTGAAAGGAGGACAATGAATAAGGAAAACTGAAGAAGAATTGATGCTTTTGAGTTGTGGTGTTGGCGAAGAATACGGAAAATACCACGGACTGCTGGAGGAACTAACAATCTGTCCTGGAAAAGTGCAGCCAGAAGGCTTCTTGGAAGCAAGGATGGCCAAATTTCATCTCACCTACTTTGGTCATGTTATCAGAAGGGGACAATCCCTGGAGAAGAATATCATGCTTGGTAAAGTAGAGGGTCAGTGAAAAAAAGAAAGGCCTTCAATGAGATGGATTGACACAGTGACTGCAACAATGCACTCAGGGTTAGCAAGGATTGTGAGGCTGCCAAATGACCAAGCAGTGTTTCGTTCTGTTGTACATAGGGTCACCATGAATCAGATTCAACTCTATGGCATCTAACAACAACACACAATAGTAATGTTGTTGTTAGGTGCCATACGTAACCTTATGTACAACAGAACAGAACAGTGACCAGTGCTGCACCATCCTCACAATCCTTGCTATATTTGAGCCCATTTTTGTAGCCACTGTGTCAATCCATCTCATTGAGGGTCTTCCTCTTTTTCACTGACCCTCTGTTTTACCAAGCATGCTGTCCTTCTCCAGGGACTGGTGCCTCCTGATAGCATGTCTAAAGTATTTCAGACTAAGTTTGGCCATCCTCAGTTCTAAGGAGCAGTCTGGCTGTACTTCTTCCAATACAGATTTGTTCATTCTTCTGGCAGTCCATGGTATACTCAATATTCATCACCAAAACCATAATTCAAAGGCATCAATTCTTCTTTGGTCTTCCTTATTCATTGTCCATCTTTTGCATGCATATAAGTTGACTGAAAATCCCATGAGTCAGGTGCATCTTAGTCCTCAAAGTGACATCTTTGCTTTTTAACACTTTAAAAAGCTCTTCTGCAGCAGATTTTCCCAGTGCAATAAATCATTTGATTTCTTGACTGCTACTTCCATGGGCCTTGATTGTGGATATAAGTAAAATTAAATCCTTGACAACTTTAATCTCTTCTATTTCTCCTGAGTACTTTAAGTTTTCTTCACTTTCAGCAAGTAAGGTTGTGTCATTTGCATATCACAGATTGTTAAAGAATGTTCCTCCAATCTTCATGCCATGCTCTTATTCATACAGTCCAACTTCTCACATTATTTGTTGAGCAAATGGATTGAATATGTATGGTGAAAGAATACAACTGTGACTCATATCTTCCCTGATTTTAAACCACACAGTTTTGATCTGTTTGAGTGATTGCCTTGGGCTAGGTACAATTCCTCATAAGTACATTAATGTGTTCTGGAATACCCATTCTTCAAAATGTCATCTGTAATTTGTTATGATCCATACAGTTGAATGCCTTTGTAAAGTCAATTAAACACAATTAAATATCTCTCTTGTATTCTTTGCTTTCAGCCACGATCCATCCAATATCAGTAATGATATCCCTTGTTCCACATCCCTCTGAATCCAGCTTGAATTTCTAATAGTTGCCTGTTAATGTACTGCTGCAACCATTTTTTTAATTATCTTCAGCAAAACATTACTTGTGTCTGATATTAATAATATTGTTTGATCATTTCAGCATTCTGTTGGATTGCCTTTCTTTAGAATAGGCATGAATATGGATCTCTTCTAATTGGTTGGCCAGGTAGCTGTCCTCCAATTTCTTGGCATAAACGAGTAAGTGCTTCCAGTGTTGTATCTGTTTGTAGAAGTATCTCAGTTGGTATTCTGTTACCAAAGGCATTGGTGAAAAACAAGCCTCCAGGAATTGATGGAATACAAATTGATGGAATACCAATAATAGTAATACTTTAATCATAATTAATATATTATTATAGAATATGATGTCATATAATAAATGGTATAAGGTACTATTAGTATCCCCATTTATAAAGTCTAAACAAGGTCAAGTAACTTGCCTAAATTCCTACCTGTAAGCTAAGAAGACAGCCTAAGGGGCATAATATGACATATGGAGAAAACAGGGAGATGGGATCATTCCTTTGTTGTTCCTTCATAGGAATAAGATTAACATTGGAGAAGTTAATACATTTGGTTTGAACAACTGAGCAGCATGGCAGACTGATGGGGCATGTTACAGTGGTCAAGTTGTCTTTTACCTCTGGGATGGGAGGGAGGTTTCAAACATTTAGGAAAGTTGGAATATCTGAAGTTGCTCAACTCAAGAGAATCTTTCCTTCTTAGGCCTGCTTACCCTTCAAATCCCAACACAATTCCCACCAAAAAAAAAAAGTCTTAGGGATAGAAGCCTTGTAGTCAAATAGGCATGGGCTCCAGTTCTTACTCTGCACTTACCAGCGCTTGGGGGGAATTCTCAGACCCTCTGAGACTCTGGTCCATCCCTAAAATGGGTTGAGGATTGTTCCTGCTCAACAGAATAATAATGAGCCTTCCACAAAATGTGTTTTAACACTTTGCAGGTGATAAATAAATGTTTGTCACCATTAGGATGGTTATTTTATGCCATGAAACTTTGCATCATGCTGAGAATTTTCTTTTATAGACCTCTTCAGCTCACTCACTAGTGAACCTTAACCATGAAGAACCATATCTTAGTTATCTAGTGCAGCTATAACAGAAATAACACAAATGGATGGCTTAACAAACAGAAATTTATTTTCTCACAGGTTAGGAAGCTAGAAGTCTGCATTCAGAGCACTGATTCTAGGGAAAGACTTTCTCTGTTGGCTCTAGAGGAAGGCCCTTGCCCCTTCTGCTTCTGTTTCCTGGTTCTTTGGAGATCTCTAGATGTCTTGGTATGTATCTTACCCCATCTCTCCTCTGTTCCCTAATTTAATTTCTTTTATACTTCAAAAGAGATTAACTTCCAATATACCACACAACAATCCTGTCTCATTACCATAAAAAATAAAACAACTCATTCCCAAATGACTTTATAACCACAGGTACAGAGGCTAGGATTTACAATACATATTTTTGGAGGACACGATTCAATCCACAACAAACCACTACCTGGCACGATCAATACACATTTACTATATGGATTAACGGGAGTTCTGGTAGCACAGTGGCTAAGGCATTTGACTGCTAACCAGAAGGCTGGCAGTTCAAATCTACCAGCCACTCCTCAGAAGGAAGATGAGGCAATCTACTTCCATAGTGATACTGCCTCGGAAACCCAAGAAGGGGTCGCTATGAGTCGGGTCCAACTCAACAGCACATAACAACAACAACAATATATGGATTAACATGTTACCTTGTGATGTCTCTCCCATAAGCTTCTATCATTATTAAACTCTATGTGCACTTCAACTAGTATAGAAAGCAAGGACTTGAGTTTCATTTCTATATTCCCCAGAGCATGCAGCATGAAATTAGAGACTCAACAAATTCTTGCTGAAATACCTAGATAATACCCAAATGTGGGCTCTGTCTTTGGGACAGAGTGACCAGGACCCCAGGTCTGTCTACAGCACAGCCTGTAATTCAGTTCATGTCTACAAGAAACATTGAAAAACCTAACCACAAATCTAGGGAAGAGAATTCAAGCCCAGGTGCCCAGAAGCAGTTTGTCCCAGCTCACTGAAACACCCACCTCTACTCTCAGCTCTATGAGTCCAGCAAGTAAATGCATCTCTCTCCATGATTTAAGACACTTCTGTTGGGACAGAGAGGATGCAGCGGTGGTGACAATGTCTATTCAGGGTGGCAAGCAGCTGACTGGCTTGCTGAAGAATTACCGACTGGCTAAGGAGCCCAGAGTTTGGTTCTCCCAAGCCACACACCACTGCAGCTGACCATGGCAATTCATCATATTTAAAAACTCACCCACAGGAGGGACCCTGAAGGAAGGCGGGAGAGCTGAGCTGCAAGTTCTCAGGGAAATTCAGAGCTTGTGATTATTATTTTCTTTCTTCACCAAGCCTAAGAGGATGGAGAGAAACATCCAATCCGCAGGATGCTACAAGCATGATCCAAAGAGGAATGCTCCCTCTAGACTGACCAGTCAAAGCAGTCTAAAATCAAGCTTCCCTATCAGACCAATATGTCCTTTTCCCTGCAAAGCATTTCCTCCTTTCCCAACACCTATCTTAATGATTTAGACACTGTTCTGTATGAGACAAAAAGAGCCTGGTTTGGGGACCCAGGTGGTCTAGACCAGCAATGACATGACCTTGGCCAAGTCACTTTTGCTCTTTTGACCTCTACTTCCTCATCTCTGAGAACAAAGGGATGAACTAGATCATGGAGTACAAATCTAAATGATTGGGGAGTGCCATTTACATGCATGTAGTATATAATGGTTAGGCAGATGGCAATGGTGCTAAGCTGCTTATACTGTCACCCTGACTAAATCTGTGAGGTCATAACAAAAAATGCAGCAACACAAAGCTCTCACCAGTCTACCTGTCTGTGGCCCATATTAAAGAGCTTCTTAAGGCCTTTCCAATTCTATGAAATTCTCTTTCTCCTTGTCTCAATAATATCTGCAGTCCCTCCCACCCCACCCCCAGCACCATCTTCTTGGCTCCTATAAGAGTTTGCAACCAGATGTGCTCATGGGTGGCAGCAGTGGCAATAGCCAACAGATTCTCTTCTCCCAAAGGGTGAGGGCAAAGAGGTGAGAAAGAGAAAGAGGGAGAGAGAAGAGAAGGAAGAAGAGAAAAAGGGAAGTGAAGAGGGAGAGAGCAGGAAGATGAGAGACAGAAAATTTTTCATTTAAATAATTTTTTTCAAAATCCCTACACATAACACTCAAGGAGATTAAACAACTTTTTCAGTCAGTCTGCCAGTGAGGAGCAGTGACAGAATTCAAACCCACATCTATCTGAATGCAAAGCCTTTTCTCATTTCTTCTTCCATATTTTCTCCCAAAGCATGGGCTGGGAAAGCCTGGCCCTGACTGATTAAATAAAGAGGCAACCCAATGGGAAATTTGGCAATGATTCTGGTGATAATTGCACAACATGATTAATATAATTGATATAACTAAAATGTACACTGAAAAACATTGAACTGGCAAATGTTGTGCTGTGTATATTTTTACAATAAAGGAAAGAAAAAAAAACAGACAACCCACACATCTGCTCTGGAAGGAAAGATCTTTATAGTAGCTCAGGATCTCAGAGCTAGATTTTTGTTTTGTTTTCTCATGCATCTTCCTCTCTCTCTGGCAACACAACCATTTCCATCCTCTGGTATTTGCCTATATTCTTCTGCTACAGACTGAATTGTGTCCTCACAAAATATGAGTTGAGATCCTAATTCCTATACCTGTGGATATACCTTAATCCCATTTTAGAATAAGGTTTTCTTGTTGTTAATGAAGCCATTGAGTGTAGGGTGTGTCTTCCATCTAATAAATTCTGAGTTATAAAAAGATCTATTAGGAGATCTGGTAGCATAATGGCTAAAGCACTTGACTGCTAACCAGAAGGCTGGCGGTTCAAACCCACCAGCCACTCCTCAGAAGGAAGGTTGGGCAATCCTACTTCCGTAGTGATACTGCCTCAGAAACCCAAGGAGGGGTCGCTAAGAGTCGGGGCTGACTAGACAGCACATAACAACAACAACAACAAAAAAAGATCTATTAGAAAGAAGCAAGCACAGGGGCCTTCCAGTAAGATGGCAGAATAGGCAAACAAGCTACACAGACCCTCTTAAACAAAGAAAAGAGAAACCAATTGACACAGGTACAGGAGACAATCCTGGAGCCCTGAGCTTTGAAAGGAAGGATACAGAAATGGATAAAACTCCAACTAGTAGAAGAACATTTATGGAAATAGTGAATGAGGAGAGAAACAGAACTGCAGGCTGTCAGTGATCCTGATAGCATGAATAGTTTGAATATTTCCAACTGATGTTAGGACCTGAGAATTAACCTAAAAATCAGCCCTGCTGCTAAGGGTTACATAGATGACTGCACTGGTGGGTGATGAGTAAAGAGGGAAACAGTAAAGAAGGAGATAAATTGGCTATGGGATTTTGGCTGTCCAGAAGGCTCAGCCATTTTGAACATTTACAAGTGGTTTGGCCATTTTGGATATTTAAAGAAACAGCATTCTAGTTCAGAATCCTGGGAACTAAGAATAGGCTCTACTTGCTGAGAACAGCAAAAACATACCAGAGGCTGACAACTGAAAAGGTGAGATATTCCTCTTCTTACTCTTATATCACACACCCTCTTGGTGAACAGAGGTGTGGCCCTCCTTCGCCTTCATCCACCTTCTGGGCCACCAGGAATTCCATCCCAGTTTGTGTGCTCTAATGGAGCCTGGGTGCCCTGCCCCCATCCCCAATTTGTTTTTTGTTTTTCTTTGTTTTTTGATTGTTTATTGTTAAATTATTCTCTTTTTTCTTCCTTTTTATTTTTATTTTTTCTTTTTCCCTTACCAAGTTCTAGTTTTTGGTCTTATTTCTCTTCCCTTTTCCCAGTTCCAATTTTTTCTTTCTTGGGGTTTTTCCCATCCTTTATTTTTTGTTTTTTGTTTTTTGTTTTTTTTTTCATTTTTCATTTTTTTTTTTTCTTCCTTATTCTCTTACTCTAGCTCTTTTTCTTATTCCCCCCTTCCCAGATATTGTGGTATTTTTCTTTCTCTTTTTCTATTTATATTTCTTTTGTCTTTTAAAACTATTTCTTTAAATATTTCATCTCATTTATTGCCTTTCCTCTTTTTTCCCACTTTCTCTTTTTGATGATTGTTCCTGTGTGTGTATGAGGTGTGTATGTTTTGTTGTCTTGTCTTTACTTGTTGTTTTTGTCTAACCAAGTGGGAGACAGCAACTGTACCCATACAACAAAACCATACCTGCACATCCTGCAGCCCCACCTACTGAGTGAGAGCCACCACTTGCTTCTGCACCATCTGGCCAACAATACACAACAGCCAACATGAGCTTGACTCACCCTTAACTGCTCTTCACAAACAGCTAACGGAGATCTATTCATCCACTCTCATTCTCTATCACACTCACCAGGAGACAGGTGGAGAGTGCATAAGTGCTGCCAACTAGTGAATAGAGAAGCACAATACCCTGCTTACTCAAGTACATCCAAGGAAAATAAAAATCTCGGGCAAATCACTCCAACATATAATCACCAATTAAATATAAATTCAACAATGTCACAATGTCTTGGAGACACAGACCATCACAGTCCACCTAAAGAAACAAGATAAATCATTAGGAGCAAGAGACAAGGATACAGACCCAGAACACATCCCTGAGGAAGAAGCAGCACCGGAAATCCCTGATAAGGAATTTAAAAGAATTATATTTAGATACCTTCAATGGACTGAAAGACAGATCAAGAAAACACTGACAAAATTAAGAAAACCACAGACAAAACCCTAGAACAATTCCAGAAGATAATACAAGAAGAAAATGACCAAATAAATGAAAAATTAGAAATGATACAAAATCTACAGATAGACATCCAGAAGACTAATACTAAAGTTTCAGAAATAGATAACACATTGAACAAGCAAAGGAGTAGAATTGAAGCAATGGAAGACAGAATTAGTGAGAATGAAGACAAAAATCTCAGTACTTCTTTGGAAAGAAAAACGATCAAAACAAAATGAAGAAACCCTAAGGTTCATGTGGGATACCATCAAGAGGAATAACCTACATGTACTTGGAATTCCAGAACAGGAAGAAGCAAATAAAACCACAGAGAAAAGAGTCAAAATTTTGTTGGAAGAGAATTTCCCTGATATGATGAAAGATGAGAATATATCCATTCAAGAAGTCCAACAAACACCAAACAGGATAGACCCCAAATGAAAATCACCAAGATATATCATCATAAAACTCACCAAAACCAAAGACAAAGAAAGAATTCTGAAAGCAGCATGGGAAAAATGAAAAGTTACACACAAAGGGCAACCAACAAGACTAAGCTCTGATTTCTTGGCAGAAACCATGCAGGCAAGAAGGCAATGGGATGGTATATATAAAACCATGAAAGAAAAAAAATTTCCAGCCAAGAATTATGTACCCGGCAAAACTGTTCCTCAAATGTGATGGTAAATTAGGACATTTCCAGATAAGCAGAAATTAAAGGAATTGTTTAAAACCAGACCAACCTTACAAGAGATACTAAAGGGAGTCCTTTGGACAGAGAACCAACAACAGAAACAATAATTGACCATTGACACACATGATGACATAACCCAGAAACCAACCCACTTATGGAAGTATCCAAAGTAAAATAAGCTTACAAGATTACAAACAGGGAACCAGAGACATCAATTGGTGAATGAAGACAACTGCAAACCAAAAAGAGGGGATAAACAGTGTAGTTACAGAACTTCTAAATAGTGAGGAAGTCAAGACAATTGCAAGATAAAATGAACTGTTCTAAACTTGGGAAGAAAATTATAAATCACAGAGTAACCTCAAAGAAAAATTATAACCATTCACATCAAAATAAAAAAGAGGACCAGCACAAATATTTAGCATATATTAAAACAATAGCAACAAAGAAGATGATAACATGATTCATAAACAAAATGAGCTCAGCACAGAAAATTATATGGAACAAAGAAATCGGCAACAGCACAAAAAAAAAAAACACATAACAAAATGACAGTAACAAACTCACACTTGTCAATAATTACACTGAATGTAAATGGATAAAATGCACCACACAGGAGACAGAGTTGCAGACTGGATAAGACAAAATAACCCATCAATATGCTGTCTACAAGAGACAAACCTTAGACACAAAGGCAAAAATAGATTAAAAATCAAAGGTTGGAAAAAGTTACATCAAACAAATGTGAATCAAAAAAGAGCAGGGGTGGCAATATTAATTTCTGATAAAATTGATTTTAAAACAAAAACCACCATAAGAAACAAGGAAGGACATTATATAATGATTAAAGGATCAACTGAACAAGAGGACATAACTATAATAGATATCTATTCACCCAATGAAAGTGTCCCAAAATATATAAATCAGATTTTAACAGAATTGAAAAGACAAATAGATGACTCCACAGTAATAGTAGGAGACTTTAATATACCACTTTCAATGAAAGATAAAACAACTGGAAAGAAACTCAACAAAGATACAGAACTAAACAATACAATCCACCAACTTGAGTTTATAGATGTGTACAGAGCATGTCTCCCAACACTAGTACAATATACATTCTTTTCCAGTGCACGTAGAATATTCTCCCAGATAGACCATATGTTAGGCCACAAAGCAAGCCTTAATAAATTTAAAAACACTGAAATACTGCAAAGCATCTTCTCAGGTCACAATGTTATTGTTTTGATTACCTAGTGCTACTCTGACAGGAATAAACCACAAATGGGATGGCATTAACAAACAGGAGTTTATTCTCTTACAGTTTGAGAGGCTAGAATTCTGAGTTCAAAGTACCAAGCTCCAGGCCCTAGGGTCTGGGTGAAAGCTCCTCAACCTTGGGCTTCAGCTCTGCCTCTTGCTCCTGGTCCACTGAAGCTGGAGGCTTTTCTTTACTCAGGCAGTTGCTGGCTGCTAAGGCTGACAAACCCAAGCTTGACAAATAACAGGGCACAGTCCTGATATTACCAAACCACACAGCAGGCCATTGATTAAAGCCCATTAAGAGTTCCAAAATCAGCAGACGGTGTGGTAAGCTACTGAACAACAGCTCAGTTACATGCAGGGTACAAGCATGCCAAAAAGCTGTAGACTATTCTCAAAGCTTCTCCTTAATACAGGATGCAGACCACATCCCTAAAGCAACTACTCAGCTGCTCACAGAAGATTCCACCATGGAGTTGACTGCCGTCTCATCATGGGGAATAACTACCACCAGCTGCCCAGCCACTCAAAACCAGGCCCAGCCAAGTTGACATATAACCTTAATTACCACAGCTATAAAATTAGAAATCAATAATAGAAAGATCAACAGAAAAAGACCAAACGCATGTAAACAGAATAATATCCTCCTTAAAAACAACTGGTTGATAGAAGAAACAACAACAACAACAAAAATGAACTTAAAAATTCCTTGAATCAAATGAGAATAAAAACATAACATATCAAAATCTTTGGAACACAGCAAAAGCAGTGATCAGAGGTCAATATATAGCAATAAGTGCACACATCAAAAAAGAGAGGAAAGAGCCAAAATAAACACCTTAACCCAACATCTCCAACAACTAGAAAATGAGCAGCAAAAATAGCCTACAGTCACCAGAAGAAAAGAAACAATAATGATTCAAGCAGAAATAAATAAAACAGAAAATAGAAAGACATCAACAAGACTAGAAGTTGATTTTTTGAAAAGATTAATAAAATTAACAAACCACTGGCAAATTTAACATAGGAAAAGAGGGAGAGAACACAAATAAGAAACAAATTGGGTGATGTCACAACAGAACCAACTGAAATAGAAAGGATAATATCAGGATACTATGAAGACCTGTACTCTAATAAATTTGAAAACCCAGAAGAAATGCACAAATTTCTAGAAACACACAACTTACCTAAACTAACACAGACTGAGGTGGAAAATTTGAACAGATCCCAAAAAAGGAAGAAATTGAACAGGTCATAAAAAAAATTACCAACAACAAAAAAAAGTCCCGGCCTAGATGGTTTTACTGGAGAATTCCACCAAATGTTCAGAGAAGAACTAATATCAATCCTACTCAAACTATTCCAGAGTATAGAAAAGGATGGAATCCTTCCTAATTCATTTTATGAAGCAAGAATAACCTTGATACCATAACCTGGCAAAGATATCACTAAAAAGGAAAAGTAGAGACCAATATCCCTTGTGAATATAGATGCAAAAATCTTCAACAAAATTCTAGCCAATAGGCTCTAACAATGTATCAAAGAAATAATACATCATGACCAGCTGGAGTTCATATCAGGTATGCATAGATGGTTCAACATTAGAAAAAGCCATCACCATAATCTATCACAGAAATAATATAAAGAAAAAGAACCATATGATCATATTTGATACAGAAAAGGCATTTGATAAAATCCAACAACCATTCCTGATCAAAACTCTCACAAATACAGGAATAGAGAGGAAATTTATCAACATAATAAAAAGTATATATGCAAAACCAACAGCCATCATTATTCTCAATGGAGAGACTGAAACCACTCCCCTTGAGAGCAGGAACCAGACAAGGATACCCTCTATCACCACTTCTATTCAATATTGTATCGGAAGTCCTAGGTATGGCAATAAGGCAAGAAAGGGAAATCAAAGGCATCCAGATTGGTAAGGAAGAAGTCAAACTAACCCTATTTGCTGACGATATGATCCTATACCCAGAAAACCCAAGAGACTCAGTCAAAAAATCTACTGGAACTAATTGAGAGAATTAACATCATGGCAAGATATAAGATCAACATTCAAAAATCAGTTGGATTCCTCTACACCAGCAAAGAAGTCTCTGAAAGGGAAATAAGGAAATCAATACCACTTAAAATTGGTACCAAAAGAAATAAAATAAATCTTACTGCAGGCACAAAAGGCCTATACAAAGAAAACTACAAAATACTACTTCAAGAAACCATAAGAGATCTACATAAATGGAAGAATATACCATGCTCATGGATAGGAAGATTTAACATTGTGAAAATGTCAATTCTCCCCAAAGCAATCTATACATTCAATGCAATCCCAATCCAGATCCCATCAACATTCTTTAAGGACATGGAAAAACCAATCACCAAATTTTATATGGAAAGGAAAGAGACCTCAGATAAACAAAGCACAATTGAAGAAGAAGAAAATAGGTCTCACATTCCCAGATCTCAAAACCTACTATACAGCTACAGTAGTCAAAACAGCCTGGTAATGGTACAACTGTAGACACATAGACCAGTGGAATAGA
>NW_006921697.1:7836866-7838395 GCF_000298275.1 Orycteropus afer afer | reverse complement strand
TATATGGAAAGGAAAGAGACCTCAGATAAACAAAGCACAATTGAAGAAGAAGAAAGTAGGTCTCACATTCCGAGATCTCAAAACCTACTATACAGCTACAGTAGTCAAAACAGCCTGGTAATGGTACAACTGTAGACACATAGACCAGTGGAATAGAATTGGGAACCCAGAAATAGATCCATCGAACTATGGTCAGCTGATTTTTGACAAAGGGCTGAAATCCATTCAATGGGGAAGAGATTGTGTCTTTAACAAATAGTGCTGGCAAAACTAGACATCCATTTGCAGAAAAATGAAACAAGATCTGTACCTCACACCATACACAAAATCTAACTCCAGAGGGGATCAAAGACTTAAATGTGAAACCTAAAACTATAAAGTTTCTCAAGGAAACAATAGGGATAAATTTAGGGGCCCTAATATATGACATGAACAGACTATGAAGCATAACCCAAAATGCACAAACAGTAGAAGATAAACTAGATGAACGGGACCTTCTAAAAATTAAATTTTTATGTGCTTCAAAACACTTCTCTAAAAGAGTCAAAAGAGAACCTACAGATTGGGAAAAACTATTTGGCAATGACATTGCTGAAAAGAGACTTATCTCTAAAATTTATAGAAAACTCCAACACCTCAACAAAAAGACAATCTAATTTAAGAAATGGGCAGAAGACATGAATAGACACTTTACCAAAGAGGATATTCAGGAGGCCAAGAAACACATGAAGAAATGTTCACAATCATTAGCCATTGTTGTTGTTGTTATGTGCCGTCGAGTCGGCCCCGACTCATAGCGACCCCTCCTTGGGTTTCCGAGGCAGTATCACTGCAGAAGTAGGATTGCCCAACCTTCCTTCTGAGGAGTGGCTGGTGGGTTTGAACCGCCAGCCTTCTGGTTAGCAGTCAAGTGCTTTCAGCCACTTTGCTACCAGAGTTCCTCATTAGCCATTAGAGAGATGCAAATCGAAACAACAATGAGATACTATCTGGCCTCAGCACTAATAGCAAAGTTCAACAAGACAGAAAATAACAAATGCTGGTGAGGATGTGAAAAGATCAGTACTCTCATATACTGCTGGTGGGACTGTAAAATGATACAACCACTGTGAAAATGGTATGGTGACTCCTTAAAAAGTTGAAACTAGAAATACCATTTGATCCAGCAATGCCATTACTAGATATATATCCTAAAGATGTGAGAGCTAGGACAATAACAGATATATGCACACCCATGTTCATCGCAGCACTATTCACAATAGCAAAAAGATGAAAAATAACCTAGGTGTCCATCAACTGAAGATTGGATAACCAAACTGTGGTACATACACACAATGAAATACTATCCAACCCTAAAGAATAACGTAGAATCTACAAAACACCACATGACACCTCATATGCATGTGAGAGCTGAACAATGAATAAACAGGACCGAAGAAGAATCTACACTTTTCAGATGTACTGGAGAAGAATGCTGAAAGTACCATGGACTGCTAAAAGAACTAACAAATCTGTCCTGGAGGACATTA
>NW_006921697.1:7829085-7835566 GCF_000298275.1 Orycteropus afer afer | reverse complement strand
GAGGGGAAGGCCCTCAATGAGATGGATTGACACAGTGGCTGCCACTATGGGCTCAAGTATAGCAGGGATTGCGGAGTTAGTGTGAAATCAGGGGGTGGTGCAGGATGGGGGGGAGTTTTTCATTCTGCTGTGCATAGGGTCACTATGAGTCAGAGATGACTCGATGGCACCTAACAACAACAACACAACAACTGCATAAGGTAAGTACTATTACCTTCTGCCTCTGACAAAAAGGTGAGGTAAAGTGTCCAAGATCACAAGCTTGGAAACAGTAGGTGCAGAATTCAAAGCCAGGAAGGATGTCCCAGCCAGATCCTATCCTACATTCTTAAGCAACCCCTGTACTACTAATATTGCCATGCCAGGTTATAAGCAGTCTCATTTTTCACCTCATGTTTAGGCTCTTAACAACTCTGAAATGTAAACAGAGAAGAATCTTAAATGAAGGAAACAAACCTACAAATTCTCAAACTTGCCAAAGCAACACAACTTCTGGTCAAGCCAGGACTCCAGGTCTGGCAGACCTCCCAAACTGAGACTTGTAATCTCAAACCAGGAGGCCTCCCAGTGGTGGTCTAGCCAGTCCCAAAGAACCAGTTATGGGCTATCGCCAGGGACCAGGAGGAGACCAGAGAGTGGCCATGAAATTGTAGCCAGTAACCAGGATCTGATGGCATAGTGCCTAAGACATTTGACTGCTAACCAGAAGACTGGTGGTTCAAACCCACCATCCACTCCTTGGAAGGAAGATTGGGCAATATACTTTCACAGAGATACCTCCTCGGAAACCCAAGGAAGGGTCACTGAGTTGAGATCCATTTGATGGTGGTGAGTTTTCGGTAACCAAGATCCAGGGAAGGGGAGTCAGCCAAATAGAGCAAATTCTGAAGTCTCTCTTCACCCAGTGGGAGGCATAAGGCTGCATGCTGAGTACAGGACTACACTGTGTAAGTATCTGGCAAAGGGCAGAGATTGGATGTGTCTTTCTCAGGGACTGTGATATGGAGAGGTATAAACAGTTTGCACTTCACCACTAACCTACAGGTTGGTAGTTTGAACCCACCCAGCAGCATGGCAGATGAAACCCCTCCTTTGTTGACCCTCCACCTTACCAATGATTTGCTTTCATAAGAATTGCAGCCAAGAAAAAACTCTAGAGCAAGCCTACTCAGTAACACATGAGGTTGCCATGAGTTGGAATCTACTCAAGGAAAATGAGTCTGGTTTGTTTTTTTTTTTGGTTTTATATGATATGGAAAGGCCAGTACTATCATTCCCTTCTTAGAGAAAATGAAAGAGAGAAAGGAAGATCTTATCAAAATAACAGAGCACAATCAGCACAAAGAACCAAGTTTCCTACCTTTAGCTGTTATTCACCAGAAACACTCCCTGCATCACTCAGCAGCCCATGGCAGGGGACCATGCTCACTGGACAGGTGGCCTGGGGAATCCCAGCCATCTGGCCTCTGCCCTGGCACGTCCCCAGTCTCTGCAGACAAAGAGGCCACATGCAGGAGGGTTGTGTGGCACCATCTGCACAGAGCCTTAATGAGAAGGCTACAATTTCATAGTGTCTTGGCCAAGCTGTTTGCCTGTCCCAGGGAGTGAACACCTTTGGCCTAACCTAACACAGGCCTTTAGCCCCCACATGGCCTAAATAAATCACCTTGGACTTTTCTCATCTGCTCTGTAATAAATAGATTTTTTTTTTAGGTGAAAGTTTGCACAGCAAATTAATTTCCCATGTAACAATTCCTACACAATTTGTCTGTGACATTGAATGCTATTCCTGCAATGTGTTAGAACTTTCCCCATTTCTGCCCTGCCTTCCTCATTTCCATTCCTCCAGTTTCCCTGCCCCACACGCTTGCCTTCTTATCTTTGCTTTCAGTCAAATGTTGCTCTTATAGTCTCCTATAGTTGATTGTTCTAAGAAGCACATTCCTTATAGGCATTATTATTTATTTTATAGGCCAATCTATTATTTGACTGAAAGGTGACTCCCAGAAGTATCATCAGTTCCAGGTTAAAAGGGTATCTTAGGGCAACTGTCTCAGGGGCTCTCCATCCTCAATCGGTCCTATAAGTCCAGTCTTTTTTTATGAATTTGAGCTTAGTTCTATATTTTTCTCCCATTCTAACTTCTACTATTGTGTCCCTGATCAGAACAGTCAGTAGTGCTAGCTAGGTACCATCTAGTTCTTCTGATCTCAGGCTAGAGGAAGTTGTGGTTCCTGTGAGTCATTAGTCCAGTGGACTAATTGCTTCCTCGAGTCTTTGTTTTCCTTCATCTCCTTTGTTCCAGATGGGAAGAAACCACAGTTGTATCTTAGATGGCCACTTGCAAGCTATTAAAACCCCTTACTCTATGGAGGGATGGACACTGGGAAGAGGTAACTATGGGGAGGAAGTGGGAGGGGAGCTGTTGCATTATGGTAAACTGTGGTCAATGACATGAGACAAAGTATATGTGAACTCCTGTATGGAAAGTGAATTTGCTCTGTAAATCTTCACCCAAATCACAATAAATAATAATTTAAAAAAAAAAAAAAAACCTTACTCTACTCACCAAACTGGGAACATTGTATTTATGAACTATGTTATGCCAATTAACCTAGATGTTCCCCAAGACTATGGTCCTTAGCCTCCAAGCTGAGTATCTCAGTCCCATGAGATGTTTGTATATGCCTAAAATGCACCTCTATGTGCTCTATTATATATATGAATATATATGAAGCATGGGACCTCTGGTGGCATAGTGCCTAACGCATTTGACTGTTAACCAGAAGGCTGACAGTTCAAACTCACCAGCCTCTCCTTGGAAGGAAGACTGGGCAGTCTTCTTCTGTAGTGATACCACCTTGGAAACCCAAGGAGGGGTCACTAGGAGTCAGATCTGACTTGACAGCAGTGAGTTGTTTTGATTTTGTTGTTGTTGTTGTTGTGTTTTTATGCAGCACATACAAATATGTATAGACAAATGCCCACAACTATACCTATATATGCACATGTATGTATCCCCATATGCCCTCCCACAACTATATAGCATACATATGTACCTATGTAACCACTCACCAATTTTTGGTTGTTACTATTATTGTTAAATAACTTTATGTTATAGCATTTACCATGGTTGTCCTTTATTCTTATGTACCACTCAGTGTCTTCATTCACCTTGGTCACATTGTGCTGACTTCCCCGATATTGTGCACTGCTTTTCCCTTCACCAGAATTAACACATATCTACTATCTAGTAGATCCATCCTGAAGTACAGTGCTGTCAGTGATAGGATAATATCCATATACCTTCAAGAAAGATTTGTTATTACTACACTTATTCAAATAGTAAAAAGACAAAGAAGAAGAAATTAAACATTTTTACCAACTTCTGCAGTAAGAAATTGATCAAACATGCAATTGACATGTATTTATTATTAGTGGTGATGGAATTTGAAAGTTGGAAACAAAGAAGAAGCATTGGTAGTTGAGAAATATAGCTTTGTTGATAGAAATGATATCAGAAATTATATTATAGAATTTTGCAAGACCAATGACTTACTCATTGCAAATACCTTTTTGCAATAATACAAATGGCAGTTATACATGTGGACTTCACCAGATGGAACGCAGGAATCAGATTGACTATATCTGTGGCAAGATGTGATGGAGAAGCTCAGTATCTTCAGCCAAAACAAGACCACAGGATGATTATGGAACAGACCATCAACTACTCATATGCAAGTTCAATTTGAAGCTGAAGATAATTAAAAGTCCACAAAAGCCAAAATATGACCTTGAATATATCCCACCTGAATTTAGAGACCACCTGAAGAACAGATTTGATGCATTAAACACTAATGACTGAAAACTAGAGGAATTGTGGGATGACATCAAGAACATCATCCATGAAGAAAGCAAAAGGTCATTAAAAAGACAGAAAAGGAAGAAAATACCAAAACAGATGTCAGAAGGGACTCTGAAACTTGCTCTTGAATGGAGAGTACCTAAAGTGAATGGACGAAATGACAAGATAAAATAGCTGAACAGAAGATTTCAAAGAGCAGCTTAAGAAGGCAAAGTCAATTATTATAACGTAATGTGCAAAGACCTGAAACTAGAAAACCAAAAGGGGAAAGGACATTCAGCATTTCTCAAGCTGAAAGAATTGAAGGAAAATTCAAGTCTCAAGTTGCAATGTTGAAGGATTCAATGGGCAAAGCATTGAATGATGCAGGAAGCATCAAAAGAAGATGGAAGGAATACACAGAGCCTCTGTGCAGGAAAGAATTGGTCAGTGTTTAACTATTTCAGGATGTGGCATACAATCAATAACCAAAGGTACTGAAGGAAGAAGTCAAAACTGCACCAAAGGAATTGGTGAAAAAACAGGCTCCAGGAATTGATGGAATACCCACTGACATGTTTCAATAAACAGCCGCAGCACTGGAATCATTTACTTGTCTATGCAAAATAAATCAAAGGATAGCTACCTGGCCAAGTGACCAGAAAAGATTGATATGTGTGCCCATTTGAAAGAAAGTGATGCAATAGATTGTGGAAATTATCAAACAAAATCATTAATATCCCACACAAGTAAAATGTGGCTGAAGATAATTCAAAAACAGTTGCAGCAGTATATTGACAGGGAACTTCCATAAATGCAGGCTGGATTCAGAAGAGAGTGTGAAATGAGGGATATCATTGCTGATGTGAGATGGATCTTGGCTGAAAGCAAAAAATACCAGAAAGATGTTTCCTTATATTTTATTGACTATGCAAGGGCATTCAACTGTGTGGATCATAACAAACATGGATAATGTTGCAAAGAATGGGAATTCCAGACACTCAATTGTGCTCACGAGGAACCTCTACATACACTGTTGTTGTTATGTGCCGTTGAGTCAGACCCAACTCATATCGACCCCTCCTTGGATTTCTGAGGCAGTATCACTACAGAAGTAGATTGCCCCATCTTCCTTCCAAGGAGTGAAGGCTGTTATTCAGACAGAACAAGAGGATACTGCATCGTTTAAAATCAGGAAGGGTGTACATCAGAATTGTATCCTTTCACAGTACTTATTCCAACTGTATGAGGAGCTCTGGTGGCACAGTGGATAAGGCATATGGCTGCTAACTGGAATGTCAGTGGTTCAACCCCATCCCACCCCCAGTCTCTCCACAGAAGGAGGATGGGGCAATCTACTTCCATAAACATTTACAGCCTCGGAAACCCAATGGTGATCACTATGAGTCAAAATCAACTCAATGGCAATCATCAGTTTTTTTGAAACTATATGTTGAGGAAATAATCTAAGAAGCTGGACCAAATGAAGAAGAACATGGCAATGGATTGGAGGAAGATTCATTAACAACCTTCATTATGTATATGACACAACCTTCCTTGCTGAAAGCAAAGATGATTTGAAGCACTTACTGATGAAGATTAAAGAGTAGTCTGCGATATGGATTACATATCAACATTTAAAAAAAAATGCTGAAAATTGGACCAATAAGCAGCATCATGATAAATGGGAGAAAAGACTAAAATTGTCAAAGTTTTCATTTTACTTGGCTCCACAATCAACACACATGGAAACATCAGTCAAGAAATCAAATATTGTATTACACAGGGAGAATCTGTTGGAAAAGGCCTCTTTAAAGGGTTGAAGAGCAAAGATTTCACTTTGAAGACTCACATATGCCTAACCCAAGCCACCTAACCCAAGCCATGGTATTTTCAATCATCTCATATGCATGTGAAAGGCAGACAATGGAAAATGAAGACAAAAGAAGAGTTGATGTCTTTGAATTGTGGTGTCGGCAGAAAACACTGAAAGTACCACGGACTGGAAGAATGAAGAAATCTATCTTGGAAGAAGCTCAACCCAAATCCTCCTTGGAAGTGAAAATGGCCAGGCTTCATCCAACCTACTTTGGTCATGTTGTCAGAAGGGACCTTTTCCTGGAGGATATCATGCTTGGTAAAATGGCAGGTCAACAAAAAAGAGGAAGACACTCAATGAGATGGATTAACACAATGGCTGCAAGGATGGACTCAAGTATAGCAAGGATTATGAGGATGACACACCAGGCAGTGTTTTGTTCTGTTGTACATAGGGTTGCTATGAGTCAGAGCTAACTCAACAGCACCTAACAACAACACTGTCTGGTAAGTGTTTCTCCATGCTTACCCCTCCCATCCTTGGTAGCCATGAAAGAACATTGCTTTCTGTATGTAAACCTTTTCTTGCTGTTGTGTTAGGTGCCATGGAGTCATTTCTGATTCATAGTGACCCTATGAACAGCAGAACGAAACACCGCCTGGTCCTGCAACAGCTCCACGATCCCTGCTATACTTGACCCCATCGTGGCAGCCGCTGTGTCAATCCATCTCATTGAGGGCTTTCCCCTCCTTTGTCAATCCTCCACCTTACCAAACATGACATCATTCTCCAGGAATGGTCCCTTCTGACAACATGAC
>NW_006921697.1:7827778-7828490 GCF_000298275.1 Orycteropus afer afer | reverse complement strand
GCTGCTTATAGGTCCAGTTGTGAGGATTTTTGTTTTCTTTATATTGAGATGTAATCCATACTTCAGACTGTATTCTTCAATCTTCATCAGTAAATGCTTCAAGTCATCCTCACCTTCACCAAGCAAAGTTGTGTTGTCAGTGTATTGCAGGTTGTTAAGGAGACTTCCTCCAATCATGATGCCATGTTCTTCTTCATATAGTCCAACTTCTCGGATTATTTGTTCAACATATAGAATGAATAAGTATGGTGAAAGCATACAACCCTGACGCACTCCCTTCTTGATTTTAAACCATGTAGTGTCCCCTTGTTCTGTTCAAATGACAACCTCCTGGTCTATGTACATGTTCCTTAGGAGTACAATTAAGTGTTCTGGAATTCCCATTTTTATCAATGTTATCCACAGTTTGTTATGATCCATACAATTAAATGTTTTTGCATAGTCAATAAAACACAGGTAAACATCTTTCTGGAATTCTCTGCTTTAAGCCATCTGACATCAGTTATGATATCTCTTGTCCCACATCCTCTTCTGAATACAGCTTGCACCTCTGGATGATTTCTGTCAATATACTGCTGCAACCTTTTTTGAATTATCTTCCATAAGATTTTACTTGTGTGCAATATTAATGATATTGTTTGCTAATTTCCACATTCTGTGGGATCAGCTTTCTTTAGAATGGGTACAAATTGAGATCTCTTCCAGTCAGTTG
>NW_006921697.1:7801904-7826286 GCF_000298275.1 Orycteropus afer afer | reverse complement strand
GAAGGAAGGTTGGGCAATCTACTTCCATAGTGATACTGCCTCAGAAACCCAAGGAGGGATTTCTATGAGTCATATCCAGCTCAATGGCACATAACAACAACTACAGTGCTTAGGATATCAATCTTTTTCATTCCATCTCATTTTTTACAACTTCCAATTTACCTAGATTCATGCTTCGTACATTCCATGTTCTGATTAATGGATGGTTGCAGCTATTTCTCCTCAATTTCAGTCATGCCTTGTCAGCAAGCAGAGGTCTCTAAAGCTTTACTCTATCCATATCAGTAAGGTTGGTTCTATTGTGATGATGCAGCCCTTTCCTACTCGTATTTTGAAAGCCTTCTGAACTAAGGGGCTCATCCTCCTGCACTGTATTGGATAATGTTTCTGGGCTACTCATAAAGTTGCACAGTAATGTATCACACAATGTTTCTCTGCTATTCATAAGGTTTTCCCTGCCCAATTCTTTGAGAAGTAGATGTAAGCTGCATTGAAACCTGTGCACCATGTTCAACCTTGCCCACACTTGAAACTCTAGTGGCACAGCCTCAAGCCTCACAGCAACATGCAAGCCACAATAGTATGACAAACTGACAGACAAGTTTGTCTCACTTAGCTGTTTGAAACCTCTCTGCCTTTCTCTTACCTGGATGCCTGGCTGCTGCTATGCTCTGTGGTCACCTATTCTCAACTCTTTATAAAAGTGGTATTACACAATATTTTTCCTTTTGGATTGACTTATTTCACTCAGCATAATGTCCTGCAGATTCATCCATGGTATAAGATGTCCCACAGACTCATCATTATTTTTTATCATTGCAAAGAATTCCATTGTATACATGTACATTTCATTTATCCATTCATTCACTGACAGACACTTAGGATGTTTCTATCTTTTTGCTACTATGAGCAATGCTGCAATGAATATGGTTGTGAATATGTCTAATCATGTCACTGCTCTTATTTCTCTAAAATATATACCTAAGAGTGGGATTGCTAGACCATATGATATTTCTGTTTCTAGCTTTTTGCGGAAGCACCACACCATTTTCCATAGTGATTGCACCATTTTACCAATCCCACCAGCAGAGTGTAAGAGTTCCAACTTCCCCCACAACATCACCAGCATTTGTTGCTTTCTGGTTTTTTGATTAGTGCCATTTTTGCTGGGATGAGATGGTATCTTATTGTAGTTTTGATATGCATCTCTTTAATGACCAATGAAGGAGCTGTGGTGGTGCAGTGGTTAAAGTGCTTGGCTGCTAACCAAAAGGTCTGTGGTTTGAACTCACCAGCTGCTCTGCAGGAGGAAGATGAGGCAGTCTGTGTCTGTAAATATTTATAGACTTAGAAACCCCACAGGGCAGCAGTTCTACTTTATGCTAAAGGGTCACTATAAGACAGAATCAAGTCAGTGGCAATGGGTTTGGTTTGGGTGGGTAATGGCTAATGATCACAAGCATCTCTTCAACGTTTGATAGCCACCTGAATGTCTTCTTTGGTGAAATGTCTGTTCATGCTCTTTGCCCCCCCCCCTTTTTTTTTTTTTACTATTGTGTTGTCTTTTTGTCATTGAATTGTTAAAGTTTTCTACATATTTTAGAGATTAGACCTTTGTTAGATATATCATTGTCAAAAATTTTTCCCATATGTAGGCTCTCTTTTTATTCTTTTGGTAAAATATTTTGATGAGCATAAGTATTTAATTTTTAGGAAGCCTCAGTTATCTAGTTTATCTTCTGTTGTTTGTGCATTTTTAGATATGTTTGATAGTGTATTTATACCATAAATTAGGACCTCTAGCTTAGTTCCTATGTTAAATCCTAAGAAGTTTATAGTTTTAGGTTTAACATTTAGGTTTTTGGTCCACTTTGAGTTAGTTTTTGTGTATGGTGTGAGATATAGATCCTGTTTCATTTTTCTGCAAATAGATTTCCAGTTTTGCCAGCACTATTTATTAAAAGAAATATCTTTTCCTCATTGAGTGGACTTCAACTCTTTGTCAAAATCAGCTGTCCATAGCTAAATGGATTTATCACTTGATTCTTAATTCTGTTTCATTGCTCTATGTATCTGACATTGTACTAGTACCTGACTGTTTTGACTATTGTGGATGTATAGTAAGTTCTGAGCTTGGAAAGTGTGAGCTTTGTTGTTCTTCTTCAATAATGCTTTTGCTATTTGAGACCTCTTTCCTTTCCATGGGAGCTCTGGTGGTGGAGTGCCTAAAGCATTTGACTGTTAACCAGAAGGCTGGTGGCTCAAAACCATCAGCCACTCCTCAGAAGGAAGACTGGGCAATCTACTTCCAATGAGATACAACTTTGGAAACCCAAGGAGGGGTTACTATGAGTCAGAACTGACTCAACAGCAGTGACTTTGGTGTTTTTGTTTGTTTTTATTTTTATTTTTTTGTTTTCCTTTCCATAAAGAAGCTCTGGTGGTGTAATGACTAAAGCATGTGACTGCTAACCAGAAGGTTGGCAGTTCAAACCCACCAGCCACTCCATGGAAGGAAGACTGGGCAATATACTTTCATAAAGATTTACTGCCTCAGAAACCCAAAGGGGGTCACTATGAGTTGGAATTGACTCGATGGCAGTGAGTTTGGTTTTTTGGTTCCTTTACATACAAAGTTGGAAATTAGTTTTTCCATTCCATTAAAGAATATTTTTGGGATTGAGGTTTTAGTATATCTATAGATCACTTTCTGCAGTACTGACATTTTCACAATTTAAGTCTTCTGATCCATGAACATGGTATGCTTTTTTCATTTATGTAGGTATTTTTTTTATTTCTTGCAGTAATATTTTTGTAATAGCTTCCTTAGTTAGGGAAACAATTTTTTTTTAAAATGCAGGTAGCAGAAATAAACCAAAACCAAAGCAAACTCACTGCCATCGAGTCAAATTCACTTATAGTGACCCTTCCCCCTTGGGTTTCCGAGGCTTATCTCCACAGAAGTATATTGCCCAATCCTCCTTCCAAGGAGTGGCTGGTGGGTTTGAATTGCCAGCCTTCTGGTTAGCAGTTTAATGTTTTAGGTACTATGCCACCAGAGCTCCCTATGAGCAGCAGAAATAGGATGGAATAAATCCTGTAAGTTTTATGTATTTGAAAGAACGCAATTATATCTTAGTCTGTTTTTGCAACAAAAGAGATTCTTGAATGCCCCCCTCCCTTCATGGGACCTCTTTGCTATGGAAGCTAGGAATGGTAAACTCACTTCAAAAGTCCTTGATAAGATGCCCACTGGAGAATAAGAAGCCTGCTGGGGAAAGGAAGTAGTTCATGGAGGGTGTAAATGGCTAACGTGCTTAGCTGTTAACCCAAATGTTGGAGGTTAGAATCCACCAAAAGGTGCCTCAGTTGACAGGCCTGGCAATCAACTTCTGAAAAATCATCCATTTAAACTGTATGGATATATATATGGGTTGCCATCAGTAGGAACTGACTCCACATCAACTGGATTATTTTTGTTTGTTGGTTGGTTGGCTTTTGGGAAACTAGCCCTTTGTCAGTGGAATGGGTTAGCTCAACAGGACAATGAGTCTAGTGGAGGCTGAATCTGTTAGGGACCCTGTAGCAGATGCTATGGTAGAACACTAAATGGAGGTCTCAGACACCCTTCCAAACCCCTGGTGCTCTTCCTATGGTTCTGAAATGGCAGCAGAATAAATAGCATAGGTTTTAGAATCAGGCAGAGGACAGTTGAGTCTAAACACCAGAGAGGGTCTGGTGTTTAGAGGCTGACATTGGGCAAAGTATTTCTTATCTACTGACCTTCCCCCTACTTCTTTAGGTTATTGTGGGAATGAGATAACAATGGAGGATGGGAGGAATTAACCTTGACCTCCACCAGGCACACTGGTGTCAGTGAATGTTAGTTTCCTCCCTTCCCATATAAGGGAGTGTGCAGAATTCTGAGCTCCCCTGATTCTAAGACCCATTAAAAAAAAAAAAAAAAAATTAAAGTCTGTGATTCCAACAGAAGTAGAGCACACAAATTACTGAACTGGAAAGTTCCTCCGCCTCTCAAGAACTCTAAGGTGATCTCTTCCCCAACCTTTAAGATGACACCCATCTTGATTTTTATTTCCAGGATTGCAATTTGGCTACTTGCTCTAAGCCTTTTTCCCCATTTTCTTCAAGTGACTTAGGCTGAGCTGCTGCTTGAACAAAAAAAAAAAAAAACACCAAGCTGAAGTCTGCACCCTTCCCTCCAGAAGATAAATTATGTTGGTTTTTGTAGTGAGTGAATTGGGGCAGGACACAGATTTCACTAGAATAAAATGTTCTAAGCTGAAAACATGAGTTCAAGTAGATTTGGTTTGTTTGCAGAGGTTCCCAGACTCCCTTGATTTAACTTTTCTAGCCTGGGACTGCTGCTCATCTCAGGACCCCTCCAGCTTGGATTAAGGGTGAGCTACTTAAGTCTTATGTATAGATGCCTCCAAACCAAAGGCACTGACAATTGGCAGCCTGCCTTCTGCCCACTACCCTCTCTAGAGAACAGAGCTGTGAGTGGAGACAGAGAAATAAAGCATCCTGTTCCTTTTCAAGGAGCTCTGGTGGCATAGTACCAAAAGCATTTGACTGCTAATCAGAAGGCTGGTGGTTCAAACCCACCAGCCACTCCTCAGAAGGAAGACTGGGCAATCTACTTCTGTACAGATATCACCTTGGAAACCCAAGGAGGGGTCACTAGAATTAACTAGTAGGAAGGTAGCTGTTAGTAGAATTGTGTAAGATGACATACCTGAGAAGAGAGCAAGATACCGTCTTCCACTGGTTTAGTATTTTCCAATCAACTTAATGCTGGCTTTACATGGTATAGGAGATAATTTAGGTAGGAGACAGACACATTAAATCACATGGAGTCATTTAGTGAGGAAGTGATTTTCTTTCCAATAATCTTTAAATTCTTCTCATTATGAAGAAGAAAGCCTCAGTTTGGTATTAGTGTGCTCTTTTAACCCTTTCTAATGAGCTCTGGTAGCATAGTGGCTAAGACACTTGCCTGCTAACCAGACGGCTGGCGGTTCAAACCCACCAGCCACTCCTCGGAAGGAAGGTTGGGCAATCCTACTTCCGTAGTGATAACTGCCTCGGTAACCCAAGGAGGGGTCGCTATGAGTCGGGGCCGACTCGACGGCACATAACAACAACAACAACAACAATACCTCTTAATCATCCTATTTAATAAAAAGCAGGCTCAGGCTCAAGCCCCTTAACAAGCAACAGAGCTTGGCTAGAACGTAATTACTTTTTCTATTTTTATTATATTTATTTTCATATCATCTACTTCTTAAATCAAATCATACTGGCTTTTCATTTAGTGCAATAGAAATTCCTTTTAAAACAAACATAAGCATGTTTTCAAAAGTGGGCTGATTTTATTGTGGTAAACTGTGGTCAATGACATGAGACAAAGTATATGTGAACTGCTGTATGGAAAGTGAATTTGCTCTGTAAATCTTCACCCAAATCACAATAAATTTTTTTTAAAAAGGGGGGGGGGGCTGATTTTGAGAAAAGTATTAAGTAACCAGCTGCTCCTCAGAAGGAAAATGGGGCAATCTTCTTCTGTAGTGACACCACCTTGGAAACCCAAGGAGGGGTCACTATGAGTCAGGTCCAACTTTATGGCAGTGAGGTGCTTTTGTTTGTTTGTTTATTTGTTTGTTTTTACTTATAGCTGCTTTACAGATAATGGCAAAAATCACAAAGATAAAATTGTAGAAACACTGAGTAAATTAGAAAGAAGAATGTAACATGCTACTTTTTTCCTCCTGTGTTTCTCAAATAACATACTATATTCTGATACCTTATTTTTCTGATTAAAATGAATGAATGAATAGTCAGGCTTTCCTGCTTTCTTTCTCCTTTCTTTTCCAGGGAGTTTCTTTAGCAGCAGAGGAATTTTCTGCTGGCAAGGAGAATGTCATCTTCTTCCCTCTTTGATATTGGGTGCATATTTTGAGTTATACTCATTACACTCACTCATTCATTGATAAACACCTGAAGGCACTAACTTACTATTAGTCCTGAGTCAGGTGCTGATGATACAGCAATGAACGGGAGAGAGAATAGGTCCCTGCCTTTCTCAGGGTTATAGTTTAGTTAAGGGAGACAGGTAACTGCAATGTAGTGTCACAAGTACTGGGATTGGAAATCTTATGACACAAAAAAGAAGTAACAAATACATCCTGTCTGGGGTGCCATAGAGCGCTTCCCAGGGGAGCATAGCAATATATCATTATGTTTAAACCTATTGGCTATTGTATCATCAGACATGGAGACAAATCCCAACACCATCACTTTTCTGCAGGGAGATTTTAGGCAAGTGACTCCACTTCTCAGCCTGTTTTCCAGTCTATTAAGTGGAGATAATAAACTTATCTCCCTTTCAGCATTCTTGACATGACTACTGGTAACACAACACTTAAGTGCTTAGCTGCTAAACCAAAGATTAGTGGCTTGAATCCACCCAGTGGCTGTGTGAAAGAAAGATCTAGAAATCTGCTCCCTTAAAGGTTAAAAACCAAAAATCCACTATCATCAAGTCAATTCTGATTCATAGTGACCTCCATCAGATTTCCAAGGCTATAAATCTTTATGGAAGTAGATTGTCTCATCTTCCCCTCATGGAGCAGCTTGTGGGTTTGAACTGCTAATCTTTTGGTTAGCAGACCAATACTTTAACCACAGTGCCACCAGAGCTCCTTCCTATGAAGATTACAGCCTAGGAAATACTATGGGACAGTTCTACTCTGTGGCATGGGGTTGCTATGAGTCGAAAATTGACTCCACCACACCTAACAACAGCAACAACAAAATTATTTAGAAAGTAAATGAGACGATGAGTGTAAAATTTTTCAGCATTGTACCCAGCACATAGTAACAAAAACAACAACAACAAAAAAAAAAAAACTCACTACCATCAAGTCATAGCACTGCCTCCTTGGGTTTCTGAGAAAGGAGAAAGTAGTAAGTGCTCAATAAATACCAAATGACTTCCTTCAGCATCTTTCATCCAAGGATCATCAGAGAGAGAGAGAGATTTAGTGCAAAACTCCCTACATGATGGCATGAAGCAACTCTATTTAGTGAAAGCAAAGGGAAATTAAGGATGTTCTGAATTGTCACAAAGCAGAAGTGAACTGAAATCCTTTTCTGGACTCTGATCTGATAGTATTTCCTTAAATACAATTTGGTCTTGAGAAAAAAATCTTAGAGTTGAAATAGAGTTAGTTACAGTAGCCAAGATAAGAAAGTTGAAAAGAGGCAGAGGGCATTCTGAATTACCAGTGAGGGAAAAAAATGAAGAAAAATAGTGAGATAATTAATGATGGAAACATAAAAAGAGAGAGAGAGAGAAATCCTTTTTTAGTTCTAAAATAGAAGAGACTAGGGACATGCAGAAGATGGTGGCTTAGTCAGACAAATCATGCCACCCTTCTATAGTGAAGACCCAAGAAACTAAGTGAAAAAGATACAGATGACAATCCTGAAACCCTGAGCATCAAACGGAAGGATAGAGAGTTATATAGAACACCAACTGGGGGGAAGAAAAAAAGGTGAATGAAAACAGCAAACAAAAAGAAATACAGAGCCGAGGTGCCATGCCAGCTGGCCCAGCACAGCATGGTTATCTTGACACAAAGCCAGCACAAATCCCAGGTAAGAAGTGTAGGAAGGCAACTTCACAGAATAACCAATACAAGGCAGAGAAACTATGTGGACATACCAAGTGAGGTAAGTTGAGAAGAACATAAACCAGATCTAAGGAGAGAAAGTGCAGGAAGGAGGGCAAGAGCTCCAGGGATCCTGGTGTCCACAGAGCAGGGAGGAAGCCAGGATCCAGACACAGGACTTCCCACCTGCAGCAGTCCCTGAAAATTTGGGTGGGTAGTACACACAGAGTAATAGATCCACAGAGAGTCACCAGGAGGTTCCCCACCCACCTGACTCCAGGCAGATTCCCTCTATACTTGATTGGGGCCAGGTTCTGATTACTGGCTGCAGACAATGGGAAGTGCCCAGACACTAACATATGGTGACCAAAGGATCACAACCCCTTCCCTTCACCTCCTGATTATTAGAGGCATGAAGCCATCTCACCCCTGAGACCCCATCCACTCAAGGACTATGGTATGATCTTCCACTTTCCCCTCACCCAGCCCTATCTGCCACCCCCTGGCCTCCCTGCCCACCCAGCAAGTAGCAATAAGTGCTCTCACACTGCTGGTCACCGGCCACACACCACACCTGTTGTCCTGCCTACCCAGCAAGTAGCAGAGAGCAACCTGCACCCCTGGTTGCCCACCCCACCCCATATTTGCCACCTGTCAACCCAATGAATGGCAGAGAGTTTTCCACACTATCAATTGCCACCACATCCCCATCCATTGCCTCATTCACCCAAAAAATGTCAGAGAGGCCTCTGTGCTCTCAGTCACCAATCACACCTCCACCAGTAACTAGCCCACACAGCCAGCAACAGAGCATGATGTGCTACCACTCACCTTCCATACCACCTTCCCATTGCCTCACTCACCAGGCAAGCAGCAGTAAATGCCCTGCACTCCTGATGACCCACCACATCTCTCTCCTGTTTCCCCACCCATTCAAAGTGGGAATGAGTGTCCTGCACTTTTGGTTGCCCACTATACCCCCACCCACCATGCTCACCATACTCTAGGTTGCCCACCACACCCCCTGTCCACCTCTTTGCCATCTTCACCCACTGCCATGGCCACCTGGCAAGCAGCAAAGAGCACCATGCACCACTAGACTGACAACAGGCGGTAGCCTGTGCCCACCCAGCCCTCTCTCAGCCATCCAGCACACCAAATGAAGAGCCACACATGATCACCCTACTTGCTGCTATTCCAATCACCTAGAAATAGGTAGTGAGCACTTCTGTACCACCAGATGAGTGATTAGCAGAGCATGCCTGCCCCACCCACCCTGCTATATCAAAGTAACAAAACAAAAAATCAGGACAAAAGAAATAATAAACATACAATGAATAAGTAAATTTATAAGTAAATAAATAAAACCTTAATGCCTTGGAGACAGTATACAATAATAAATCAAATGAAAAACAGGATGAGGTGATTCAAGTAGTAAGCAAGATAAAGGGGTAGAAAACCTCCCTGAGGAAGTAATAATAAAGTTACATGATAAGGAATTCAAAAGACTTATATATAGGATCCTCAAAGAGATCAAGGAAAACAAAGACAAAACCGTAGAAGAATTCAGGAAAATAATACAGGAACAAACTGACAAAATAAACAATTAGAAAGCACACAAAAACAACAACTAGAAATTCAAGACATTAACAATAAAAATATCAGGAACATAAAACTCAGTGGAAGGACATAGAAACAGAATTGAATCTATGGAAGAAAGAAGCAGCAAAATAGAGGACAAATCCATTGATACTAATCTGTTTGAGAAATAGTGAGAAAAAAAAAAAAAAAAAGAAAGCCTAAGAGTTATGTGAGACACTGTTGTTGTTATGTACCTTTGAGTCAGACTCGACTCATAGCAACCCCTCCTTGGGTTTCTGAGACAGCATTACCATGGAAGTAGATTGCCCAAACTTCCTTCCAAGGAGTGGCTGGTGGGTTTGAACCACCAGCCTTCTGGTTAGCAGTCAAGTGCCTTAGGCACTACACTACCAGAGCTCCTATGTGAAATACTAGCAAGAGGAAACTTTACACATAATTGGAATTTCAGAAGAGAGGGAGAGGAAAAATGTAGAGAGAATTTTTGAAGATTTATTGACAGAAAACTTCCCTAATATCATAAAAGGTGAGAAGATTTCTATCCAACAAGTTCAATGAACCCCATATAGAATAGACTCCAAAGGAAAGTTACCAAAATATATCATAATCAAACTTCCCAAAATCAAAGACAAAGAAGAATTCTGAGGGCAGCTCATGAAAAATGAAATATCACATATAAAGGGGCACCAATAAAATTAAGTGTTGATTTCTTGGCACAAATCATGCAGGCAAAAGGCAGTGGGATGACTATATAAAACACTGAAAAAAAAGAATTGTCAACAAACAATCGTATATCCAACAAAATTGACTTTCAAATATGATGGTGAAACTAGGACATTCCCAATTAAATAGATATTAAGGGAATTTATAATGATGAGACCAACCTTAAAGGAACTCTATGGTGCAGTGCCTAAGGCATTTGACTGCTAACCATAAGTTTGGCAGTTCAAACCTATCAGCCGCTCCACAGAAGGAAGATGGGGCAATTTACTTCTGTAAAGATTTACTGTCTCAGAAACCCAGTGGGGGTTGCTATGAGTCAGAATCAACTCAATCGCAGTGAATTTGGTTTTTTGGTTTAGACCAACCTTACAAGAAATACTAAAGGCCTCCCCTTCAGAAACAGAACAAATGACATCAGACAACAACTTGAAGTCAAGATATACGATAGCATCACCCAGATACTAACCTAGATAAATAATTCTCAGAAGTCAAATAAAGCTACAAAACTGAAAACAGGGAACCAAAGACATCCACCTGTAAATGACAACAACTTCAAAATAGAAAATGGGAATAAATATTGTAGTTATAGAACTTCCATATGGAGAGGAATCAAGGCAATATCAAGATATAATAGACTGCTTTAACTTAGGAATATAAAGGAAAATTTCCAGAGTAACCACAAAGAAAATTAATGAATCTACTCATCAAACTAAAGAAGAAAAAAAAATACTCAGTAAACACAAAATCAACAACAAGGGATACAACAGAAAATCTATCTTAAAAAGCAATGCAGCACAGAAAATTAACTGTTAACACCATCAAAAAAATGAAAGGATAATAAAGTAGCAGCAGTAAACTCAGACCTGTCAATAATCACACTGAATATAAAGAGCTTAAAGGTGGCATAGCCTAAGGTATTTGACTGCTAACCAGAAGGCTGGCAGTTCAAACCCACCAGCTACTCCTCAAAAGGAAGGTTGGACAATCTACTTTCATAGTGATACCTCCCCAGAAACCCAAGTAGGGATCACTATGAGTCGAATCCAACTCATAGTTGCAGTGAGAGTCAAGAGACAGAAACTGGCATAGTACATTTACGAAAACAAACAAACATCAGCTATTAATATGTTGCCACCTTAGACACAAAGTCAAGTAGGTTAAATATCAAAGGATTGAAAAAATATATCAAAAAAAATAGTAGACAAAAGAGAGCAGAAGAAGTAATAGTAAACTCTGATAAAATGGTCTTACGTTAAAATCCATTATAAGAGATAAGGAAGGGCATTATATAGTTTGAAGGATCACAACTAAGAGGACATAACCATAATTAATACCTATGTACCCAATGCCAGAGCTCCAAAAATACATAAAATAAACTCAAACAGAATTGAAAGGAGAAATAGATAATTCTCCAGTAATATAAGAAGACTTTGACACATTGCTTTTTATGATGACATAACAACTTAAAAGAAACTCACCAAGATACAAAAGATCTATACAACAATGAACAAACTTGACCTCATAGATATATACAGAACACATCAAGCAACAGAAGCAAATTCTTCTCCAACAGACAAGAATTAATCTCCAGATTAGACCATATTTAAGGACACAAAACAAGGCTCAAAAAATTCTAAAAGATCAAAATATTACAAAGCATCTTCTCCGATCATAATGCCATAAAACTAGAAAGAACAAGGGGAAAAAATTCCTTTGTATGGAAATTTTGGAAAAGTGAATAACATAAAAGTAACGCAACATCTTACTTAGAAACTATAACATAATAGAAGGAATTAAAACTGAAACAAAAAAGTTCTTAGAATCAAATGAGAATGAAACCACATCATAAAAAAACTTTGGGGACACAACAAAAGCAGTGCTCATAGGAATATTTACAACAATAAATACACACATCAAAAAAGAAGAAAGGACAAAAATCAAACATTTGACCCTACAACTTGAACAAATAGAAATAGAGCAGTAAAAGTTCACAGTCACTAGAAGAAAGGAAACAATAAAGATCAGAGCAGAGATAAAGGAAATAGACAACAGAAAGAATCAACAGGACTTGAAGTTGGTTTTTTGAGAGGCTCAATAAAATTGACAAGATACTGGGCAAATTGACAAAGGAAAAAAATGAGAAGATGCAAATAACCAAAATAAGAAATGAGGTGGATAGCATTATAACATAACCAACTGAAATAAAAAGGATCATAACAGAATATTATGAAAATTCTACTCTAACAAACCTGGAAATCTAGAAGAAATGGGAAAAATTTCTAGAAACATACTACCTACCTAAACTAACAAAAATGGAGGTGGAAAACTTAAATAAGCCCATAAAGAGGAAAAAAATGAAAATGTCATTTTAAATATTCCCTTCAAAAAAGCCCCTGCCCAGATCGCTTCATTGGAGAGTTCCACCAAATTTTCAGAGAAAAACACCCACTGCTGTCAAGTCGGATCTGACTCATAGCAACCCTCCTTGGGTTTCTGAGGTGGTACCACTATGGAAGTAGATTTCCCAACCTTCCTTCCTAGGAGTGGCTGGTGGGTTTGAACTGTCAACCTTCTGGTTAGCATTGCTATGCCTTAGGCACTACACCACCAGAACTCCTTTCAGAGAAAAGTTGACACCAATTCTGCTCAAACTATTCCACAGTATACAAAATAAAGAAATACTCCCTAATTCATTCTTTGAAGCCAGCATAACCCTGATACCACAATGCCAGGCAAAGAAACCACTAAAAGAGAGAATCAGAGATGAATATCCCTCATGAATATGTTGTGTTGCTGCTGTTATGTGCCGTCGCGTCAGACTCGACTCATAGCGACCTCTCCTTGGGTTTCCTAGGTGTATCATTACAGAAGTAGATTGCTCAACCTTCCTTCCAAGGAGTGGCTGGTGGATTTGAACTGCCAGACTTCTGGTTAGCAGTCAAGTGCTTAGGCACTACACTACCAGAGCTCCCTCATGAATATAGACGCAAAAATTCTAGTCTACAGAATTCAACAGCACATCAAAAATAATACATCACAATCAGATAGGATTCAAACTAGGGATGCAAGAGTATTTCAACATAAGAAAATTAACCAACATAATATACCACATAAATAAAACAAATATTGCATGATCATATCAATCAATTCATACAAGGAATTTGATGAAATTCAAAACTCTTTCCTGATAAAAATTTTCAACAAAATAGGAATAGAAATGTAATACTTCAACATAATTCTTCCTGTTAGATGCCCTCAACTCATAGCATAGGTTTTAGAATCACAGTAACCCTATGTACAGCAGGACAAAACACTGACAGGGGTCCCGCACCATCCTCAAAATTGTTGCAGTATTTGAGCCCATTGTTGGAGCCACTCTAGTGATCCACCACCTCATTAAGGGTCTTCCTCTTTTTTGCTGACTTTCTACTTACCAAGCATTATGTCCTTCTCCAGGGACTGGTCCCTCCTGACAACATGTCCAAAACACATGAAACAAAGTCTTACCATCCTCACTTCTAAGGAGCATTATGGCTGTATATTTCCCAAGATAGATTTCCTCATTCTTTTGGAAGTCTACAGTATATTTAATATTCTTTGCCAACACCATAAATCAAGGCATCAATTCTTCTTTGGTCTTCCTTATTTATTGTTCAGCTTTCATAGGAATATGAGGCAATTGAAAATACCATGGCTAGGGTCAGGCACACTTTAGTCTTCAAACTTACATCTTTGCTTTTTAATACTTTTAATTAATTAAAAGGTCTTTTGCAGTAGAATTGTTCAATACAATACATCATTTTGTTTCTTGATGGCTGCTTCCATGGCATTGATTGTGGATCCATTTAAAATGAAATCCCTGGCAACTTCAATCTTTTCTTCATTTATCATAATGTTGTTTATTGGTTAAGTTGTGAAGATTTTTGTTTTCTTTATGTTGAGGAATAATCCATTCAGAAGGTTGTAGTATTTGATCTTTACCAATAACTACTTCAAGTCTTCTTCACTTTCAGCAAGCAAGATTGTGTCATCCGCATATTGTAGGTTGTTAATGATTCTTCCTCCAATCTTGACACTGAGTTATTCTTCATGTAGACCAGTTTTTCTGACTATTTGCTCAGTATATAGATTGAGTAAATATAGTGAAAGGATACAATTTTGATATATACCTTTCATGATTTTAAACTTTTCAATCTCCCATTCTTCTGTTCAAATAACTGACTCTTGGTCTAAGTAAAGGTTCCATATGAGCACAATTAAGTGTTCTGGAATGCTCCTTCTTTCCAAAGTTATCTATAATTTGTTATGATCCACAGAGTCAAATGCCTTTGTATAGTCAATAAAAACACATTTTTCTGGTATTCTCTGCATTAAGCCAAGATCCATCTGATATCAGCAATGGTATCCCTTACTCCACATCCTCTTCTGAATCCAGCTTGATTTTCTGGCAGCTCTCTGTCAATATACTACTGCAATGATTTAATGACTTATCTGGCCTTCAGTCAGTAGTATTTAATGGGTAAATTTTTTTCTTGAAACACCGTCTAAATTTCAGGTGAGATAACTCAAGGTTGTATTTTGGCTCTCATGGAATTGCTTTAGTTTTCTTCAGCTTCATCTTGAACTTGCATATGAACAACTAATGGTCTGTTCCACAGTCAGCCCCTGGCCTTGTTCTGACTGATGATATTATGCATCTCCATCATCTTTTTTCTCAGTAAAAATTTACTTGCATGTGATATTAAAGATATTGTTTGATAATTTCCACATCCTGTTGGGTCATCTTTCTTTGGAATGGGTACAAATATGGATCTCATCCATTTTATTGGCCAGGTAGCTATCTTCCAATTTTTTTGGCATAGACAAGTAACTACCTCCAGTGCTGTATCAGTTTGTTGAAAGATTAAAATTGGTGTTATGTCAATTCCTACAGTCTTATTTTTCACTAATGCCTTCATTGCAGCTTGAACTTCTTCATTCAGTACTATCAATTCTTGGTCATACATTACCTCTTAAAATGGTTGAATATCATCAAATTATTTGTGGTACAGTGATTCTGTGTATTCATTCCATCTTTTTTGGTGCCTCCTCTGTTGTTCAATATTTTGCCCATTGAATCCTTTAACTCAAGGCTTGAATTTTTTCTTCAGTTCTTTCAACTTGAGAAATGCTGAGCATGTTCTTACCTTTTGATTTTCTAACTCCAGGTGCTTGCACATTTCATTTTAATACTTTACCTTGTCTTGTCAAGCTGACATTTGAAATCTTCTGTTCAGCTATTATACATAATCATTTCTTCCTTTTTCTTTAGCTATTGTAACTTCAAGAGATAGTTCCCATGTGTCTTCTGACATTCTTTTTGGTCTTTTTTTTTTTTTCTTTCCTATGTTTTTAATGATGTTTTGTTTTCTTCATGTATGATGTTCTTGATGTCATCTTACAACTTATCTGGTCTTCAGTCAGTAGTATTTAATGGGCCAATTTTTCTTGAAACACTGTCTAAATTTCAGGTGAGATAACTCAAGGTTGAATTTTGGCTCTCATGGAATTGCTTTAGTTTTCTTCAGCTTCATCTTCAACTTGCATATGAACAACTGATGATCTGTTCCACAGTCAACCCCTGGCCTTGTTCTGACTGATGATATTATGCATCTCAATCATCTTTTTTCCACAGATGTAGTCAATTTGATTCCTGTGTATTCTATCCATTGAGGTCTACATTTAGGTTGTTGTAAAAAAAAAATAAATAAAAAATAAAAAAATAACAGTATTTGCAATGAATAAGTCATTGTTCTTAAAAAAATTCTATCTTGTAATCTCCAGTGTCATTTCTATCACCAAGGACATGTTTTACAACTACTAATCCTTCTGGCTTGTTTCCATCTTTAATGTTCCAATCACCAGTAATTATCCATGCATCTCAGGGGATGTTAGGTCAATTGACATAACATAGTTCAGAAAGATAATGTCCTACATCAAGATTGAACATTGTGAAAATGACAATTCTACCCAAAGCAATCTATGTATTCAATGCAATCCCAATCCAGATCACATCAACATTTTATAAGGATATGGAAAAACCAAGAACTAACTTTATATGGAAAGGAAAGAGACCTTGGATAAGCAAAACACCATTTAAGAAGAAGAACAAAGTAGGAGGTCCCACACTGTTGGATCTCAAAACCTACTATACAGCCACAGTAGTCAAAACTGCCTGGTATTACTACAAGGACAGACACATAGACCAATGGAATAGAATTGAGAACTCAGAAATAGATCCATCAACCTATGGTCAGCTGATCTTTGACAAAGCACCAAAATCCATTAAATGGGAAAGAAAATGTTTGTTTAAAAAATGGGGCTGGCAAAACTGGATATCCATTTGCAGAAAAATGAAACAAGATCTGTACCTCATACCATGCACAAAAACTAACTCCAGGTGGATCAAAGACTTAAATGTGAAATCTCAAACTATAAAGTTCCTCAAGGAAAAACTAGGGGCAAATTTAGGGGTCCTAACATATGGCATAAATAGACTATCAAGCATAACCTAAAATGCACAAACAGCAGAAGAGAAACTAGATGAATGGGACTTTCTAAAAATTAAATTTTTATGTGCTTCCAAAGACTTCTCCAAAGAGTCAAAAGAGAACCTACAGATTGGGAAAAAATATTTAGCAATATGTCTGACAAGGGACTTATCTCTAGAATTTATAGAAAACTCCAACACCTCAATAACAAAAAGACAAATATTCCAATTAAAAAATGGGCAGAAGACATGAATAGACACTTTACCAAAGGGGATATTCAAATGGCCAACAAACAAATGAAGAAGTGCTCACAATCATTAGCCATTAGAGAGATGCAAATCAAAACAACATTGAGATACCATCTTGTCCCAGCATTAGTAGCAAAGTTCAACAAGACAGAAAATAACAAATGTTGGTGAAGATGCAAAGAGATTGGGACTCTCATACACTGCTGGTGGGACTGTACAATGGTACAACCTCTAGGGAAACTAGTATCATGATTCCTTGAAAAGTTAGAATTAGAAATACCATTTGACCCAGCCATTCCATTACTAGTACATATTCTAAAGAAGTGAGAGCCATGATAAGAACAGACATGCACAACCATGTTCATCGCAGCACTATTTACAATAGCAAAAAGATAGAAACAACCAACTGAGGAATGGATAACCAAACTATGGTACATACACACAATGGAATACTGTGCAACCCTAAAGAATAACATAAAATTGGTAAAACACTGCATAATATGGATGAATTTAGAGGACATTATGCTGAGTGAAATAAGTCAGTCACAGAAGGATAAATATTGTAAAAAGCAAAGGAAAGGTTTATTTATATATGGAAGGAAATTTTCTTTGTTGGTTACCAGGGATGGAAGGGGAAGAGAGGGAACACTGTTAGATAGGTAGAGATAAATATTGATTTAGGTGAAGAGAAGGGCAATCTACCAAATGTGAGTGATTAACATGGTGGTATTGAGAAAGAGGAAAATATAGAGAAGTACATGGGAGGTACAGACAACAAAGATGAACCATTTTGCACATACAGTATTATGTTTTCAGTGAAGGCAAACATGGGTACACAGGTAGATAGATAGGTAGACAGGCTGAACTATTAGGCACGTCTATGCAGGGGTGAGTGTACCCAAGACCATGTATAGGGTTGCCGACAATGTTTCTACAAGTGTATTTGTATGTTCTGTAAGAATTCCCAGGTGTATAGTAGAGCTGACAAGAGACAAAGCTGTAGTCACTTCTTGGTCACAGCCAGCTACCCAGAGGGACCAAGTAGTTGAAACAGTGGGCTCAGGACCACAGTTGCAGGGGACATCAAGCTCAATTGGCATAACATACTACACAAAACTGTTCCACCTCCTACTTTACCAAGTAGCAACTGGGATCTTAAAAGCTTGTAAGCAGCCATCTAGATGCAATGATGGGTCTGTCCTTTCCAGAGCAGAGAAGAATGAAGAAAGCCAAAGATTCATGGAAACAATTAGTCCAATCAACTGGTATACTATGTGATCCTCAATGTATAAGACTATGAGACCAGAAGAACTAGATGGCACCCAGCTACCACTGTCAACCACTCAGAGGGGAATCTACGCAGGAGATCCTGGATAGAGAGCAAGAACAATGTGGAACAAAACTCAAAATCATTTGGAAATAAAAACAGGGGTGGGGGTGTTGCAGGTTTGCTGGTCTGATGGAGCCTGGTGGAACCACTGAGACTATGGTCCTTAGCTGGCCTTCAGGTCTGGAATTGAACCCACACCTGTGGCTTCCAGCCAAACAAAAGACAGGCATATGAATTGAACATTTACCCAAGATAGATACACTCCTTGGAGAAAACAATCATGGGAGAAAGAAGGGCTGTTTATGCACAGGGAAACAGCTCAAGAGGCAGGAGTTCATGGAGGGATGGACACAGGGAAGAGGTCACTATGGGGAGGAAGTGGGAGGGGAGCTGTTGCATTGTGGTAAATTGTAGTCAATGTCATGAGACAAAGTGTATGTGAACTGCTGTATGGAAAGTGAATTTGCTCTGTAAATTTTCACCCAAACCACAATATAGGTAAATAAATAATGTAATTATTTATTCCTGGAAAAAAGAGGGGAGGAGGATATAGAAAAAAGAAAGAAAGAAAAGAAAGATAATATCCTTCATCATAGTTTAGTAAGTTGTTGTTGTTGTTATGTGCCATCGAGTCAGACTCAACTCATAGCTACCCCTCCTTGGGTTTCCGAGGCAGTATCACTGTGGAAGTAGATTGCCCCATCTTCCTTCTGAGGAGTGGCTGGTGGGTTTGAACCACCAGCCTTCTGGTTAGCAGTCAAGTGCCTTAGGCACTACACCATCAGAGCTCCCAGTTTAGCAAGTAGTGTATGAGATCTTAAAAGATTGCAATTGACCAACTAAGACACAATTACTGGTCTCTTTCCATCTAGAGCAAAGGAAAGTGAAGGAAACCAAAGACTCAAGTAAACAAGTTGTCCACAGCACTAATGACCCACATGAACGACAGCCACCTCTAGCCTGAGACCAGAAGAATTAGATGGTGCTGGGCTACCACTACTGACAGCTCTGACCAGGACACAAGAGAAGGTCCTTGTTATAATAGGATAAAATTGTAGAAAAAAAAAACTAAAATTCATAGAAAAGACCAAACTTACTGGACTGATTGAGCCATGACCTTTTAACCTGGAACTGAAGCCACTCTCAGAGGTCACCTTTCAGTCAAATAATAGATTGGCCTATAAAACAAACAATAACATCCATGAGAAATGTGCTCCTTAGGACAATCAACTATATGAGACCAAATGGGCAACATTTGCCCAAAAGCAAAGATGAGATGGCAAGAAGGAGAAGGGAAATTAGAGGGAAGGGAACAAGGAAGCAGGGCAGAAACAATGCTGACACATTGTGAGGAAGCAACTATTGCCACAAAACAAATCATGTATAAACTCTTAAATTAAAAACTAGTTTTCTGTATAAATTTTCATGTGAAACACAATAGAACGTTCAAAAATAATAGATGACACATCTAAATTCCATTAGAAATGTGGGAAGCTGAGATTTATCAGTACATATTGTCTATCATTAAAAAAAAAAAAAAACTAGAACTGTTGAAGGAAATAAATATATTTCTTGTTTTTATGATGTTTTCACATTTATGACTTGGATTTACACATAATAAAATCTCACAATAGCCCTACAAGGTAAGGAATACTATTGGCTCCACTGTAGAGATGGAAAACTGAGACTTGTAGAGAAGACCTTATTTGCCTAAAGTTGCCCAGTCACTAAGTGGAAGTACTAGGGGTCAACCTCAGGTTTCATGACTCTAAGCCCATGACCTGCTAGAACAGAGATTGGCAAACTCTTTCTGTAGTTTACAGATTGTGAATGTTTGAGGCTTTGTAGGCCCTAGGGTCTGTGCCACAACTACTTAATTATGCTATGGCACAAAAAGCAGTCTTAGATATTATGTAAACAAATGGCCATATTTGTGTTCCTATAAAACTATTTATGGTCACCAAAGTTTGAACTTCACATATTTTTCATGTGCCATAAATATTATTATTCTTTTTCTACCCTATTTATAAATGAACACACACAATTTAGTTCATGGGTGATAGAAAAATAGGCAACAAGCCAGATTTGGTCTGTAAGTGTATTTTGCCTACTACTGTTCTCCAATATCTTTTATGTGAATGAGGAATAGTCCCTATCCTTCCAGACTCAAGAGAAAGGGAGGCATGACAGATTCTACTATTAGAGAATTGGTTTCAATCAAATTTCAATAACCACTGTACAACTTCCACAGTATCCACCATCTACAGGAAAACTTTCCTTTTTATTTATTCCTTTTCCCTCCACTGATTCACTTTTCCACCTAAATAAGTTTCTCTTTAAATTCTAACACTTTTGTAAAAGAAAAAGTCATACTGCTTGCCAAAAACAGATCATACACATAAATAAATAATGTAATCAAAACACTCACTGTCATTGAGTCGGATCTAACTCATAGTGAGTGACCCCTCCTTGGGTTTCCAAGGCACTATCACTATGGAAGTAGATTGCCTAATCTTCCTTCTGAGGACTTCTGGTTAGCAGTCAAATGCCTTAGGCACTGTGCCACCAGAGCTCCTATAATCAAAATAGTGTTAATAAATTCCTACCTCCTACCACAACCAATGATTCTGAGTCTGAGTGTTGCTGTGCCTTTATTTGAAAGAAGAGACAAACAAGTGACAGAAAAGATGTTAAAGTCATAACAGTACCAACACAAGATCTCCTCAGTGTAACCTGAAACACTGAAGAGGGAATAACATTCTCACCATGTAATTCCATTCTGTTCAAAACCACATCTTTGTCTCTAAAAACATCTTCTAGGCCACTGGTCACACATAGTCCATATTCTGAGAACTGCTATACCATAAGCAAAGCACCATAGTTTTGTAGAATAGGAGAAAAATTCAGAGAGCCCAGGAAAAGTCTTTAGTGATGATATTGCCTTTCAGTGGTGCTTTGAATTAATCCTTAGTGGTTCATTAGACATGAAATTCAGGAAAAGCATTCCAGGCTGACTGAAAAAGAGGTGAGTGGGAGATGAGACTGAAAAGAGATGTGGCTTCTAAATGGCTTGGAATATCATGTTTAAATCTAACCCTTCTTGTTTTCCAAATGTGTCCTAGATCAATGGATCCTTAAAGCTGTATCTTTAAGATCTACTATATGAATAAGAGGAGTCCCTAGGTGGTACAAAGTGTTGACATGCTTGGCTGCTAACAAAAAGTTTAGCAGTTTGAGTCCACCCAAAGGCATCTCAGAAGGCCTGGTTATCTACTTCCAAAGGGTCACAGTCATTGAAAACTTTATGGAGCACTCTGTTTACTCTGACATAAATGGGGTCACCATTAGTAGAAGTCAACACAACAGCAACTGGTTTATGTGAAGAAGATAAGAAAATATGGACTTTGGTCTCTAGAGAAGGCCCTGCAGCAAAGAGAATAATTAGAACTGGTGGTTCTTGATCTATGTACCACTGAGGACCCATTTCACATTTACCTCCATGAATTAATGGTTTCAATATTTTAATCTACCAACCTGCATCATTTAAGTCTTGATGATTGTCCTCTGGTTTACTTACTTGGACATACCTTCTCCCCAGTCATTATGAGAAACTAGAATTGAACATACTGAGTGATTCTAATTACATTTGAATGGCCTCACTTGGGAGACTGTGTAGTAAGGAGCTTGAACTGCAAATCAAGAGCTCTGAAGGCTGGAACCTCCTACCCTGCTCTATCTTTACATACAAAGTGTGAATTTGAGGAGAGTTCTCCAGGACCACAGATTATATTACACCATGCAGAACTGGGAATGGTCATGAAACAGTCTTGATGATAATTTTTCAAAAGAAAGAAAGAACATTATATCTCAACTACTTACTCTTACTTTCATTTGAAAATCCAATACAGAAATATGGGACAGTTCTTCCTTCGTAGACTGCAGTATAATCACAGAGAAGCAAATAAAGTTTTCAGAAGCTGTCTCCCACCTGCAGTGTTCCCAGAGTGTTCAATAACTCAATAACTTCACTACTGGTCAGTGAAATAACAGTGTAAGGCAATGTGGCTGCAATGTAGCTGCAGAAAATGGCCAGCAGAACCTCACCCAGGAAGCAGCAATGCTGGCCCCTGGCGAACCAGCAGAGAAACAAGGCCTATTTTTGTGTCTCTTAGTGATAGTCACCCCAAAATGGGTTCAGGGTTTAAAAGATGGCAAAGGGCTCCCATTGCCTCCTTTGATTCTCACAACCTCCTGGAAGAGAAATGAGATACGACAGCTGAATTCCAGTGCATGATCTGAGGGGACCCCAAAACTCTCAAAGCCTAAAATGTTCTCTCCTGATCCTGTCCACATGCCTGAACCTCACAGATTCCTCTCTGGCATACAAGGTTGTCTCATAAAAAACAAAAGTGGTATACAAGCACATCATGGCTTTCCTATGTTATGTTGTTTTTGTTATTATGTGCCATCGAGCCAGACCCGACTCATAGCTACCCCTCCTTGGGCTTCAGAGGTGGTATTGCTATGGAAGTAGATTGCCCATCCTTCCTTCTGAGGAGTGGCTTGGGGGTTTGAACCACCAGCCTTTTGGTTAGCAGTCAAGTACCTTAGGCACTACCCTACCAGAGCTCGTTTTCTATGTTATAGCAATTGTTTTTTGACTATGCCAGCTCCCACATACCAAAGCCTGCAAATTTCTAACTCTACTTTGCCTATCTTGTATTCAAGCTCTTTAAACTGCTCTTTAGCACTTTCCATAGTCTGATCTTTTCTTTCCAGACTTTTTTCTGCTGCTCTCCTCCATATAGCCTCTGCTGAGGACTAAAGTCTGGTTTCCAAAAGAGTTCTGCCCCATCCCTTGCCTCTAAACATTTGCTCCTGCTAAGTTTCTATAGAATGCCCTCCTGTCTATGATCCACCTCTTCCAGAAAGCTTTCCTGGACATCCAGGAATGGGAGTGGCCATTCCTCCTCATTGTTGTTGTTGTTGTTATGTGCAGTTGAGTCGGACCTGACTCATAGCAACCCCTCCTTGGGTTTCCGAGGCAGTATCACTACAGAAGTAGATTGCCTAACCTTCCTTCCATCCTCCTCATTAAGAACACTTAAAAGACAGCAAGTCCCTTTGAAATGTGCCCATGGCCCCCACACTGCCTCCTCATTGTATTCATTCCCCCTCTATGTCATATGAATCTATTTTCTCTGACAGTCACATTGTTTCTCCTACTACATTCCCAGTACTTGATCCAATGAAGCTCAAAAATAAAATACTTGAAGAATATTGCCTGAATGAACAAATCATTACTCAAATAAGCAAGTGATCACAGGCTTAGAAATCAGATATAATTGGTTTTTAGCCTTGACTCTACTGCTCTGTACCCTGTAACCTTACACAAGTCACTTAAACTTCCCAAGCCTCAGCTTCATCACCTGTAACATGTGTAACCCTTTCCTTACGGGCTCTCTCTAGGATAAAATGACACTGCACATGCTAAGCACTGAACACATGCCTGGCACATAAGAAACACTCAGTGTATACTCCTTACAGCTATAGATCTAGAACCACAACTATATACCAGGCACTGAGATACGCACTTGGGCTTCAGCAATCATCAAAATACAGCATTTTAATTATTTTAATTGTTTTTACATCTTCTTTTCCCAATTAATGGTGTTGCCATTTATTTAGCACTTTAATAATAAAAGATCACATGCATTGTGCTAAAAATTTTATATTAATTATCTTCTACAATCTTCCAATGTATATTATCACATCTGAGATTGTCATTGGCAACTATATATGGGGACCCCACCAGATGGAATACACAGGAATCAAATCAACTATATCTGTGGAAAGTGACAATGGAGAAGCTCATTGTCTCAGAACAAGGCCAGAGGCTGACTGTGGAACAGACCATCAATTGCTCACACTAAGTTCAAGTTGAAGCTGAAGAAAATTAAAACACATCCATGAGAGACAAAATACAACCTTGAGTATATTCCACATGAATATTCTCGATAGATTTGACACATTGAACATTAATGACTGAAGACCAGATGAGTTGTAGGATGACACTAAGGTTATCATATGTGAAGAAAGCAAAAGGTCATTAAAAAGAAAGGAAAGAGGAGTTCCAGCAAGATGGCAGACTAGGCAAAAAGACTGCACAGACCCTCTTCAACAAAGAAAAGGGAAACCAATTAACACAGACACAGAAGATAATCTTGGACCCCTGAGCCTTGAAGGAAAGGATAT
>NW_006921697.1:7774440-7796894 GCF_000298275.1 Orycteropus afer afer | reverse complement strand
ATGTAGGAGATCCTTGATAGAGAGTGAGAACAATGTGGAACAAAACTCAAAATCATTTGGAGAAAAAAAAAAAAAAGGTGGGGACCAGGTTTGCTGGTCTGATACAGCCTGGTGGAACCACTGAGACTATGGCCCCTAGCTGCTCTTCAGGTCTGGAATTGAATCCACACCTGTGGTTTCCAGCCAAACAATGTACAGGCATGTGAGTTAAACATTTACCTCAAGTAGATACACTTCTTGGAGAGAACAATCATGGGAGATAAAGGGCTGCTTATGCACAGGGAGACAGATCAGGGGGCAGGAGTGTATGGAGGGATGGACACTGGGAAGAGATAACTATGGGGAGGAAGTGGGAGGGGAGCTGTTGCATTATGGTAAACTGTGGCCAATGACATGAGACAAAGTATATGTGAACTGCTGAATGGAAAGTGAATTTGCTCTGTAAATCTTCACCCAAATCACAATAAAAAAAAAAAAAAGGAAAGACCAAAATGGATGCCAGAATAGATTCTGAAACTTGCCCTTAAGTGTATGGTAGCTAAAGAAAATGGAAGAACTGATGAAGTGAAATAGCTGAGCTGAAGATTTCAAAGGCCAGCTTGAGAAGACAAAGTAAAGTATTATAATGAAATGTGCAAAGACAAAGAATTAGAAAACCAATAGAAAAGAAGACACTTGACATTTCTCAAGCTGAAAGAACTGAAGAAAAAATTCAAGCCTCAAGTTGCAATTGTTGAAAAATTCTATGGGCAAAATATTGAACTATTAGGGAGTATCAAAAAAAAAAAGGATGGAAAGAATACATAGTCACTGTACAAAAAAGAATTGGTCCATGTTCAACCATTTCAGGAGGAAACATATGATCAACAGCAAATAGTATTGAACCAAGCTGCACTGAAGGCATTGGCAAAAACAAGGCTCCAAGACTTCATGGAATACCAATTGGGATGTTTCAGCAAAGGGATACAATGCTAGAAGTGCTCACTTGTCTATGCCAAGATATTTGGAAGACAGGCTAGAAGAGATCCATATTTGTGCCCCTTCCAAAAGAAGGTGATGCAACAGATTGTGGAAATTATTGAACAATATCATTAATATCACACACATGTAAAATTGTGCTGAAAATAATTCAATAATTGTTGTAGCAGTACATCCACTTGTCAGAAATTCAAGCCAAATTCAGAAGAAGATACAGAATGAAGGATATCATTGCTGATATCAGATGGATCTTGGCTTAAAGTAAAGAACACTAGAAAGATGTTTACTTGTATTTTATTGACTATGCAAATATCTTCAGTTGTGTAGATCAAAACAAGTTATGAATAACACTGTGCAGAACAGAAATTCCAGAACACTTAGTTGTGCTCACATGGAAGCTGTACATAGACCAAGAGGTAGGTGCTCAAACAGAACAAGGGGACACTGCTTGGTCTAAAATCAAGAAAGGTGTGTGTCAGTGTTATCTCTTTCACCACACATATTCAATCAGTATGCTGAGCAAATAATCCAAAAACCTGGACTGTATGAAGATGAACGCAGCATTAGGACTGGAGAACTACTCATTAACAACCTGTGATATGCAGATGACCTTGCTTGCTGAAAGTGAAGAATGTTGAAGTTCTTACTGATGAAGATCAAAGACTACAGCCTTCAGTATGGGTTACACCACAACATAGAGGAAACAAAAATCATCACACCTAGACCGATAAGCAACAATGTGATAAACAAAGAAGACCGAAGTTTTCAAAAATATCATATTACTTGGATCCACAATCAATGCTCATGGAAGTAGCAGTCAAGAAATCAAATGTTGTATTGCACTGGGTAAATCTGTTGCAAAAGATCCCTTTAAAGTGTTGAAATGCAAAGATATCACTTTGAATACTTAGGTGCATTTGACTCACGCTATGGTATTTTCATTCTTCTCATATGCATGTGAAATGAAAGCTGGACAATGAATAAGAAAAACTAAAAAAGAACTGATGCTAGTGAAGAATATTAAATATACTATGGACTGCCAGAAGAATGAATAAATCTGTCTTCCAAGCAGTACAGCTGAATGTTCCTTAGAAGTAAGGGAAGGACATCATGCTTGATAAAGCAGAGGGTCATCAAAAAGAGGAAGACCCTCAATGAGATGGATTGACAGAGTGGCTGCCACAATGGGCTCAAACATACAAAGATTGTGAGGATGGCACAGGACTGGGCAGTCTTTCTGTTGTACACAAGGTCGCTGAGTCAGAATCAACTTGACAGCACCTAACAAAACATAACCTTCACAATAACCCTAAAAGATAGGCATTCTTATTATCTCCTTTTAACATATTAAGAAACTAAGGATGAAAAAGTTAAACTTACCCACTATTATATGGCTAGTAAGAGGCCAGACATTTGAACATACACCAATTCCCAAGATTGATCTCTTAATCCCAATACCAAGCTCTTTTCTTGTCTCTAAGAACATGTCATGTATATCTGTGCCATCCTCAAATTGACCTCTCTGTTAGACAAAGGTAAGCCTTTAGGTTACTATGAACATCTATAGGACATAATTTGTTTATAAGACTAGTGTTTGGAGATCCTGGATAGAGCGGGAGAACAATGTTGAACAAAACTCAAAATCATTTAAAAAAAAAAAAAAAGGACGGGGGGGATGAGGTTTGCTGGTCTGATAGAGCCTGGTGGAACCCCTGAGAATATGGCTCCTAGCTGTGCTTCAGGTTTGGAGTTCAATCCACTCCTGTGGCTTGCAGCCAAACAGAAGACAGGCATATGAGCTGAACATTTACATTAGGTAGATACACTCCTTGGAGAGATCAATCATGGGAGACTAGAAGAGCTGTATATGCACAAGGAGACAGCTCAGGGAAGCAGGAGTGCACGGGAGGGAAGGACACAAGGAAGAGGTGGCTATGGGGAGGAAGTGAGAGGAGAGCTGTTGCACTGTGGGAGATTGTAGTCAATGTCGTGAGACAAAGTGTATGTGAACTGCTGTATGGAAGATAAGTTTGCTCTGTAAACTTTCACCCAAATCAAAAAAAAAAAAAAAAAAGACAGTGTTTTGAGCTATGAGACCAATGAAAGGTAGGATCCAAAAGCCAACCCGTTGCCATCAGTCAATCCCAAATCACAGTGAAACCCATAGAGTTTCCAAGACTGTAAATCTTTTCAGAAGTAGACTGCCTCACCTTTCCCCTGTGGAGCAGCTGTTGGGTTCAAATTGCCATCTGGTTAGCAGCTGAATTCCTTGCCACAGAACCACTAGAGCTCCTTGAGGTGTGTGATAAACCAAAAAACCAAACCCACTGCCATTGAGTCAATTCTGACTCATAGCAATCCCCATAGGGTTTCCAAGTTTGTAAATTTTTATGGAAGAAGACTGCTTCATCTTTCTCCCACAGAGTACTTGGTGGGTTTGAATCGTTGACCCCTTGGTTAGCTGCCAAATATCTTACTATGGACCCACCAGATCTCCTTGAGGGGTAGGATAGGTACCAATGAATTGAGTTAAGGAGAGCTAAGAAGTGGGGAAGGAAAGAGCTAAAATTGGGTAACCACTAAACCCTTCCCCCAACCACCATAGTGTCCGGCATATAATATGTTGACTAACTGAAGGACTTGGAAGAGTGGACCCAAGGAAGCACAGATTGAATACCATGAGAGATCAAGACAAACTTAATGACCTAAGGATTTGGGTAGACAAGGTGGGACAAAAAAGAAAAGAAAGAACCAACACACCTCCTCTATAAGTGAGAAGAGTTGGTTCTATGCATCTTGCTCACTATCTCACTCTTTGACATTAGGCAAGCTTCCTAGCTTCAGTCCTCTCATTCCTCAAATAGGGCAACAAGAGCCTGCCCTGTCAACTTTGTTGGATTTCTGAGAAACCCCCAGCAGATTACTAAAAGTGTTATGAAAGAACTTAAAGATGATATACTTTGAGGACCACTTTTTTAATTCATTCCTTGTGGAGGGAAGTGCATAACCTAGTTGTTCTAAAGCAGGATTTGTGCTGAAGTCTATTTCCTGGTCTATAAAACAGGGATATGAAAATTGACTGCTCAGGATTGGCCTGAGGGCCAAATATGAATGAACATGCATACATTACATCTGTAGACATGTACATTACCACATCTGAGATTGTCGACAACTGTAGTTTGTTAAACTGTTATATAATAAATCCTCTCCTGTAGCCCTGCTAATAGAAGACAATATAACTTATCATGAAGGGGCTAAGCTTTGGGTCAGATGGTTCTGCCCCCAAATTACAACTCTGTCCCACACTAGTTATATAGGGTGTGTTACTACACCTCTGTGCTTTTTATCTTTAAAGCAGCGATAATAGCATTACCTCATTCCTCTTTAAAATAGAGATGGCATTAAGTAGGTAAAATATACATTTATTAAGTACCCACCATGTACAATAGCTTATCGAGGAGCTGATATAAAAGAAGAATTTACATAAGACAGCCCATGAGTAAATTTTGTTCCACCCTTGTTAAATTTCTTGGAGGACAGAGACCAACTTTGTTGTCAGCTAAGGGGTGGGCTGGGGACTCAAGTTCTTCTTTCACTCTTCTCTAAATGACCAAAGGGCACGAATGGATTTTCTATTCCTGGGGCACATGTTTTGTTGATGCACTAATAACCCAGCCACTGAAAATTCAGGTCAGGGATTTCGGGGAAAACTGAAAAAACTGCTGTCAGCCTTTTGGGAACCCAATGTTAGATTCTAAGCCTTTAAAACAAAAAAGGATCCTTTGCTTCTGAAATCTAGGAGAAAACTGCCTTTAATGAGTGCCGGCAGCCAGGATCCCACAAGAGAATGGAGAAATTATATTGTGTTTTTATCTGGAGTTGTTGGCTTTGGAAAGTGGCTGGAGGCCTCAAAGGCTCAGATCTCCAGACTCACAGTCAGTTGTCACCTTTTTGCTCAGAGGCACAAGCTCAGGGGTCTTTGGGGAACATGCCCCCACCTCTCTTCCAGAGGTCTGAGAAGTCACCAAAGGGAAGGATCAAGGCAGCCCTCAGAAAGTGCAGGACAATCACAGACTAAAGTCACAGTGGGACAGAGGGAATAGTATAAGAACAACAATAATCATAACAATTGGGCACTCTTCTGTGCACACACGGTGCTAAGAGCTCTTTGTACATGACTTCACAATACTCCCATGTTGTTGTTAGGTGTCATCAAGTCATCTCTGACTCATAGCAACCCTATGCACAGCAGAACGAAACACTGCCCAGTCTTGCGCCAGCCTCACAATCCTTGCTATACCTAAGCCTATCATTGCAGCCACTGTGTCTATCCATCTCGTTGAGGGCTTTCCCCTTCTTCACTGACCCTCCACCTTACCAAGCATGATATCCTTTTTCAGGGAATGGTTCCTTCTGACAACATGACCAAAGTAGGTGAGACAAAGTCTGGCCATTCTTGCTTCCAGGGAGCATTCTAACTGCACTTCTTCCAGAACAGATTTGTTAGTCCTTTTAGCAAACTGTGGTACCCTTAGCATTCTACTCCAACACCACAACTCAAAACCATCAATACCCCTATAGGGTGGTTATAATTATCATCACTATTTTACAAACAAGGACACTGAGGTTTAGTGATGTTAGGTAACATTGCCACGGTCACACATTAGTTAAGTAGGAGAGTCAGAATTAGAACTCCAGAGCCCACATTCTGAGTCACTGGGCACTGCTGCCTGTGTGCACATCAAATGAGTAAAGATTTATCTCTTGAATTCAAGCACTGTTCTCAAGAGCTTTCAAAAGCCAACTACACCTATTGTAAGTAGAAGGGAGCCTGGGAGCCCAATCCCTCCTACAGTGCTTGAATCTCCTCTTCACGATTCATGCCAAGAGATCACCTAATACCTGATTTCATACATGCAGTTAAATAAGCAATAAAGTCTGACACAGACCTTAACTATCATATAAGGCATCCCCTTGACTTTTGAACAGTTTTGACTGTAGAAAACACTATATTGAGCTGAAATACATCTCCCTAAAATTTCTATATTGGTTTTATTTCTGCCCTTCAGGGTAACACAGAATAAATTCAACTCTTCTTCCACTTAAAAACTCCAGAACCTACCTCACAGCCACAGTAGTCAAAAATGCCTGGTATTGGTATAATGACAGACACATAGACAAAAGGAATAGAACTGAGAACCCGGAAATAGATTCATCGACCTATGATCAGCTGATCTTTGACAAAGGGCTGAAATCCATTAAATGGGGAAAGGAATGTTTGTTTAATAAATGTTGATGGCAAAACTGGATATCCATTTGCAGAAAAATGAAACAAGATCTGTACCTCACACCATACACAAAAACTAACTCCAAATGGATCAAAGACTTAAATGTGAAACCTCACACTATAAAGTTCCTGAAGAAAAAACTAGGGGCAAATTTAGGGGCCCTAATTGGGCAATCTACTTCTGTAATGATACCACCTCAGAAACCCAAGGAGGGGTCGCTATGAGTTGGGTCTGACTCGACAGCACATAACAACAACAACAATATATGTCATAAATAGACTACTAAGCATAACCCAAAATGCACAAACAGCAGAAGAGAAACTAGATGAATGGGACCTTCTCAAAATTAAATTTTTATTTGCTTCCAAAGACTTCTCCAAAAGAGGCAAAAGAGAACCTACAGATTGGGGGGGGGGGAAATTTGGTAATGACATATCTGACAAGGGACTTATCTCTAGAATTTATAGAAAACTCCAACACTTCAATAACAAAAAAACAAATAATCCAATTACAAAATGGGCAGAAGACATGAATAAACACTTCACCAAAGAGGATATTCAGGCAGTCAACAAACATATGAAGAAATGCTCACAATCATTAGCCATTAGAGAGATGCAAATCAAAACAACATTGAGATACCATCTTGACCCAGCGCCAGTAGGAAAGTTCAACAAGACAGAAAACAGCAAATACTGGTGAGGATGTGGAGACATTGAGACTCTCATACACTGCTGGTGGGACTATAAAATGTCATAACCACTGTGGAAACCAGTATGACGATTCCTTAAAAAGTTGGAATTAAAAATACCATTTGATCCAGCCATTCCATTACCAGATACATATCCTAAAGAAGTGAGAACCATGACAAGAACAGACATATGCACACTCATGTTCATTGCAGCACTATTTACAATAGCCAAAAGATGGAAACATAGGTATCCATCAACTGAGGAATGGATAACCAAACTATGGTACATATACACAATGAAATACTATGCAACCCTAAAGAATAATGTAGAATCAGCAAAACTCCACATAACATGGATGACCTTGGAGGACATTATGCTGAGTGAAATAAGTCAATCACAGAAGGACAAATATTGTGTTAGTCTGTTATTGTAAAAGTCAAGGAAAGGTTTATATATGGAAGGAAATTTTCTTTGTTGGTTACCAGGGGTGACAGGAGAGGGGAGGAAACACTGTTAGATAGGTAGAGATAAGTATTGATTTGGGTTAAGAGAAGGGCAATGTACCAAATGTGAGTGGTCAACATGGTGGCATTGAGGAAGAGGAAGACATAGAGAGGTACATGGGAGGTGCAGACAACAAAGATGAACCCTTTTCCACACACAGTACTTCATTGTCAGTGAAGGCAAACATGGGTATATGGTGGATAGAAGGGTGGACAGGCTGAATTATTAAGTATGTGTGTGAAGTGGGGAGTGTACCCAAGACCATGTTTAGGGTTGGCAGACAATGGTCCTATAAGTATATTTCTTTGATCTATAAGAATTCCCAGGTGTATAGTAGAGCTGACAAGAAACAAGGTTGTAGTCACTTCTTGGTCACAGCCAGCTACCCACAGGGACCAAGTAGTTGAAACAGTGGGCTCAGGACCATAGTCGCAGGGGATATCAAGCTCAATTGGCCAAACATACTACACAAAACATTATTCCACTTCTTACTTTGGCGAGTAGCAACTGGGATCTTAAAAGCTTGCAAGCAGCCATCTAGATGCAATGATGGATGTCTCCTCACCCAGAGCAAAGAAGAAAGAAGAAAAACAAAGTTTCATGGAAACAATTAGTCCTAGCAACTGGTACACCACACAATCTGCAGCCTATATGACTATGAGACCAGAAGAACTAGATGGTGCCTGGCTACCACTGTCAACCACTCAGAAGGGGATCTATGCAGGAGAGCCTTGATAGAGAGGGAGAACAATGTGGAACAAAATTCAAAATCATTTGGAAAAAAACAAAAGGGAGGAGCAGGTTTGCTGGTCTGATAGAGCCTAGTGGAACCCGTAAGACTATGGCCCCTCGCTGCCTTTTAGGTCTGGAATTGAACCCACTCCTGTGGCTTCCAGCCAAACAAAAGACAGGCATATGAGTTGAACACTTACCTGAGGTAGATACACTCCTTGGAGAGATCAATTATAGGAGAAAGAATCATGTTTATGCACAGGGAGACAGCTCAGGGGACAGGAGTGCATGGAGGGATGGACACATGGAAGAGGTAACTATCGGGAGGAAGTGGGAGGGGAGCTGTTGCATTGTGCTAAATTATAGTCAACATCATGAGACAAAGTGTATGTGAACTGTTGTATGGAAAGTGAATTTGCTCTGTAAACTTTCACCCAAATCACAATTTAAATAATAATAATACTTTCCAGATACTTTTGAAACAGCAATGTTGATCTCTTCAAATGTAACACTCCTGTCCCCACCCTCATCCCACCCCAAAAAAAAGTTAAGGCATTTATCCACTTGTTTTCATTCTCTTTAAACATTGAATACTCACTTTGCTATCTATGTGCTGAGGGACTATAGAGCTTAAATTCTAGGAGAGTATATAAAGAATATACACAAATGATTAATATTACAAGGTACAAAATTATGGAAGTGTAATTATGAGACTTCAGAGAGTGCTGTGCAGGTTCAGAGGAGAAGTTTTCCAGCTGGGTGATATGTGAACATGACATAGTGGAGGTGATGTTTATACCTGGTTTTTGAAGAATGGAAAGTATTACTGATCATCTGCTGTACCAAAGGACTGGATAGTGAGAGGGTTATGGGTAGTGTAATAATGAAAGCACCAGACTTAGAATGGCTCTGCTACGAAGTAGCTCAATCTCTCTGCACCTCATTTATCCTTACATTTAAATGGGAAAAAGTAACACCTATCCTAACTATCCCTAAGTTGCCATGAAGATCAGATGCAAGGATTTTGAAGTAAGATGACAATGAGAGGTAATTACCCATAGGTGTGCACAGAACTAAGGCACTCTGGTGGTGTAGTGGTTGAAGCATTTGGCTGCTAACCAAAATGTTGGTGGTTTTGACTCACCAGCCACTCCACAGAGGAAAGCTGGGGTATTCTGCTTATATAAAGATTTAGTTTTGAAAACCCAATGGAGGTTGCTATGAGCTAGAATTGACTCAATGGCAGTGAGTTTGGAGTTTTGATACACAGAATTATTACACCCTTGTTTTCCTTGATTTGAAGATTATTCTGACAAATCAGAGCTCTGGTGGCATAGTGCCTAAGGCATTTGACTGCTAAACAGAAGGCTGGTGGTTTAAAACCACCAGCCACTCCTTAGAAGGAAGATTGGGGAATCTACTTCCATAGAGATACTGTCTTGGAAACCCAAGGAGGAGTCGCTACAAGCCAAATTGACTCAACAGCAGTGAATTTGGTTTTTTGGGGTTCTGACAAATCCACAACTTGGTGAAAGCTGGAGGAATGCACGCTGTGGTGACAGTTCCATTGAGAAGCTTCTATTCAAGCATATGCTGAGCAAGAAGAAAGAAGAATAACTGCAGGACTTCAAACCAGTTCATTCCAGTTTGACTGCTGCTGAGAATTTGCATTTCCACCCCAGATATGCTGAATCAGAATCTACATTTTAACAATATACATAAGAATCACTTGGGAATTAATAAGAACCATTGGGAATCTATAAGAATCATCTGAGAACCTTATTTAAATGTAGATTCTGATTCAGTATATCAAGAGTGGATATGCAGATTCTCAGCAAGGGGTCAGACTGGAGTTAATCAGTTCAAAGCCTTGGAAAACTGAAATGCCAGAGCCAAGCAACATGACCTAAATGGAAGCAAAGGCAACCAAATAATAACCCTGGTTCCTCAGAGCTATCTCATTACAGAATAATCCTATACAGTGTGATCAAAGAAAGAATCAACAGCTCAAACATATTATTAGCCATCTAAGCTTTTGGAGAGATAAAGACACTTAGGACAGGTCTGAGAAATTTTTCTGCAGCTAGAGCTTCACTAATTGATATCCAAGTATCAGCAACAATTCCATCTGGCTCTTTATTACCACCATGTGAGAAACAAGAGCCCACCCACATGCAAAGTCAAGGGCCCAATGCAGAGAGCTGAAGGAGGTACCTGATGAGATTTTCTGCAATGTCATTCAAGACACCATGACACCCTTTTGCTTCTAACCTAGCTACATAGATATGCTCTCAGGTTAGTACATGATGTGTGTCCCCATGTCAATGAACCATCAACAGGCATATATGGAGTACTGTATGCATCAGGGCTGTTTCAGGTATAAGGGAGAGAAAAAATCCAACTAAAACTGCCTTAAGCATACACTAAATACCTTTAATTAAAAAGGCTAGAGTAGATCTTGGCCGAGGCTAGTAAGACACTGGTGCCCTTGTGAAAATTTGGCACAAAATGAGGACTAATGGCCTCAGAAATGGAAGTGGCTCTAAGTAAAACCAGAGTCAGCCAAGACTATATCTGGTTAGTGCTTCATGAAACACCACAGTTTCCCTGGAATCCCCACATCTTTGCTTCTGCTGGGAGAACACTCAACATCTTGCATTCCCAGGGTTTTAAATGATGTCACCAATACATGTCCTTATTAAAAAGTGAATTATGAAAGGAGTTCTGGCAAGATGGTGGAATAGACAGACAAGCTACACAGACCTTCTGCAACAAAGCAATGAGAAACCAATTCAAAATGATACAGAAGATGATCCTGGAACCCTGAGCTTTGAAGGCAAGAATAAAGAAATGGATTGAATACCAACTAGTAGAAGGAGCTCTGGTAGCATAGTGCCTAAGACATTTGGCTGCTAAGCAGGAGACTGGTGGTTGAAACCCACCGGCCACTCCTCAGAAGGAAGCTTGGGCAATCTACTTCCTTAGAGATACCACCTCGAAAATCAAAGGAAGGACTCATTATGAGTCTAAATGACTCCACAGCAGTGGGTTTTGTTTTGTTTTATTTTTAAGTAGAAGAAACTGAATGAAAACAGTGAATAAGGAGACAAATGGAGATGTGGACTGCCAGGTGTCCTGAAGGCACAGCCACTTTCAATATATCCCAGTAGCAACCAACGAATTATCTCTGCTCACTAAAGACTACATTGGCAAGGAGTGCATGGTGCCTGACAACTGGAAAGGAAAACAGTGAAGAAGGAGACAAATAGACCTGTGGACTGCAGCGGCTGTCCTGAGGGCTCAGCCATTTTGAAAATTTGAAAGCAGTAGGTGTGACCATTTGGAATATATCCAAGTGGCATTCTTCCCTGGTCTGCAACATAGGATTGGGCTCGGATTGCCAAGGACATGACAGATGGCTACAGTGGGGGCGATGACTGGAGAGGTGCAATATTCCCCTTGTTACCATTATAACCAACATTTTCTTAGTGAACAGAGGTGTGGCCAATTCCATGCCTACACCCACCTTCTTGAATTCCAGCAGGAATTCCATACCAGTCTGTGCCTTGACAGAGCATGGGTATCACACCCCACCAATCACAGTTTTGTTTTTCCCATTTTTTTCTATACTATTCTTTTGCTCTTTTCTCTTATTGCTCCTTCCCCAGATATCATGGTTTTTTTCTGCCCTCTTTTTCTCATTATCTTTCTTTTGTGCTTTTTAAATATATTTTGAAAATTTTTTCTTCTCATTTATCTCATTTTTTGTTTGTTTTATGTACTCTGAGTTTCTTGCTCTCTTGCTTTTATTTCGGTGGGTTTTTTTATTCTTTTTACTGAATGGAAAACAGCAAATGTTCCAACACAACCTAACCATACCTGCAACTCCTGTGGTCCCATCCATTGAGTGAGGGCCACCAGTTGCTTTTGTACCAGCTGACCAATGATAGACAGCAACCAATACCAGCTCAAATCACCCACAACTGCTTATGAACAGCTAACAGAGAACTGTATACACATTCTCATTCTCTTTCACATATTAAATATTAATATAACACTACTGCAATGTCTCTGATGCAACAGACCATCACAGTCCACACAAAGGAGCAAGATTAAGTAGTAGAAACAAAGGACAAGGATACAAACCCAGAAAACATCCCTGAGGAAGAAGCAGCTTTGGAACTCCCTGATAATGAATTCAAAAGAATTATATTTGGGTACCTTCAATGGATTAAGAGACAGATCAAGGAAAACACTGACAAGGTCAAGGAAAACATGGACAAAATTAAGGAAAACACAGGCAAAACTCCAGAAAAATTTTGGGAAACAATACAAGAACAAATTGACAAAACAAAAAATCAGAAATGATACAAAAACAACAAATAGAAATTCAAAAGATTAATACTAAGATTTCAGAAACAGATAACACAATGAAGGAGCAAATAAGTAGAATTGAATCAATGAAAGACAGAATTAATGAGATCGAAGACAAATACCTGAATACTACTTTGTTAAGGGATCAATCAGACAAAAGATTAAAAGAAAATGTAGAAATGTGGTATACCCTCAAGAGGAATAACCTACATGTCATTGAAATTCCAGAATAGGAAGAGACAAAACCACAAAGACAATTGTTGAAGATTTGTTGGAAGAGAATTTCCCTAATATGATGAAAGAAAATAATATATCCATTCAAGATGTTCAACAAACTCCAAACAAGACAGATCCCCAAAAGAAAATCTCCAAGACATATCATAATCAAGCTCCCAAAAACCAAAGACAAAGAAAGAATCTTGAAAGCAGCATGGAAAAATTAAAAATTACCTATAAAGGGCAACCAATAAGACTAAGCTCCTATTTCTTGGCAGAAAACATGCAGGTGAGAAGGCAATGGGGTGATATACATATATATATCCCTGAAATAAAAAAAAATCTCCAACCAAGAATTACATACCCAGCAAAATTGTCCCTCATATATAAGGGCAAAATTAGGAGTTATCCAGATAAACAGAAATAAAGGGAATTTGTTAAAACCAGACCAACCTTACAAGAGATACTAAAGAGAGTCCTTTGGACAGATAACCAATAATAGCAAACAACAACTGACCACTAATACATATGATGACATAACCCAGAAACCAACCCAATTATAGAAGTATCCAAAGTAAAATAAGCTTACAAAACTATAAACAGAGAACCAGAGACATCAGTTCATGAAGGTGGACAATCACAAACCAAAAAAGGAAATAAATACTGTAGTTACACTTATAAATGGTAAGGAAGACAAGACAAGTTTAACATTTAAAACACACCATTTTAAACTTGGAAAGAAAATAATAAATCACAGGGTAACCTCAAAGAAAAATAACAAACCTTCACATCAAAATAAGAAAGAAGACAAACACAAATATTTAGCAAGTACTATAACAACAGCAACAAATGAGAAGATAACACAATTCATAAACAAAATGAGCTCAGCACAGAAAATTATATGGAACAAAGAAATGAGCAACATCATTAAAAACACATAACAAAATGACATCAGTAACTTCATACTTGTCAATAATTATACTCAATGTTAATGGATTAAATGCACCCTCAAGAAACAGAGAGTTGCAGACTGGATAAGAAAACATGACCCATCAATGTGCTGTCTACAAGAGACTAACCTTAGAGACAAAGACAAAAATAGATTAAAAACCAAAGGTTGGGAAAAGATATATCAACCAAAAAGGGCAGGAGTGGCAATATTAATTTCTGATAAAACAAACTTTAAGACAAAAATGACCAGAAGTGACAAGGAAGGTCATTATGTAATGATTAAAAGATCAATTGAACAAGAGGACATAACCATAATAAATATCTATACACCCAATGAAAGAGCACTGAAATATATAAATCAGGCTTTAGTAGGATTGAAAAGACAAATTGATAACTCCACAATAATAGTAGGAGACTTCAATACACAACTTTCAATAAGAGATAGAGTAACTGGAAAGAAACTCATCAAAAATGCAGAACTAAACAACACAGTCAACCAACTTGACCTTACAGTCATCTACAGAGCACTTCACCCAACAAGAGCACAATAATCATTCTTTTCCAGCACACATGGAACATTCTCCAAGATAGACCATATATTAGGTCACAAAGCAAGCATCTATAATTTAAAAACATTGAGATACTACAAAGCATCTTATCAGATCACAATGCTATAAAATTAGAAATTAACATTAGGAAGACCAAGGGAAAAAGAACAAATGCATGGAAACTGAATAATATCCTCCTTAAAAATGACTGAGTAATAGAAGAAATAAAAAATGAAAGAAAAATTCCTTGAATAAAACAAAAATGAAAATACAACATACCAAAATCTTGGAGACACAGCAAAAGCAGTAATCAGAGGCCAATTTATAGCAATAGATGCAAACATCCAAAAAGAAGAAAGACCCAAAACAATACCTTACCCTAACATCTACAACAATTAGAAAAAGATCAAAAAAAAAAAAAACCTACAGTCACCAGAAGAAAAGAAATAATAAAGATTCAAGCAGAAATAAGTGAAACAGAAAATAGAAAGACAATAGAAAAAATAAATGTGTAGAAGTTGGTTCCTTGGAAAGATTAATAAAATTGGCAAAACACTGGCAAATTTAACAAAGGAAAAGAAGGAGAAGAGGCAAATAACACAAGTAAGAAATTAAATGGGTGATGTCACAACAGAATCAACCGAAATAAGAAAAATAATATCTGGATGCTAAGAAGAACTGTGCTCCAACAAATCTGAAAATCTACAAGAAATGGACAGATTTCTAGAAACATACCACTTACTTAAACTAACACAGAGAGAGGTGGAAAATCTGAAAAAGCCACAACCAAAGAAGAAATTGAACAAGTCATAAAAAAATTTACCAAAAAAAAAAGTCCTGGCCCCTGTGGTTTCACTGGAGAATTCTATCAATCATTCAGAGAAGAGCTGACACCAATCCTATTCAAACTATTCCAAAACTTTAAAAAAGGATGGAATCCTCCTGAATTAATTTTGTGAAGCAACCATAACTTTGATACCAAAACCAGGCAAAGATACCATGAGAAAGCAAAACTAGAGACCAATAGCCCTCATGAATATAGATGCAAAAATCTTCAACAAATCCTAGCCTATAGACTCCAACAACATATCAAAAAAGTAATAAATCATGACCAAGTGGGATTCATATCTAATATGAAAGGATCATTCAACAGTAGAAAAATAATCAACGCCATCCATCACATAACTAAAATAAAGGAAAAGAATCACATGATTCAATGGATGCAGAAAAGGCAATCGATAAAATACAACATCCTTTCCAAATTTAAAAAAAAAAAAAAAAAACTCTCAGAAAAAAAAATAGGAATAGAAAGGAAATTCCTCAAATAAATAAAGGACATATATGCAAAACCAACAGCCAACATTATTCTCAATGGAGAGAAACTGAAACCATCCCCCCTTGACAATAAGAACCAGACAAGGATGCCCTCTATCTCCATTGCTATTGAACATTGTATTGGAAATCCTAGCCAGGGCAATAAGGCAAGAAAGGGAAATCAAAGCCATCCAAATTGGTAAGGAAGAAGTAAAACTATGCCTATTTGCAGATGATATGATCCCATACACAGAAAACCCAAAAGACTCAGCAAGAAAACTACTGGAACTTATTGAAAGACTTAGTATAGTGTCAGGATACAAGATCAACATACAAAATCAGTTTGATTCCTCTACACCAGCAAAGAGGTCTCTAAGAAGGAAATAAGGAAATCAATACCATTTAAAATAGTGACCAAAAAGATAAGATACTTGGGAATATATCTGTGTTAGGCTGGATTCTCTAGAAAAGCAAAACCAGTAAAGCTTATATAGAGAGAGAGAAATTTATCTTAGAAAAATAGCTTACAAACTTATAGAAGCTTGCAAGTCCCAAGTTATTGGATCAAACATCAAGTTGGAGGCTTTTCACAACTCACGCAGCTGCAGAGGTTGATGAGCTCAAGGTTGGCAGGCAGTATACTGGCTGCTGACTCAGATGAATGATGAATCCAAGATCACCAGGCCAAATGGTAGATTGTTCACTCAAGGACAGTTGTAGGCAACACAACAGGATCCAGATCCACAGAAGAGTGTCTCTTTTCCCCAAGATGTCCATAAATATATTGGAAGCAAGCCAAACCCCTAGAGAAACTCCCTTTCAATGGATTGGCTGCTCAAAACATATACATCTGATCTCATCATGGGAATAACACACATCATAACTGTTTAAAACACTCAGAATTGTGGTCCAGCCAAGTTGACACACAACTCCAAATATCACAACATCTTACCAGAATCACAAAACACCTATACAAAGAAAATTACAAAACACTACTTCAAGAAACTGTAAGAGATCTACATAAATAGAAGAACATCCCATGTTCATGGATAGGAAGATTGAACACTGTGAAAATGTCAATACTACCCAAAGCAATCTATACAGTCAATGAAATCCTGATCCAGATTCCACCAATACTCCTTAAAGACATGGAAAAAACAATCACTAATTTTATATGGAAAGGAAAGAGACCTCAAATAAGCAAAGCACTATTGAAGATGAACAAAATAGGGGGTCTCACACTCCCAGACCTAAAAACCTACAATAAAGCCACAGTAGTTGATGCAGCCTGATATTGGAACAATGACAGGCACATAGACCAGTGGAACAGAATTGAGAACACAGAAATAGATCCATTGACCAGTTATCTTTCACAAAGCTCCAAAATCCATTAATGAGGAAGAGATAGTCTCTTTCACAAATGGTGCTAGCAAAACTGGATGTCCATTTACAGAAAACTGAAGCAAGATCCATACCTCACACCATACACAAAAATGTACTCCAGATGTATCAAAGACTTAAATGAGAGACCTAAAATATAAAGAAAAATTAGGGGCAAACTTAGGGGCCCTAAGTAATGGCATGAATAGATGATCAAGCATGACCCAAGATGCACAGACAGCAGAAGATAAACTAGATGATTAGAAACTTCTAAAAATTAAATTCTTATGTGCATCAAAAGACTTCTCCAAAGCAGTAAAAAGAGAATCTACAGAATGGGAAAAAATATTCAGCAATAACATATCAGACAAAAGACTTATCTCTAAAATTTATAGAAAACTCTAATACCCAACATCAAAAAGACAAACAATCCAATTAAAAAATGGGCAGAAGATATGAACAGACACTTCACCAAAGAAGATATTCAGGCAAACAACAAACACATGAAGAAATGTTCATGATCATTAGACATTAGAGAAATGCAAATCAAAACAACCATGAGATACTATCTCCCTGCAGCATTAATGGCAAAGTTCAACAAGACAGAAAATAGCAAATGCTGGTGAGGAAGCAGAGATATTGGAACACTCATACACTGCTGATGGGACTTTAGAATGCTACAACTACTCTGGAAATCAATATGGTTATTCCTTAAAAAGTTGGAAATAGAAATACCATTTGATCCAGCAATCCCATTTTTGTTGTTGTTAGTTGCCATCAAGGAGGCTCCAACTCATAGTGACCCTATGTAAAACAGACGAAACACTGCCCTGTCCTGTGGCAGCCTCACAATCCTTGCTATACCTGAGCCTGTCATTGCAGCCACTGTCAACTCATCTTGTCAATGGTATTCCCTTCTGTCATTGACCCTCAACTTTACCAAGCATATCCTTCTCCAGGGAATGGTCTCTTCTGACAACATGACTAAAGTAGGTAAGATGAAGTCTGGTCATCCCTACTTCCAAGGAGCATTCTGGCTGCACTTCCTCCATGATTCATTTGTTAGTTCTTTTGCCAGTCCATGATATTTTCAGTATTCTTCACCAATACCACAACTCAAAAGCATCAACTCATCTTCGGTCTTCCTTATTCATTGTCCAGCTCTCACATGCATATGAGATAATTGAAAACACCATGGCTTGGGTTAGGTGCACCTTAGTCTTCAAAGAGACATCTTTGCCCTTCAGCACTTTACAGAGGCCTTCTGCAGCAGATTTGCCCAGCACAATACATCATCTGATGTCTTGATTGCTGTTTCCATGGGTGTTGATTGTGGAACCAAGTAATATGAAATCTTTAACAAATTCAATTTTTCTCCATTTATTGTGATGCTGCTTATTGGTCCAGTTGTGAGGATTTTCATTTTCTTTATGTTGAGATGTAATCCATATTGCAGACTATAGTCTTTAACCTTCATCAGTAAATGCTTCAAGTCGTCCTCACTTTCAGCAAGTGAAGTTGTGTTGTCTGCATATCACAGGTTGTTAATGAGTCTTCCTCCAATCCTGATGCCATGTTGTCCTTCATATAGCCCACCTTCTCAGATTATTTGCTCAGCACACAGATTGAATAAGTATGGTGAACAGATACAACCCAGACACACTCCCTTCTTGATTTTAAACCATGCAGTATCCCCTTCTTCTGTTCAAACCACAGTCTCCTGGTCTATGTACAGGGTACTCATGAGCACAATTAAATGTTCTTAATTGGGTTCTTAATTCTTCTCAATGTTGGTTCGTTGGTCTTGCAAAATTCTATCATGTAATTGCCAGCATTATTTTTATCACCAAGGCCATATTTTCCAAGTCCTGGTGATTCTTTTTTGTTTCCAACTTTTACATCCCCATCACCAGTGATAATCAACACATCTTGATTGCATGTTTGGTCAATTTCAGACTGCAGAAGTTGGTAAAATCTTCAATTTTCTCATCTTTGGCTTTGGTGGTTGGTGAGTAAATTTGAATAATAGTAGTATTAATTTGTCTTCTGTAGGTGTATGGATATTATCCTATCACTGACAGTATTATACTTCAGGATAGATTTTGAAACATTTTTGTGACAATGAATGCCACACCATTCCTCCTCAATTTGTCACTCTCAGCATAGTAGATTATATATATAGTCTGATTCAAAATGGCCAAAACTAATATATAATCAACAAATTAATGCATTAACACTACAATGTGTTGGAGACAACAGACACCTTCAAATCACACACACACACACACACACACACACACACACATACACAAGGACATGATACCTCAAACAAGAGAACAAGTACAGAACCACAAAATCTTCCAGAGGAAGAAATGATAAAGGAACAACCTGATCAAGAATTCAAAAGAATTTTATTTAGGTACCTTCAACAGATTGAGAGTAAGCTCAAGGAAACCAAAGGCAAAACTCTGGAAGAATTTTAAAAAACAATACAAGAAAAATAATGACAAAATAAATGGAAAGTTAGAAACCATACAAAAACAGAAAATAGAAATCCAGAAGATTGATACTAAAATTTCAGTAATGGATAACGCATTGGAAGGACAAATGAGCAGAAGTGAATCAAGGGAACACAGAATTAGCAAAATTGAAGAGAAATCTCCCAGTACCAATCTGTTGGAGAGATAATAAGAAAAAAGAATTTTAAAAAAATGAAAAAAGCTTAAAATTCACTTGGGACACCATGAAGAGGAGTAATTTTCATGTGATTGGGATTCCAGAACAGGAACAGACCAAAAAAAAAAAAACCACCCAGAAAAGTGTCAAAGAATTTGTTGAAAGAAAACTTCCCTAATATCATGAGACAAGAATATATGCATTCAAAAAGCTTAACAAATCTCAAATTGACCACAGCCCAAAAGAAAATCACCAAGACACAATACAAAAAAAAAAAAAAAAAAAAAAAAAAACCTCACTGCTCTCAAGTCAGATCTGGCTCATAGCAACCCTTCTTTGGGTTTCCAAGGAGGTATCACTACAGAAGTAGATTGCCCAACCTTCCCTCTGAGGAGTGGCTGGTAGGTTTGTACCATCAGCCTTCTGGTTAGCAGTCAAATGCCTTAGGCACTACGCCACTATAGCTCCTATAATCAAACTTTTCAAAATGAAAAACAAAGGAAGAATCTTCACAGCAGCTTGGGAAAAATGAAAAGCTACCTACAAAAGAGAACCAATAAGATTAAGCTCAGATTTCTTGCCAGAAACCATGCAGGCAGGAAGGCAATTTATGACATTTATAAATTTATGACATTTATAAAACACAAAAAGAAAAAAATGCCAACCACAAATTATATATCTAGAAACACTGTCTTGCAAACATGATGGTGAAATGACGACATTCTCAAATACGCAGAAATTAGGAGCATTTGCAAAACACAGACCAACTTTACAAGAAGTTATAAAGGGAGTCCTCTGGACAGAGAACCACCAATGGCAGACAACAGCCAGAGATTAAGACATATGGCAAAATCACATAGAAATCAACCCAGAAATAGATGTATCAAAAATAAAACAAACTTATAAGTTTTGGAAAATAGGAAACCGTAAATACCAATTTGTAAGCAACAACTACAAAGCAAAAAGAGGGAATAAATGACGTAGTTACAGAACTACCAAATGGAGAGGAAGTCATTAGTGGAGATAATAATAAATTACAGTATAATATCAAAGAATATTAATAAATCTTTACACCAAAATAATAAAGAAGAAAATCATAAAGTCTCAGAAAACACAAAAACAATAGCAATGAAGGAAATAATAAGAACATCCATAAACAAAATGTGCTCAGCATGGAAAAATATATGGAACAAAGAAATCATCAACACCACACACACACAAAAAAAAAAAAACAGCAAAATGACAACAGTAAATTCATCCTTATCAATAATTACATTGAATGTAAATGGATTAAATGCACCAGTCAAGAGACAGAAACAGAATGGATAAGAAAATGTGGCCCATCAATATGCTGTCTACAAGAGACATACTTTAGACACAAAGACAAAAATAAGATAAAAAATCAAAGGATGGAAAAATATATATCAAGCAAATGGCAACTAAAAAATAGAAACAGAGTGGCAATATTACTTTATGATAAAATAGACTTTAGGACAAAAGCTAGCAAAAGAGATGAGGAAGGACATTATCTAATGATTAAAGGATCAATCAAATAAGAAGACATAACCAATATCTATGCACTCAATGAAAAAGCCCCAAAGTACATAACTCAAAATTTAATAGAACTGAAAGAGAAATAAACTCCCCCATAGTAGTAGGACACTTTCATACACCATTCTCAATAAAGGACAGAACAACTAGAAAGAAGCTTAACAAAGATCCAGAAGATCTAAACAACACAATCAACCAACTAGACCTCATACATGTATACAGAACTATCCACCCAACAACACTCCAATATACATTCTTTTACAGTGGACATGAAACTTTTTCCAGAATATACATATGTTAGGCCACAAAGCAAGCCTCAATAAATTTAAAAACATTGACATACTACAAAGCATCTTCTCAGAAAATAATGCTATAAAATTAGAAATCAACAAGAGGATCAAGGGAAAAAATCAAGTACATGAAAACACCTTGCTTAAAACTACTGTGAAAGAGAAGAAATAGAAAATTCCTGAATCAAACAAGAATGAAAACACAGCATTCCAAAATCTTTGGGACACAGCAAAAGCAGTGTTCAAAGGACAATTTATGACAATATATGCACAAATGCAAAAAGAAAGAAAGAATCAAAATTAACATCTTAACCCAACCTCTCCAAATTAGAAAACGAACAGAAAATCAGCCTACAGTCACAGAAAAAAAGTAAATGATAAACATTAGAGAAGAAATAAATGAAACAGAAAAACAATAGAAAGACAATCAACAATCAACAAGACTAGAAACTGGCTCTTTGAAAGGATTAATAAAATTGACAAGCCACTGGCAAATTTAACAAAGGAAAAGGAGAAGATGCAAATAGCATGAATAAGAAATGAAAAAAAAAGTGAAGCCACAACAGAACGTACTGAAATTTTAAAAAGGATCATAACAGAATATTATGATGAATTGTACATCCACAAATTTGAAAACCTAGAAGAAATAGACAAATTTCTAGAAATACACTACCTAACCAAACTAACACAATCTGAGGTAGAAAATTTGAACAAACCCATCATAAAAGAAGAAATTGAACAAATCATTTTTAAAAATTCCCAACAAAAAAGTCTTGGCCCAGGCAGCTTCATTGGTGAATTCTACCAAACATTCAGAGAAGAGCTGACACCAATTCTACTCAAACTATCCCAGAATGTACAAAAGATAGAATACTACCTAGTTCATTCTATGAAGCAAGCATAACTCTGACATCAAAACCAGGCAAAGACATCACTAAAAAAGAAAAGTACAGACAAATATCC
>NW_006921697.1:7771122-7774340 GCF_000298275.1 Orycteropus afer afer | reverse complement strand
AAAAAAAAAAAAAAAAAAAATACATAATGACCAAATGGGGTCCATATCAGGTATGCAAAGATGACTTAACATTAAAAAAACAATCATTGTAATCCACCACATGGAAGCTCTGGTAGAGTAGTACCTAAGGTATTTGACTGCTAACCAGAAAGCTGGAGGTTCAAACCCACCAGCCACTCCTCAGAAGGAAGATTGGGTGATCTACTTCTGTAGTGAAACCGCCTCAGAAACCCAAGGAGGGGTCACTATGAGTCGGATCCAACTCAACAGAGCAGTGAGATTTGTTGTTTTTTTTAAATCAATGACATAAACAAAACAAAGGAAAAGAACCATGTGATCATATCAATTGATGCAGAAAAAGCATTTGACAAAATTCAACACTTTCTACTGATAAAAATGCTCAGCAAAACAGGACTAGAAGAGAAATTCCTCAACATAATTAAGGGTATAAAGCCAACAACCAATATTATTCTCAACAGAGAGACTGAAAACATTCACCTAGTAAACAGGAACCAGATAACAATGGCCTTTATCACCACTCCTATTTAATATTGTATTGGAAGTCCTAGCCAGGGCAATAAGACAAGAAAAGGAAATTAAAGACACCCAAATTGGCAAAGAAGAAATACAGCTATCTCCATTGGCAAATGATTTGATCCTTTACATAGAAAATTCTAAAGACTCAACAAGAAAACTGCTGGAACTAACAGAAGGCTTCAGCAAAGTGGCAGGATACAAAATCTACATACAATGATCAGCAGGATTCTCCTACACTAACAAAGAGGACTCTGAAAAGGAAATCAGCAAAACAATACCATATTTAATGTTGTTGTTGTTGTTGTAATGTGCCGTCGAGTCTGACCCGACTCATAGAGATCTCTCCTTGGGTTTCTGAGGCAGTATCACTATGGAAATAGATTGTCCCATCTTCCTTCTGAGAAGTGGCTGGTGGGTTTTAACCGCCAGCCTTCTGGTTAGCAGTCAAGTCCATTAGGCACTACACTACCAGGGCTCCTCCTTATTTAATAGCCACCCTAAAGATGAATTACTGAAGCATAAATATAACCAGAGATACACAAGACCTATACAAACAAAACTACAAAACACTACTACAAGAAACTTACATAAATGGAAGACCATACCAAATCTATGGGTAGGAAGACTTAACATTGCGAAAATGACAATATTATCCAAAGCAATCTACCGATATAATGCAATCCCAATACAGATTTCATCATCATTCTTTCCCCTCCTTGAGCTTCCAAGGTGGTATCACTATGGAAGTAGATTGCCCAATCTTCCTTCTGAGGAGTGGCTGGTGAGTTTGAACCACTAGCCTTCTGGTTAGCAGTCAAATCCCTTAGGCATTACAGCACCAGAGCTCCTATCATTCTTTAAAGACATGGAAAATCTAATTACCAACTTTATGTGGAAACAAAAGAGACCCAGGATAAGCAAAACACTAATAAAGAAGAACAAAGTAGGTGGCTTCACACTCTCCAATCTCAAAACATACTACACAGCCACAGAGCCACAACAGCCTGGTATTGGCTCAATGATATGTACATAGACCAATGGAACAGAATTGAGAACACACAGATAAATCCATTCACCTAGGGACAGCTGATCTTTGACAAAGAGCCAAAACCCATTAAATGGGGAAGAGATAAGTCTCTTGACCAAACAATGCTGGCTAAACTAGATATCTGCAGAAAAATGAAACAGGAGCCATATCTCACACCATTTGCAAAAACTAACTCTAGATGGATCAAAGACCTAAATGTAAAAACTCCAAAATGATCATCAAAGAAAAAATAGAGACCCTAATACATGGTGGGCAATCTACTTCCGTAGTGATACTTCCTCAGAAACCCAAGGAGGGGTCCCTATGAGTCAGGTCTGACTCCACGGCACGTAACAACAACAACACATGGCATAAATACACTATCAAACATAACTAAAAATGCACAAACAGCACAAGACAAATTAGATGACTGGACCTCCTGAAAATTAAACATTTGCATGCATCAAAAGACTTTGTCAAAAGAGTAAAAAAAAAAAAAAACCTATAGACTGGGGAAAAAAAATTGGCAATGATGTATCAGACAAGAGACTAATCTCTAAAATTTGTAGAAAACTTCAACATGTCAACAACAAAAAGATAAGCAATCCAATTTAAAAAATGGGCACAGGACATGAACAGACATTTCACCAAAGAAAACACTCAGGCAGCTAACAAGCATATCAAGAAATGTTCATGATTAGTCATTAGACAGATGTAAATCAAAACATCAAAGAGATATCATCTCACTCCAGCACTAATAGCAAAGTTCAAAAAAAGACAGAAAACAACAAATGTTGGCAAAGATGTGAAGGCACTGGAACACTCATACACCGCTGTGGGATTGTAAAATGGCACAACCTCTGTGGGAAGAGATGCAGCACTTCTTTAAGATGTTGAAAATAGAAATACCATATGATCCAGCAATCCCACTCCTAGGCATATATCCTAGAGCAGTAAGAACTGTGAAATGAACAAATCTATGCACACCCATGTTCACTGCAGCATTATTCACAATAGCAAAAAGATGGAAGCAACCTAAGTGCCCATCAACATATGAATGGATAAACAAACTATGGTACATACACACAATGGAATATTATGCAACATTAAAGAATAATGACGATGCTGCAAAACACCTCATAAGATGAATGAACTTAGGGGACATTACGCTGAGTGAAATAAGTCAATCACAAAAGGACAATTATTGTATGAGACCACTACTGCAAAAAGTTAAGAAAAAGTTTACACATAGAAAGAATTGTTCTTTGAAGTTTACCAGGAGTGGAAAGAGAAAGGAGGGAAAATCACCAATCTGAGATTAGGTGTGTATTAATTTGGGTGAAGGGAAAGGCAATGTACATTAGGAGGGAGGTCAGCACAAATAAAGCAGTGGAAGAGATAGGAAGGAGCACAAGAGTTAAAGGCAACAAAGGTGAGTACTATTATATACACAATCTTGCAATAATATTAATAACAATAATTTATAGGTGGCTACATAGCTAGTCAATCTCAATGATTTAGGAAAATGAAGGGGACTAAACTCATGAATATATCTAGGTTATAGTGCCTAAGGCACTTGACTGCTAACCAGAAGGCTGGCGGTTCAAACCCACCAGCCACTCCTCGGAAGGAAGGTTGGGCAATCTACTTCCAT
>NW_006921697.1:7768796-7770262 GCF_000298275.1 Orycteropus afer afer | reverse complement strand
CTAACCAGACGGCTGGCGGTTCAAAAACCCACCAGCCACTCCTCGGAAGGAAGGTTGGGCAATCCTACTTCCGTAGTGATACTGCCTCGGAAACACAAGGAGGGGTCGCTATGAGTCGGGTTTGACTCACGGCACATAACAACAACAACAACAGAGGTAGGAAGGCAGGAAGGAATGGGAAGGAAGAACAAAGGGAAGAGGTGGGCACAGGGAAAAAGTGTGAAGAATGCTGTTATAGTGCAGGAGTTGCACTTAATGTCACAAAACAGAATGTGTATGGATTGTTGAATGGAAAACTAATTTGCTCTGTAAACTTTTACCAAAATCAACATTTGGGGTGGGGGGAAGGTGAGAAAACAATTGAATATTTGGAAGAGATAATGATTTAAATAATGTATCCAAACAATCATATAACTCACAGCCACAACGTGCAGTTGTAGTCTTCTGTGAATGGTATTACCTAGAATTGTGCTGTGCCCAGCCTTTGCAGTCCTGCCCAGTGGCCCTGAACATTTAAGACGTTTGCAAATAAAAGAGTTCTTTTAATATAAAAAAATAAATAAATAAAACTTAGAGCTTTTCAAAGATATGATGGAAAGCAGAAAATAATGAAACAGCATTATTAAACAATACACTTCTAAATAATTCTAGGAATTAAAGAATAGTAGATACTAGAAAATATTTTGGACTGCATAATATTGAAAATATAACTTTTCACAACTTGTTGGCTGCCACTAAAGCAACTCTCAGAGGAAAATACAAAGCCTTAAATGTATGTATTAGAAATTAAGAAAAGTTGAAATTAAATTATCTAAGCATCTATTTCAAGAAGCCAGGGAAAAGGACAGGCAAATGAAATTCCCCCTCCTCAATAAATAAACTCTGGTAGCATAGTGGCTAAGACACTTGCCTGCTAACCAGAAGGCTGGCGGTTCAAACCCGCCAGCCACTCCTCGGAAGGAAAGTTGGGCAATCCTACTTCCGTAGTGATACTGTCTCAGAAACCCAAGGAGGGGTCGCTATGAGTCGTGTTTGACTCGACGGCACATAACAACAACAACAACAACAATAAACACAGAAGTTGAGAGCAAAATCAATGAAATAGGAAACAAATTTATAATATAGATAATTTTTTCTTTAGTTGGAGATTTGAAGTGAGCACTAAAATGGTTAATCCCCTAGAAAGGATAATCAAGAAGAAAGAGGTAAGGCACACATTTACAATATGACAAATAAACAGAACACATCATTACAAATTCTAGTGCCACTAACAAAATAAGATGATATTAAAATTTCATGCAAATAAATGTGAACATTTAAATGAAATAGATGTATGTCTGGAAAAACACAACTTACTAAAACTGACAAAAGAAGAAATATAAAATCTGGATAGTACTATATTTATTGAATAAAACCTTTTATAGCCTACCTGTAAATAAAAACTTTCCATTAAGAAATGTGCAGGA
>NW_006921697.1:7727033-7754137 GCF_000298275.1 Orycteropus afer afer | reverse complement strand
CACTTGGCTATGCTAGGAGATTTGGAAGACAGCTACCTGGCCAACTGACTGGAAGAGATCCAATTATGGTTTGGATTTCAAAGAAAGTTGATCCTACAGAATGTGGAAATTATCAAACAATATCCTTAATATCACATGCAAGTAAAATCTTACTGAAGATAATTCAAAAATGATTGCAGGAGTATATTGACAGAGAACTTCCAGAAATGCAAGCTGGATTCAGAAGAGGACATGGAATGAAGGATATCCTTGCTGATGTCAGATGGATCTTAGCTGAAAGCAAAGAATACCAGAAAAATGTGTACTCATGTTTTATGGACTATGCAAAAGCTTTCGATTGTGTGGCTCATAAAAATTATGGATAACATTGAGAAGAATAGGAATTCCAGAACACCTGACTGTACTCATGAGGAACCTGTACATAGATCAGGATGCTGTTTTTCAAACAGAACATGGGGATACTGCATGGTTCAAAATCAAGAAGGGAATGCATCAAGGTTGTATCCTTTCACCATATTTATTCAACTTGTATGCTGAGCAAATAATCTGAGAAGCTGGATTATATGAAGAAGAACATGGAATCAGGATTGGAGGAAGATTCATTAACAGCCTGCAATATGCAGATGACACAACTTTGCTTGCTGAAAGTGAGGATGACTTGAAGCACTTACTGATGAAAATTAAAGACTACAGTCTGCAATATGGATTACACCTCAATATAAAGAAAACAAAAATCCTCACAACTGATCCAATAAACAGCTTCATGGTGGATGGAGAAAAGATTGAAGTTGCCAAGGATTTCATATTATTTTGCTCTACAATCAACACCAATGGAAGCAGCAGTCAAGAAATCAGACAATGTATTGCATTGGGCAAATCTGCTGCAAAAGACCTCCATCAAGTGCTAAAGGGCAAAGATGTCTTCTTGAAGACTAAGGGACACCTAACCCAAGCCATGGTATTTTCAATCGCCTCTTATGCATATGTGAGCTGGACAATGAGTAAGGAAGACCAAAGAAGAGTTGATGCTTTTGATTTGTGGTGTTAGAGAAGAATGCTAAGAGTACCATGGTCTGCTAAAGGGACTAACAAATCTGTCCTGGAGGAAGTGCAGCCAGAACACTCCTTGAAAGTAAGAATGGCCAGACTTCGTCTCACCTACTTTGGTCATGTTGTCAAAAGGAACCATTCCCTGGAGATGGATATCATGCTTGGTAAAGTGGAGGCTCAACAAAGAAGAGGACAGCCATCAACAAGATGGATAGACACAGTGGCTGCAATGATGGGCTCAGATATAGCAAAGTTCATGAGGCTGGCACAGGACCAGGCAGTGTATTGTTCTGCTGTGCATAGGGTCGCTATGAGTTGGAGACAGCACTTAACAACAACAAGGGAGCTCTGGTGGCATAATGCTTAAGGCGTTTGACTGCTAACCAGAAGGCTGGCAGTTCAAACTCACCAGCCACTCCTCGGAAGGAAGATTGGGCAATCTATTTCCATAGAGATACTGCCTTGGTAACCAAAGGGGGGGGGGTGCTATGAGTCACACATATATATATATATATATGTATGTATGTATGTATGTATGTATACACACACAAACACATATATACATCTATGCAGATCTAGGTTTGATTCCCAGCCAATGCACCTCAAAAATAGCCATCAACCATCTGTCAGTGGAAGTTTGCACGTTGCTATAATGCTGAGCGGGTTTCAGTGGCACTTCAAGACTGAGATGGACTAGGAAGAAAGGCCTTGTGATCTGCTTCTGAAAATCTGTCAATAAAAACCCTATGGATCACAATGGTGCCTTCCTTTTGTAGCTTGGGTCACCAGGAGTCAAGGGCCAACTCAAGGGCAGCTAACAGCAACAAAACTTTTATTTAAAATATTTTTCAAAATGCAGTACAAGAATCTCTTTTCCTCATTACCTTCACCTCAAGAATCACAGATTATGCTATTAAGCTACTATCTTCCATACTTTCTCAAATATAGAAGGTACTCAATAAATATTTGTTGAACTGAATGAACAAATCTTTTGTTAGACATGTAAAACCTCTGCATAAAATGAGACACAGCAGGTGTTCGATATAAAAAACCAAACTCACTGCCATTGAGTTGATTCTAACTCATAGCACCCCTCATAGGGTTTCCAAGGCTGAAAATCTTTTCAGAAGTAGATCTCTCCATTTTCCTTTCGTGGAGCAGCTGTTGGGTTTGAACTGCTAATCTTCTGGTTAGCAGCCAGATGCCTTATCCACTATGCAACCAGACCTCCTTATATACAGTTTTTAAATAAATTAATAAACCACTGACTGAATGAACAAATGTAGAAAAAAGTGTATCCTATGCCAAGCCTTCTTAACCCCAAAAGTCCTTGTGGAGGCAGTAAGAGATAAGACTCAATAAGAACTAGCTGAATAAACATGAAAGAATAGTTAGGGGCAGAGTGAGAAGAAAGAAGAAAAATGAGGCACTTTCCTAAGCTCTAGAGGCCTAATTACCAAAATGGGAAGAAAGATCTCTTACCATTTTATGCATCTACTCCTTACGACTAAAAATTCTCCTGGTGCCACTCAAACTTCCCAGGTGCTCTATGGTCCCTTCTTTAAACCCAAAGAACAGACAATTGCTTTGCAATAAAAACTGCAGCAAGTGCATTCTCTGAGTTGGGTCAGGAAAGTCAGGCAGTAAGCCTCTAACTCCTTGGAGGAAAGGCTTTTCCACAGTCCCATTTTCAGACTCATATTCATCATAATACTTCAGCACAATTAGCCAGGCTGTTCAGTTGCTCCAAATATCCATCTCTCTTTACAAAGTATCATTGAAGCTTGTCAAAGCAGTGTTGAAGCATCCAACTCTCTCCTCTGTGAATGTCATCTTAGATAGAGGTTTGGCAGTGTGTTAATTGCATTAGCAGGCTCAAGACAACATAATCTCACCTGATTAACACTACTCCTTCCTCTCCTTTTCCTCTCTTGCCCTCCATCTGAATCTTTTTGTTCTTCTTTAATTTATTCACCCATTCATCCTTGCAAGAAATATTTACTGAGAACCTCCTATGTGCCAGGCACTGTGCCAAGTATATATATATATATGCCAAATAAATGCCCTTCATCTCATTGGGAGTTTAAAAAAAAAAAAAAAAAAGTGGAAAGATCTTTTAGAGGTAGAATATCTGGGTTATTGTCCCTGCTCTACTACTAGGCCTACTAGGCTAAGAGTTAAGTTCCTGACTGCTCTAGTCATGAATTTCCTGTTCTGTTAAAACAAAGTGTGAATAAGATCAGTCTTTAAGAATTTCCCACACGGATTTTTTTTTCCAGTGGCCTCCAACTAGTCTCCCTTCTTTCATTTTACCCCCCAATACACACACAAATTTTATTCTAAATACAGTGGCCAGAGTAATCTTGTTAAAACATTAAGTCAGATCTTATTACTCATCTATACAAAATCTTCCATAGACTTCCTATCTCACTCAAAATAAAACCCAAAGTCCTTAATATGCCTTGAAGATAGTACATCATCTAGCATACAATTTCTCTAGCCTCATTTCCTCTCTCTCTCTACCTTCCCCTTACTCACTCAGTTCCAGCCACACTGGCCTCTTTGCTGTTCCATGTCCACTCCAAGCATACCCCCATCTCAGGGAATTTGCATTTGTTATTCCCACTGCCTGGTATGTTCTCCCTCCACTCCCCAAGATTCACATGATTCACTCTCTCATTTCCTGCAGTAATTTGCTGAAATGTCACCATTTCAGAAGTCATTCCCTGATGTGACCACCCTATATAAAATAGTACCTATGTCATTCTCCACTCCTTGCCTTTTTTCCTTTTTAATCCTTATGACTGTTACACTTTTACTCATTTAACATCTGCCCCCTTTAACTAGAAGACACACTCCATTAGAATAGGGACCATTGCCTGTTTCGTAAAGCATTTGGCTGCTAACCCAAAGGTTGGTAGTTCAAACCCACCCATTGCTCCATGGAAGAAAGATGAGGCAGTCTGCTTCCATAAAGATTTACGGCCTTGGAAATTCAATGAACGTCACTATGAGTCAGAATTGACTGGATGGCGGTAGGTCTGTTTTTTTGGTATTTGGTATTCCCAGTGCCTAGAACATTTGACACATAGTAAATGCTCATTAAATGTTTGTTGGGTTAATTTTAGTCATAAAATCAATCTCACTGTGTGTCAAAATTTATTCATACTTAGAAGGGTTCAAATCTGGCTACTGGGACTTATTAGGGACCAATCAAATATTGGAATTACACTGGAATTAGACTACACAGAATACTTACCAGTAGAAATGGACCATCAGCTGAAGCAATCCTTTCTAGTCCACGAAGATTTTTGTTCCATAACATAGTGAGTTACAGTGAGACTAAACTTGAATGCCATCTCTTCTGTACAGCTTCCTATTGTGAGAAGATTGGGCATTACTGTCTCATTTCACTTAGCCCAGAGAGGTTTAGTCATTTGCCTAATATCACACAGCCATTTTGAGGCAGAGCTAAAATAAGAACACAAATCCCTGACTTCCAACTTCATGGCTGCTTATTTCCAAAAGTGACCCACACAATAACAGTAAGATATGAGTATACTGTTAATAGGGATAAGGAATATTTAAGGTGTAGAGTAAAATACGTAGATTAACAACCATCAGAGCTATAAGGTCTAAAGTCATGAGTCAAAATTCAACTCGATAATAAGGAGGAACTTTTCCCACTGAACCTCTGAGGTGATTGCATATTCCATGAGCTCAAAGTACTGTTTATCTCATATATTGTCACATCCTCAATGCCTGACATATGTTCAATTGTGTGCTTATTAAATGAAAGTATCAGCCTCATTCTAGACAGAAGCTTTCTAGCAAACAGGTGCCCCAAGTAACAATCACTTTCATCTCCTGCCCAGCCCACAGCCTTGGAGCTATTCACACTCATAGAGATCAACATCCCCACACCCCCACTCCCACTCACACACACAGCATCCCTTGAAGCAGAAGAAAAAGAAATTTCTACACACATTGCACCACACCTGCATGTACAGGTGCCTCCTAGCCAGGTAAGAAGCAAGAACAAACTTGCCAGCTCACAGCTTGTTTCAGGGCCTCTAGAACACCATAATGACATGCACGGATGCATACATATAAGCCCATGTAGACAGAGACGCATTTAAAAATGTAAATATACAAACACACATACCCATCTCAAATTCACTTCAGAATTAGGTTGGGTTCAAATCAACCTATATACACAAAAATACACATGTGGGTCTTTCCAAGCATATTCACAGATATACACACAAACAAGTACACAATCATATGCACAAAGCTAAATAGTGTTTCTCTCCAGGTATGACTGTGAGAATGAGATTATGTAAAGTGCACAGTAGTGTCTGGTACGTAGAAAGCATCTTAATAAACATTAGCTCTTTAATGTATACAGTGTGTGTGTGTGTATATATGTGTGTGTGTATATACATACACAGACATATACACACCTAGGAGTGTATATGTGTGTGTTTATAAATATATATGTGTGTGTATATATATATACACACATACATAATTTCAAGGAGCTCTGGTAGCACAGTGCCTAAGGCATCTCACTGCTAACCAGAAGGCTGGTAGTTCAAACCCACTGCACAGAAGGAAGACTGGGCAATCTACTTCCATAAAGATTTACCACCTCAGAAACCCAATGGGGGTTGCTATGAGTCAGAATCAACTCGGTGACAGTGGATTTGGTATACATAATTTCACATCAGACTCTTGTGAACATAAACTTTCAAAGCAACACTTTCTTTTCAGTCACCACTCAAAATTTTATGGGAATTCTAAAAACATCTGAGAACCAATAAAAGAGGGTGTGTCGTTACAGTGTGGGAAATCCTACTGGTAAGAGGCTGGCAGTCAAAACTTTCCAGAATTCCCTGCTTGAGAGAGGACCTGAACTTGAAAGAATTGAGCTGTTAAAAACTATTCTAGGGGTAACAAGACTCCAAACACTCAAAAAGAGGGGTACATAAAGGTACGAGGATAAGGATAAAGGGTTGTCCCCTCTCAATAGCCTGGGAAGAAGAGTCCCCAGGGTTTTAACAAGTTCAAATCAGCCAGAAAATCCTGCAGAAGCTATTAATCTACAAAAATTCTATAACTGGGAGGAAATCAGATTAGCCCCACTTCCCAGCTGGGCTCTAGGATAGACTGAATAGCTGGTTTCCGAGACCCATATAAAGTGGAAAAACAGGGAGGCAGGAGGAAGGGAAAACAGGGAGTAAGAATGGTAAGTATCAGACATTTGCATGTACAACTTGGCTCTGCCATTAATTTGGAGCAAGCCACCAGCTGTCTGAGCCTCAGTTTCCCTCGCTTATAAAATGCCAACAAAACATGACAGATGAAAGAGAGCATAGCTTCCTGACCTCCTTAAAGAGTTGCAGCAGTGAGTCCAAGGCTGTTCTCTCTTGACCCTGGTGTCTGGTCATTTCTCCTGGACTTTTCTGCAACAGTAGCACTGGAGAAAGTCTTCCTCTCTCCTTGATCAACTTCTTTTTGAAAACTATTCCCTCTTTCCAGAGCCAAGGGTTATAACTGAATATAAATATTTAGAACTCAGAGGAAACTCAGGGATTTGATTCAATTCTTTTTAAAAAGAGACACTGAGCCCATGTAGACAGAGACGCATTTAAAAATGTAAATATACAAACACACATACCCACGGTATTTTACTTACAACTACATTCTTTAAAAATCAAAACAATATTTTGAGAGTTGGAAAGATTAACTCCATGACCTCCCCACCCCACCTTCCACACATAAAGGATGGATCTGTGGATCTCATCCAGCACTCTAAGGGTTAAATGCAACTCAGAGTCTAACACGCGATTGGCTCAATACCGGGAGAAGATCTGGTTTTCGTAGCCGTAGGCCAATGAGCACCGCGAGTGGGAGGGTTTGAAGATACTAAGGACTTTTCCCCCCTTTTTTTCTCTCCACTCCCTCCCATCGGCTATCGCCCCCTCCCCCCCGCTACGCCGCCAGTTTGTTAAATTAATGCAGTAAGAAAGTCTGAAGATCTGAAGGAGTCCTGGCCAAATGAAGATGGGCGAGCTCAGAAAACCGAGATGCATCTGAAGCCTAGGGCTACTGAGCCCCGCAGGGTTGCCATGGACCCAGGCAGCCCCTGAAACTTGCCCTGAGCTCTCTCATGGCTGCAGCCCCGAGCGATGGGACACCTTTCCTGCAGTGATCATAACTTATTCGGCAGGGACCAGAGAATAGGGATTGCAAGGCGACAACTGACCGGCACGGAGGAAGGAGAACGAGATTCCGGGACGCGGTCTCTATGCACCAGCCTGGCACACTCCCCGGGATTTAACTGAAGGCAGCGCCGTCAACCGTTTTCCCCTCTCCCCTACCCTTCTCAGGCCAGTCCAGGGGCATAAAGCCCTGTTTCTACCCAAGATGCTTGCCCAATCTAAGCGTCTGAGGCCAACGCTCTGATCTCCACAGAAGATTTTTCTTTTTTTTTCCCTTGCATGGAGCTGGCCGTTTAAACAGAAAAACAACTGTGAAAAAGAAAATATACCCACCCCCAAACGTGCCTCCCCAGCGCCGCAGGGAGCCAACAGACACGCTGGAGTTTAACAAACAGCAATACTCTTCGCGCTCCTGAAAAGCTGGGCCGGACGCTCTCCGTGGTGCTGAAACGTTTCGCGACCGCCGCTGTCCGTGGTACCTGGCAGCCCCTTCGCTCCAATTTCCCCTGGGGCTCCTCCTTCGGCGCCCCTGTTCCGCACCTCCCCTTAACATCTGGATTATTTTTTCAATTGCGTTAGTTGATTTTGTAAGTGCCAATTTGAAACATTTTTTTTTTTTTTGCCCCATAACTCGTGGACTACAAAGCACAAGGATCTGAAAAATGTACAGCTTCAATACTCTTCGTCTATACCTTTGGGAGACCATTGTATTCTTCAGGTATGCGATTTTCTACTGACCACATCGCTCTGAAATGGGGGGCGGGTGGTTTGGGGGAAGAGCACGAAGGCTAACTCTGTCCATGGTCCCCTCATTTGGGGGGCGGAGGTGTTGTATACCTCTGCAATCGGATCCTTCCATCCCCCCCCCGCTCCTAACCTCCCCCCCTTCACCCCCTTCACACACACACACACACACACACACACCCCGCCCGCAGGGTGTCTGTGTTGTGCGTGGAGGTCTGAGACAGTCACTGCTCTGGCAGCTGTTTGTCTGTTTCTTGCTGTTTGTTCTTCCGCCTGCTGCACTCCCAGCCACTGGCTCCCAGCACCCCTGTACGTATATTCGTTCACACTTGGCTGAGGACTTTAAGGGAAAGCTTTAGGGGTTACTCAGTTTAATTAGGACTGCATTCTTTCTAACCGCAGTGCCGAAAATCACAGCTTTCCCGTCTGGGAGCCAAGTGACAACTAGCGGTGACGGGGAAGGTTGCACTCAAACTCACTGGACACAGAACATTTCATTCTCTCTCTCTCTCTCTCTCTCTCTCTCTCTCTCTCTCTCTCTCTCTCTCCCCCTCCCTCCCTCTCTCTCTTAATTGTTGTTGTTGTTCTGCAAGGGGCGGGGGGAGGGCTGAGGCTTAGTGCTTGGAAAAGAATAGACCCGATATCAGTTTGTAAAGCTTTTGAATTTGGGTGCAGAGTAAATCTATTTAGGAACAGATACTGGGAAGCATTTCCCTTTTGAAACTTTGACTTCTTGTTCTCTCCCATCTACCTTTCCAAACTCTGCTTCATCAACCCAACAGCTGCAGATCCTAAAATGATGAGCAAATCTTGTTTGTTTCTCAGTCTATGCCAATCCCTGACTGGGTAGCAGATTTCACCCAACCATTGCCTCACAGGTTAAAATTTTCTGCCTATGGGCTTGGTATTCTTATGTTAGTACAACTGAAAAGTGAAAAATCACCTCTTTAAGAAGCACTGAAATAGATAGCTCTTTTGTAAGTGAGTGAATCATGCCATCTTCGGAGATAGTTATGATAAATTGCATTTACATGAACTGAAAAAAAAAATATTCTTCTTCCATGTCCTGCAGGGATCATTAATCTTCCTCATTTTAGATGCCTGCTTCTCATGTTTTACCATGGCATCGGATTAACAGTCACTTGAAAAAACAACTTCAGGTTTGTTTGTTTTTAAATAAGTGATCTTATTTTATACTCCTCCATCATAAACCAGCAAATAGTTATTGTATTATTATATTGTCAAGAACTCTGCATACTAATTATTGGTTTGACTACTCCATTTGTTGATTTATTAAATGGATGACATCCCACCCCCAATTGTGAGGATCTACATGTCAGCCTTTCCTTATACCTTTCTTTTGGAATGACGAAAAGATCCCCTTTCTCTGAGATACCCAATGCTAAAGCTCCTAACCTCCAGTTAAAATAATTCTTTGATAGGCCACTGTCCTGTCCACAGCTTAGGATGTAAATAGCCAGGGAGTGAGAATGAAAAAGTGCAACAATCCAGGACCTGGTGAAATGTAGCTACTTTATGGGGAAAACGGCAGGAAGTGCGCTCTTAATTTAATAATATCAGATCCTTTCTTCCCTGACCTATGTAGTAGAACAACAAGATGCTGTGGAGGTAGGGTACTTGTAACATTTGTATGCAAATCGATTTTCTGTTTGGTTTACCAGACACAGAACTGAACCAGATAGATTAAAGAGCAAATTAATATGACCAAGCACATCACCACCACCTCTCCTTTTTCCTTCATGAAGAGTTTGCAATGCTTTATTTTCCTCTCTCAGACATTGTCTTTCAGAAAAGGAGCACACAGTTTAAAAGATTTGCATTGTAATCATTTTGATAAGCTTCTGAATCTACAGTGCTAATTCTTCAAGTAAAGTGATGGTGACCCATCAGGAAGCATCACTCAACACCTCTTTCCTCTACATTTGCCAAGACATACATGAGCTACAATGGATGTAGGATATAATTCCATGTATTTAGAAGGAAACAACAGTCATGACTATGGGAGCTAGATAGGGGTGGTACCATTGCACTGTCAAAATATAGAATAGCTACTTCATTTGAAGAGTAAATGTTGCAGAAATGCTTATCAAAAACATGAAATAATAAAAATAGGAATTGAACTAGGGAAACACCCGCAGCAATTTTTCAGATAGGTGGAACTGTAAGGTCACAAGGAGGTAAAGTGAGTCACAAGGAGGTAAAGTGAGTAGGTTATCTTTGTTCAGTTGGTATTTTCATTTCTCACTCATTTTTAAAATGTAGGTAAAAATACAAAAGCATAAAATCTGGGGTTCATTAGAATATATGTGGGGGTATATGCAGACTGGCAGCTCCCTAGCAGTTTCCATGTGAATAACCTCTTTTCCACCAGGGAACAGGCACCATGTTGGAGTGAGCCAATCCATTCATCTCAGGCACCCAGGTACTGCTTAGATTAAATGGTGCCAGCTGCTCATCTTGTTGGGGAAATCTGGGGGCTAGGAAATGAAAGGCTCTCAATAACAGAAGGGATGCTGCATCCGCATGTAAGCAGCAAAATGGCAATAATGATAGCAAAACAAGCATGCAAGTAAGTGAGACAGAAATCTCATAAGGTGCTGACACAGAGAATGAATTGAGGCCTGAGAAAAAGCTGAAGGAAAGAGAGACATGGAATCCTCAGAGACAAAAAAACATTGCCAGTGCTGATCAACTGTTTCCCCATAATTAAAATGAGGTGACTTGGTTGGAGTTTCTGCTCTGATATTTTAGAAGCCTGTTGTTCTAAAATTCTATGAGTAACAGTCTAAAATTCAGTAACCTAAATTCTGTCTCTTTATTTTCAATTGTAGATGGGGCTTTATATCCAGACTGGTCAGAAATAATAGGCAAAGATATGTTTTGTATGGTAGAAGCACATTCCTTTCAAATCTCCTTTCAAGCCAAAGGGAACTTGGCTTTGATTTCCAGAGCCTTTACAGAGGCTTGTGTCTGGAAAAGGCCCAGGGTAAAACAAAATTCCTTTGCCTCTGAGTAACTCAAATGGACCCGTGGTATATAAACATGTTTCTCAATCTCAACACTATCGACATTTTGTGCTGGATAATTCTTTGTCAGAAATTGCCGTATGCATTGTAGGGTGCTTAGTAGCATCTCCGACCTTTATCTGCTACCCAAATCATGAATTATCAAAAATACCTCTGACATTGCCAAATATTCCTGGGTGGCAAAATTGCATGCGGTTGAGAATCAGTGGTACCGAATAAACAAGTTTTAATCAACCCAGATTTACTAATTATCGTTAGGAGAAAAGTCTAGCTTTCTTGAATAAATTCCTCTCATGAAACAAACAAAACCCTCCAGTGAAGCATACAGGGACCTAACATGTGCTTGAATGGGGTATAAAGGCAGGAGAGATAAACTAGGTCCAATCCATGGGTGCTTTTCCCAAAAGACAGTTGGCTTTTCGCTCCACACCACTTCCAGCCTCTGTCCCAGTAGATGCTCCTTTGCACAGGGTTTTATCCTGAATATGGCACCTACTTGCTAAGAAAGGTCACCAAAACCTTGAAGGGAAGATGTTGCTATCTACATTTGGATCAGAAGGAACACAGCAAATGAGTTTTCTCACATTTCAGTCCTGAGAAACCACCCCATTGCAAGGTAAATGAGTTTTCCCTTGAGTTGGGCCCTCTAGCTTCCCAGTCTTTGAGCTTGCCAAGAGGGGCAGGTGACCACCTTGATTTTTCCTCCTGGTGGCATAGCTGTATTCTGCTTCCAATCTTACCTACTGCCTTTTGGGGATTGTGGAAAATGACTAGGAGCTTCTGAAATTGGCCAAGGACTTTTCTTAAGGAAAGAAGCCCCCTCGGGCAAGTTTTCATTAGGCTCAATCAAAACATAAATTAGCCCACCCTCTTTCTGGGGCTAAGAATGATGGAAAAAAAAAAAAGAAAGAAATAAAAGAAAATATCATGGTTTTGTTCCCAAGGAATAGGACTGAGACCTGGGGCTAGTAAATGAGGCTATGAATTGGCACATAACTAATGCATCAGCACATAACTTATGCCTATTTGCAAAACTGGTAATGATCTACAAGGAGATATTTAGAGAATTTTTGAAACCACCTTATGAAAGAGGTTGCCACCATGTTGTGCAGTAGAAAGAGCAGGTGGACTATGATTTGAGAACTCCAGCTCTGCTCCCAGCCTGCAGCATGACCTTGACAATCTCTTCCCCTCGAGCAGACTCAGTTTTCTCACCACTAAACTCAAATGACTGAATTACACACCTCTAAGTTCCTTCCAGCCTCTGATAAGCTCTTCATCCAAGACAGGGGCCATAGCCAGAAAGACTAGGGATGAATTTGCTTCAGTGGTGACATTGCCTTCATTGCTTCACCAAGCACTTATCTACCATGTGCTTATGTGTCCAAAAACAAACAAACAAAAAAAAAAACTAGCCACTCTGCAGGGAAGACAGAGGGGCAGATGCCACAGTCTCTGTCCTTGCAAAAAGGGGAAACACTTTTTCTTTTAAAGGTACATTAGAAACCTTTTTCTTTCTACCAAGGGCCCGCAGAGCTCCCCTCCAGGCAGCCTGTGTGCACGTCCTGCGACAGCATCCCATTTATGTGGGCGTCATTAACTTTATTTCCTTCATCAGCTGACAGAAGCCAGAATGATTTTCAAGATGGATGGCACTGTCTCCCCGCCTGGCCATCTTGACGCTCTTTTGCAGGTTTTAAAGCATGCTTTAGGCAAAGCAGCTCTGGCCCAAAGGACAGGAGATTTAGGGTCCAGAACTTAGCTACTGGCATGACCTTGAATGGGTTCCAGGATCTTTCTGGCCCTCAGTTTCCCCAGGTGTAATTGAAATGATTCAACAAATCACTCTCAAATCTTTTTTTTTTTTTTTTTTTTTCTGTGCCAGGTCAGGATTATCTTCTTCCAATCTCTTCCCTGACAGCACAGTTTAGGTTACAGCTATTGCAGTATATTTTAATTATTACAGGAAATAGCAACATTGAACATATTCAGATTCAAATGGCTGAAAGAATTGAGGATCCCATTAAGCAATTTCATTCATTGGAGAGTTACCTCAACCTAGGCACCATCAATTGAAATAGCCCATAAGTATGTCAGTTTCACCAGAAAGTACTTCATATGGTGAGAAGAAATGCCACCTGACTACTTTTCTCACAGGTCTGAAAAGTAGCAGGCAAAAGAGAGACCAGATGTTTCTATACCTCTTCTCAAAGATTCTGTTTTTTTCTCCCCCATAAAGCCTCTGGTTTAAAAAAAAAAAAAAAATTGTTTACCAAACTCTATTAATCATTAACTTATTTCCTCCATCGTTTTTAATCAAAGGCATGCATAACTGCCAGAAATACTGAGCAATGGAGGATAACCAATGTCGCCGCAATGTTGACCTAAGAAAAAGCAAAAGTAAAGATATGTGATGCTTTTTAGTTAGTCCATAGAACCTAGTCAGAGGTAAATATGCAATTTGTTAACCTTTGAAATGTTTGAAATAGATTCTAAATCCTCATTACTATTTCATGATCCCCCTATGTATCCAGGGACCCCATATTGGGAAACATTAGATTCGATTTATCCTATATAGCACCAAGAGAACTGGGGTAAACTGATATTTTAAAGAAAAACACAAATACTGGTTCAATATTATTCAGAACTTTTAGCAGCTCTGTCAAATGATGCAATGGGCTGCCTCATAGGTAATGAGGCTCCCTATCAGTGGAGGTATGCAAGTAGAGACAGGAAATCCACCTCCCCGGAGGGATGTAGGAGAAACTTGAGCTTCTCTTGTGGATTGAGGAATAGATGAATTGTAGGTGGGTGACAAATCTTCCCAATACTTACTTTTCCCAATTTCCTGATTCCCAAATTACCTTCTGATCTTTGTAAGTGCTCTGAATCACACCACAAACACACATTTCCTGGTACCCTATCTTTCCATAAAATAGATTGGATAATGAATAAATTGGGCAGTGAGCACACACACACAGATACAACAAAGCATTATTCAAAGGAAATCACCTGGGTTATGTAACAGCCTGGTTTTAAGAAACAAGGCCCTCAAAATAAGAGAATGTCAGAGCCAGAGAACCTACCAGAAAATGCACTGGACCACGGACAAGGCCAAAGGGGCAGGTGATGTTCACAGGACTGACGGCCCGCCTTGGGGAAGGCCTCTCCTGAACTCTAGCTATTTCTCCTGAACCAGCTCCTGGTTAAGCATCTCACACAACCGAAAACACCATAGGGCTAGCCAGCAAATTCATTCAGAAAGCTCTTTAGAACAAAACAATGCCCTGAGACTGTGAGGATAGGGGCTTATTCACACAGCGCTATGCTTTGTAATGCAAGTCATTACGAGGGGTGCTGAGGCCCTGGAGCTTTTGAAACTCCTGATAAAGGATCTCTTTGTGGTTTTCTGAAGTTGATATTGTCCGAGTCTCCCAAGGCTAATTCAGTGCAATTAGATTACCACTCTCTGCCTTTGAATTCAGCTGTTTTTCGGTGAGCAGAGCTAAATGAGTTTACCATCTTAACAGGGAGCTGCCGACAGTCATTAATCCAAGCCGTGAAATGGGCAGCACCCTCTGGACAGTGCTCTCTCCTGCCTCATGTACAGGGCAACACACTGGTACCTAGAGAACAGATCTTCACTCCCTTCCCCACCAGTTCATCCTTGACTCCCCACCCAGCTACTCCTAGACAGTCATACTTTCCTTCAGAGACTTAAGTATTAACAGAACCATTGAGTCTTAGCATGGAAAGGTCCTTTTCAAAAGGAAAAAAAAAGAAAAGAAAAGCAGTCCATTCCAAGACCTCTTATGTATCAGAGCAAAATTGTGCTCTACAGGATTTTTAAGGTTGTGACCTTTTGTAAGGAGATTGTCAGGCCTTTCTTCTGAGGTAAGTCTAGGTGAATTCAAACTACAAACCTTAGTAGTTCAGCACTTAACTGTTTGTGCCACCCAAAAAAAAAAAAAATGTCATGGAGTAGATCCCAACTCACGGTGACCCCAAGTGCCACTCAGAACCTCCAAAGTTCTCTTAGTAGCCCTATCATTCAGCAGTTCTCAAACCAAGTTGTGACGTGATTGTCAAAAATATAGATTCCAAAACTGAACCAGACTACTGAAACACAATATCCCAGGATGAGACCCCAGAAATTTGTATTTTTAACAAGATCCTCTAAACTTCTGCATTTCAAACTTAAGTGTACATATGAATCACCTGATGATTTCATTAAAATGCTGATTTTTTACTCTGTAGGTCTGGCGTGGGGTCTGAGGCCTTAGGTCTGAATTTCTAACAGCCCCCACCCCGGGCTCTAAGTGATTCTAATTGAGGAAACCCCCCCACACCCCAACACAGATCAACCCATTTATTTTGCAGATGAGGGGAGTGAGGCCCAGAGAGCCTAGATGACTTCCTCCAGGTTACAGAGTGAGTGGCAGAGCTCCCAAAGCCATACACAATCCTGCACACACTCAAAAATCACTCCTCTGCATATCATCTCTAAAACCCATATACCTTGGATTTGACCATGGCACTTTTTCTTTCATTAGTTCTCTCCTATACCATCCACCCTCATAAACACAAACACATTCATACCTCCAGATTTCTCAAGGAGCTGTCCCCACCCCTGAAATGTGGCTTTGTACCTGAAGTCCTGTTGTTGTTGTTATGTGCCATTGAGTCGGACCCAACTCATTGCGACCCCTCCTTGGGTTTCTGAGGCAGTATCACTACGGAAGTACATTGCCCCATCTTCCTTCCTAGGAGTGGCTGGTGGGTTTGAACCACCAGCCTTCTGGTTAACAGTCAAGTGCCTTAGGCACTACACTACCTGAAGTCCTAGTGCACCAAAAGTGCACTCATGAAGTAGCAACACCCACCATGTGATGCTGGATAAAGGGAAAGGGCATCTGAGCAACGGGCTTTGAATCCTGGCACCAAAGGGCCCCAGGATACAGCAATGTGAGTGTCTCTGGATTGATGGATGAGGTGAATCAAAGTGGTTAGAAAAAGGTAATCTGTGGCATCTTTCTCCAAGAATGCTTTCACTTATCAATCTTCCCATATTACTGTACTCTTAACCTTGCCTAACTAGAGGCTTGCTTAGGACTCCCAGATGTTCAGAGATGGCTGCCCCATTCCACCATCTGTCTGACTTCAAGATCACGTTCTTCCTTCCTCTCTACTCCTTTGACCTACCAGCCTTTCTGCATAGCATTTTATTATCTTATATATCAAATAGAGTGACTGCTGTATTTGAGAGCTGCGTGTTTATTGCTGTGTGCTCAGTTCTGTAACATTCCCCAGCTCTGGAGGAATGCAGCATGGCCGCCGCAACCCTGGCTGCCAGGCAGAACTGCAGTACTCTCTTACAGAAGCACTTCACAGTTTCTAGAGTGATTCCTATCCACAATTCCACGTTAGCCTCCCAATCACCTTAAAAAATAGACTCATGACAGTGGTTACTATCCCCATTTAAGAGTTGAAGAAACTGAGGCTTGAAGAGGAAAATTGACTTGCCTGAGAGCACACTGCTCATCTCAGGGTAAAAACGTGATTCAAATACAGATCTTCTTGCTCCTAGTTCACTACATTCAGATAGATAGATCAATGAGAGAGAGAGAGAGGGGGTTGAGACTGTGGTGATTATGTTTTTTGTGTCAACTTGGCTAGGCCTGGTTGAGTGACTGGGCAGCTGGATGTAGTATTCCCCATGATGAGACTGGTAATCAATGCCGTGGTGGAATCTACTGTGAGCAGCTGAGTGCCTTTGGGTATGTGGTCTGCTTCCCGTATATAAGCAGCAGCTTTGGGAATGGTCTCTAGCTTATGGCACACTTGGACCCTGCATGTAGCTGTGTCATTGTTCAGCAGCTTGCCATGCTCTGCTGACCTGGGGACTTACAATGGATTTGAATTAATGGTCTGCTATGTGGTTTGGTAACATCAGGACTGTGCCTTTTTACTTGTCAACCTTGGGGCTTCTCAGCCTCAGCAGCTAGCAGCTGTCTGAGTGAAAAAAAAGCCTCTAGCTTCAGTGGGCTGGGACCTGGAGGCAGAGCTGAAGCCCAAGGCTGAGGGGCTTTCACCCAGCCCCTAGAGCTTGGCACTTTGAACTTGGACCTAAAGCCTCCAAATTGTAAGAATAAACTCCTGTTTGTTTAAGCCACCCCATTTGTGGTATATTCTTGTCAGAGTGGTACTAGATAAACAAAAACAGAGACATATATGAATTTATGTGTACATGTGTATGTGTGTATTATGTTCCTCCTAAAGCTGCAGCCTTTGTGATCTGTGCAGATTTTGGGCTAACAGTCTTCATATTCTGCCAGTGGGCCAGAGAGGAAGTCTGGGAGAGAAAGACTGGGAAATTCCTGCTGGTTGGACAGCCATATTCTTCCCATTCTCAGCTGGACAAACATTTCTATTCCATGCATGATTTTTAACCAGTTGCCACCAAATCAATTCTGACTCATGTGAGTCAGAGTGAGACAGTGCTCCATAGGGTTGTCAATGGCTGATTTTTCAGACGTAGTTCACCAAACCTTTCTTCGAAGGCACCGCTGGGTGAACCTGAACCTCTAGCCTTTCAGTTAATAGCCAAGCACATCACTCATTTGCACCACCCTGGAACTCCTGATCATTTTTAATTGTGCAATATGTGCATATATTCTCTCTTTAGGAAAATATAATAGACTTCAGTTTAAAATCTTTGATAAACACCTGCAATCCCAGGTCTCTCTCAGCTATTACTGGTTTAAAGGATACCATGCTTGATCATTTTGTATGTATACATATACATATACATATATATGAGTCCAAATCACCTTGTCAGCATACAACGTATGTTCATATATATATACACACACACATACACATATAAATACACACACATATGTGTGTGTGATTATTGAAATACAGTGCCTAAGACATTTGACTGCTAACCAGAAAGCTGGTGGTTCAAACCCATAAGCCATTCCTCAGAAGGAAGACTGGGCAATGTACTTCCAAAGAGATGTTGTTGTTGTTATGTACACTCAAGTCAGCCCCAACTCATAGTGACCCCTCCTTGGGTTTCTGAGGCGGTATCACTATGGGAGTAGATTGCCCAACCTTCCTTCAGAGGAGCAGCTGGTGGGTTTGAACCGCCAGCATTCTGGTTAGCAGTCAAGTGCCTTAGGCACTATGCTACCAGAGCTCCTTCTATACCACCTTGGAAAGCCAAGGAGGGGTCACTATGAGTCGGAATCAACTCGAGGGCAGTGAATTTGGTTTTATTGTTCCAAGGAATCATATTGCCCATATAATTCTGCAATTTGTTTCATTCATGTATCAGTACATCTTGGAAAGTTTTACCTATTGGGTCGATCTCCTTTTAAACACTGCAGAGTGTTTTATGTTATGGATGTACCATTGTTTTCTATACATCTTCCTATTGATGGGCGTTTATACTTCTTTCTAATTTTTGCACTGCAGTCAGTGCTGCAATAATCAGAGTGTGCCTACATCTTTGTGAACATGTGCCGTTTCTCCAGGCAAGTAACAAGCAATGAAATTGCTGGGGCAGAGGGCATGTGTATTTTTTATGTTAATAGATATTGCAAGCAGATATTCCTTTCTTCCTGAACCTTCTCTCCTGTCCACCTCATGATGCTCCATCTCACCCTTGACTGCCCACAACTCACTCATGATAATTATTAGCATTCATTGAGTGCTTGTTGAATGCAAGGTACTTGCTAAATGACCTGCTAACCAGAAGGCTGGTGGTCCAAACCCACCAGCCACTCCTCAGAAGGTAGACTCGGCAATCTACTTCCATAGAGATACCACCTCAGAAACCCAAGGAGGGGTCGCTATGAGTCAGAACCAACTTGTCATCAGTGAGTTTGGTTTTCGTTTTTTTGGTACTAACAGCATCATATACATCATTTCATAGTCCTCATGGAATTCAAACTGAGGCCTAGAGAGGTTATGTGGTTTGCCCAAGGTAAGACCACTAATAATGGCATAACTAAGATTCAGATACAAGTCTGACTCCAGAAAAGGTTCTTTTAACCATTACACTGCCTTTCTTACTCCAAGAATGAACCAAGGAGGAGAAGGAAGGAGACTGAACTGGATGAGAGAGATGGAGGAAGAGAAGAGATGAGTTTTTCTTTCCAGATAAGCAAGAACCAATCTCTTGCAAATGATTCTAGATAAGAATGTATTCATAAATAGTATGAGTTTTTCATCTCCATTCCTTCACATAAAAGAGCTCTGGTCATGCAGTGGTTAAGGCATTCAGTTGCTAACAAAAAGGATAGTTGTTCAAACCCACCAGCCACTCTGTGGTAGAAAGATAAGCCAATCTGCTTCCATAAAGAATTACAGACTTGGAAGCCCTATGGAGCAGTTCTACTCTGTCCTACAGGGTTGTATGAGTCCGAATCACTCGATAACAGTGTGTTGGGTTTCTTGACATAGGAGAAAACTTGAGCTGACTTCCACTTCCATCATCAAAGCAGATGGTTGAGCTCTGTGGTAAAAACAAATGGATTACTGAAGATTAACCCTTCTTCTTTGTTCTACCTTCCTTGTGACCAGAAGGACTCATTTGAGAGATCTGTCTAGGGTCATGGAAGAAAATTTCTGGCTGAGTTGGGAGATCAGGAAGAAGGGCACATAATCTCTACCTGAGAACAGAATAAAAATATTGCTGAACCTTCATACTCAGACCAACAGCCTTTCAAAATTCACACTCTAACACACAAGTATGCAGGTCTGAATCTCCCTTTATTAAATACAATCTCCCCGATCTCCCTTAATTACATAGTTATGCATCTCTTTCCTTGTAAGAGGCTGGAAAGACAGCACAGCTTCCAATATTGAGGTCTCACCACAGGCTCTGCTTTTGCCATACCCAAAGGAGACTCAAAGGGCTTCTCAGAACATTTGTAGGCCATGAAACCAAACCCAATCCAGACTAGGTAGGAGGAGTAGAGAGGAAAGGCAGCAAGCAGAGGGCCAGCTCTTCTTTACATTCATGAAACGTCCTTCCAGATGCAGCCTGTGGGAAGCCCATACAATGCTGCCTTAGAAACTTGTTCCAGTAGCTCTTTGAGTGATACCATAGACATCTCTGAATATGTCTCTAGTAGGCCTGTTACTCCCAGAAGGAAAAAAAAAAAAAAAACAGAAGAAATAGATTCTTAACATCAACTTTTGAGATAGGTGCTAGGTTTGCTGTTGTTGTTGCTTCACATTGTCGTTGTTGTTGTTAGCTGCTGTTGACTTGGCCCCTAGTTCATGATGACCCCATGCACAATGGAATAAAATGATGTCTGGTCCTGCATCACCCTCATGATTGCTTGCAAATCAGACTGTTGTGAGCCACAGAATTTTCACTGGCTGATTTTTGGAATTACTGTAGATTGCCACGCTTTTCTTCCTAGCCCATCTTAGTCTGAAAGCTCTGCTGAAACCTAGTCAGCACCATAGCAATATGCAAACCTCTGCTGACAAATGGATAGTGGATCTCCTGCATGGAAGGTGAAAATTCTACCACTGAATCACCACCAATGCCCCCTTTTTAATATTATAAACATTATGCATGTTTCTGTAAAATAGTTAAATGACATAGGGAGCTCTGGTGGCATAGTGCCTAAGGCATTTGACTGCTAACCAGAAGGCTGGTTGTTCAAACCCATCAGCATCTCCTCAGAAGGAAGATTGGGCAATCTACTTCAGTAGAGATAGTGCCTCAGAAACCCAAGGAGGGGTCACTATGGGTTGAATCGACTCAATGGCAGTGAGTTTGGTTTTTGGTAGAGAGATAAGATGTTTAAAATACTTAGAAATCTCACTGTCTAGGGTAAATCATGTAACAGTTTGATATTCATTCTGCCAAATGATTTTAATAATACAATAATAACAAAAACATGAATGTTTACTATGTGCCTAGTTCTTTTCTAAGATCTCGATAAATATTAGCCAATTTAATCATCAGAACAATTCTATGAAGTGCATTCAATTATACATCTTAAGGATCTGTGGTGGCACAGCTGTTAAGGCATTTGGCTGCTACCCAGAAAGTCAACGGTTGAAACCCACCAGTTGCTGTGAAGGAAAAAGATTTAGCAATATGCTTTCATAAAGATGTATAGCCTTGAGAAACCTATGGGTTACTATGAGTTAGAATTGACTCAATGGCAGTGGTTTATTACTCATCTTAGTTTGCAGGTGAGGGAACTAAGAAACAGAGAGGTTAAGCAATTTTGCTCCAATCACACAGTTTGGAAGTGGCAATGCAAACTGGAATCCATGAAGTCTAGCTTCAAAGAGCACTTATTCACTATGATAAAACAGTAAGCTGTTTCTGTTTTATAAAATGGGATTACATAAACACCATGTTCTGCAACTTGCTTTTTTCATTCAACAATGTACATACAGATCTATCGCATTCATTTTTATAGTTGTGCTGACCTTCTCTGAGAACACTAGGCTTTGGTATAACAAAAAATTCTCAGTTTTCCACAATACAGCCCCACCTCCATCTTCTTTACTTCACAGGAACTGAATTCCAGCCCAAACTAAATTTCTCATTGATATGTGCACTAGCCTCACTCTGTACTTTCACTGACACTGTTCCTTCTTGTTGCTAGGTACTATCAAGTACATTCTGACTCATAGCAACCCCATGTTATGGAATAGAACTGCCCCATAGGGTTTTCTTGGCTGTAATCTTTACAGAGGACCTCTGGTGGCACTGTGGTTAAAGTATTTGGTTGCTAACCAGAAGATTGGTGTTCAAACCCAACAACTGCTCCACAGGAGAAAGATGAAACAGTCTGCTTCTGTAAAAATGTACAGCCTTGAAAGCCCTATGGGACAGTTTACACTGTCCTATAGGGTAACTATGAGTCAGCATCAAATTAATGGCAGGTTTTCTTTTTTAATCTTCTCAGAAGAAGATTGCCTGGTCTACCTTCCCTAGAGCTGCCAGGTAGGTTTGAACCATCAACCTTTTGGATAGTAGCCAAGCACTTAAACAGCTGTGTCCCTAGTGTTCCCCACTGTTCCCTACACCTCCATAAATCTGGAAAATCTTTTCCCTTCATTTTTGCCCTGAAAGGCATACCAACCAGCTCTTAATTCAGAAGAATCCTGCTTCTGACACATTTTTGCTGTATGACTTTGGCTGTTTGTTTAACTTTTTTGAGCCCTGAGTTTGTCACCTTACAAACTGAGGACAACAACTTCACTGATAGATAAAATGAAGTCACCTTGCAAAGCACTTTCCCTGGCAGAGCACAAGCCCTTAATGAGTGGTAATTCCCTCTCCACTATTCTGAAATCCTATCCATGCCTCAAGATCCATCTTCACTTCAGTAGAATCGCTGACTGCCACTATCCCTACTCCCAGGACTCTCCTTCCTAAATCCCTCTTGCCAAGGTATTACCCTTAGCACTTGGCTCCAAGTGGCCTTACATACACTGGAGGACTTTTCTAAATTTCCTGCTGGATTGTAAGCCCCTCAAAATCTAGACACCTCATGAATTTTTTGTGCATGTGACAGGCCAAGAAGACAAGAACACATCCCATGGTGCTTGCCAGAACCCCCAACTTGCCCCATTCCCCTCACAGATAGTGTCATCCAATTTGTTCCTGTATATTAGACACTCACTCAGTGTTTGTTGAATTGAATTGCTTTCTCCCCACATGCTTGCTCCCATCCTCCTCTTATTCAGTTATATAGAAGCCCAGGACCTGAAGACTACCAACCAGCCAACTCTGAAGCACTGCTGTGTCTCACCATGACCTCTTTTTGCTCCAAGAAGTGACTCACAGTGAGAGTGTGCACTAGATATGGCAACTCAGCCCTGGCTCTGTAGCTGTTACAGTGAATGGTGTAGCCTTATCCTTGTTGCCTGGCAGGGCACGTCCAAACACTGGGTCTCTTCAAACAGCTGGGCCATTGCAGATAAGACTGTGTACCCACCATGACCCAGGCCTACAGATTGGTCCCTTCCACAGGACAAGGTAAACTTTCCCAAATGGTTTAATTGCACAGAAATTGTAGATTCCATTAAAGATAGTTTTCTAAACATGAGCTAAAATATCTAGGAGAAAAGAAAAATTCTTGACAGGATCCAAGGAGATGATCACATCATACCCAAAGAGGGGGCCTGAAGGAATTCATTAACTATATATTGGAATATAGAAAGCTACATGTCGTGGTTTAAACTGTATTCCCCCAAAATAATGTTTGGGAATCCTAACCCTTATATTTGTGGACGTGATCCCATTTGGAAATAGGGTTTTATTTATTATGTTAATGAGGACATATCAGTAATCACGTCTGAGTGATATAAAGAGCACCATAGATCCAGGGGGAAGACAGACACCATCTGAAGATGAAGGAGGAGGATGAATCTACAAACCCAGGAACTCCAAGTATTGCCGGCTACTAGAAGCTGAAATAGTCAAGAAAGGACAACCTCTTAGGGCCACACTCTGAATCCTGACTTCTAGCCTCCTGAACTATGAGAAAATAAATTTATGTTCTTTGAAGCCACTCACTTGGGAGTGGAGGGGTGTTCTGTTATAGTAGCATCTCAAAACTACCTCCTGGAAAATATGGGAACGTGACTCAGAAAAAGATGTAATCCTCCATGATGCCTCAAATTTAGACAACCTGTAAATTAGAGCAAGATTTTCCTCCCCTGTAACACTGATGTGGCTTTGTAACTAAGCCTCAGTTTCTCCATCCCTAAAATGAGATTGGACTGTGTAAAAACTATGAGTTCTTCTAGCTGTCATTGCATAATTCTTAAATTAAATTGGCCCCTAGAAGCCCTAGCAGGTAGAAGCTCCAACTTAGGAATCAGTCAGGTATGTTCTGGAATTCTGATTCTATCACTTACTAGCTATATACCTTTGAGCAAGATTTTTGGGGGATTTCCCAAGTCTCAGTGTTCCTCAGATGTAAAATGGGAATGATAGGTATCCTTTCCTGAGAGATTGTCATGAGGATTAGGTGACAGAATAATACTGTACACGGCACATAGCAGTTGTGCAAGGCAGGATAACCATTACTACTAGTAGGATCATGGGATAAGTGCAAAATACTAGGGGAGCATAAAGAAAAGACTGATTAACTCACCTGGACATGAGGAGACAGTACAAAGTTGGAGACAATTTCATAGGAGTTCAAACACTTAAAAAAGACCATAAAGAATGACTAATTCACCAGGTGGCAAAGAGTGCCAACAGGGAGTGAGGCAGACAGAGGGAACAGGCTTATGAGCAGGCAAACTGGATGATGGCAATGAGCTCAAGGGCACTGAGTGGGCCAGTTACCCACCCTGTTACCTGGCTCAGCCAAGTCCTGATATGCCCTGTTCTCTGCTAATGGAAGCCCAGCTAAGGGTGGATAACTTGTTCATTATCCAACAAATATTTATTGAGTTCCTACTCTAAGCTACTACCATCATCTGTCAATTAGTTGTATTGTGGTGGCTTGCATGTTGGTATGATACAGGAAGCTATTCTACTAAAATACCAGCAGGGTAACCCATGATGAACAGGCCTTAGTGGAGCTTCAAGACTAAGATGGACTAGAAAGAAAGGCCTGACAATCTACTTCTGAAATTTAGCTAATGAAAACCTTATAGATCACAACAGAATATTATCCTATATAGAGCTGAAAGGTGCGACCCCTAGGTTGGAAAGTGCTCACAATACACAGTGGCTGCAAAAACAGACTCAAGCATACCAATGATCATGAGGATGGCACAGAACTGGACATTTCATTCTGTTGTATGTGGGGTCACCATGACTTGGAACTGTCGTCTTGATGGCAATGAACAACAACACTACTAAAGCCAGAAATTGTTCCAAATTCTAGGGAGAGATGCATTGGTGAACACAACAGGCACAGTCCCTGCTGTCATGCAGCTTAACTTCTAGAGGAGGATACAAACAAATAAGCAAATGGGAAACTATCTATAGTATGCCTGAGAATAGAAAGAGTTATAAGTCCAATAGAGCAGGATGATGGGACAGAGAACCAGGGCACCTGTACTTTGCTCACAAGCCCATTATCTCACTTGAGCCTTAAATCATAGGTAGATGAGCAAGTTGGAAAGGACTTTTTTCTTTTTACAGATGAAGATACAGAAGTCCCAAGAAAGCAATGATTCATCCAAAGTCACATAGCCAGTAAGGGTCAAAAGCAGGTGACCTCATTCCAGGCAGAAAAGTAAGAAATGCCCAAGATGACTGCTTAAGTGGGGAAAAAGCAAGTAACAAAATTGTGTGTACAGTAGGATCTCATTTTTATGTTTGTAAAATGTGGTAATGCTCTTATATGGGAAAAGAAGTCTAAAGAAATGGAGAAATGGACCCAAAACTGTTTATAATTGTTATCTCTTGAGAATGAGACTATGGAGGCTTTTATTTCTTGTATTAAATATTTCTGTAATGCTTGGATGTTTTATAGCAATATATATTACTTTGGGGAGCTCTGGTGGTATAGTGCCTAAAGTACTTGACTGCTAACCAGAAGACTGGTGCTTCAAACCCACCAGCCACTCCTCAGAAGGAAGACTGGACAATCTACTTCCAGAGAGATACCACCTAAGAAACCCAAGGAGGGGTGGCTATAAGTCAGATCGACTTTTCAAAGCTGAAAAATAGATTTTTTTTTTTTTTTAACAAGGATGTCAGAGCCATGGGCACACAACCAAATGGGTAGTCTACTTTAATGAAAGACAACCTGCACCAAGCAGAGGGAAGAGGGGGCATTTGGTGTGATCTGAATGAATGCCAAGTTGATTGCATTTGCCCCATGTCCAAATGAGCCCAGAGACTGTTTCTTGTATTTGGAGGAATTTTCTGAGCAAATGGAAGGTGCTTTTCCCACTGAAGTCATTGAGCTGGAAATAAAATGTCATTGGAAAATGGAAAACCGAGGTATATTATGGACTTGGGTTTTTAGAACAAGGTGATAGATGGGACATGTCCTTATCAGCCCTACTCAATTTAATGTGTAAATTTCATGTCATTCTCTTGGTCATAACAATAAAAAAGTTAGAGATGGAAAGAATTATCTGACCCAGTCCCTTCAGTTCCCAGGGAGGACATGAGCTAGAGGGAAAAGTCAACAGTGAATTAATGCCCAGCCCAGATGAGAACAGAGAACTCCAAATCTCTTATCATCATCACAACCTTCCCTAAAATCTAAGGAGTGTTACAATGTTAGTGTGCAAGATAAATTTCAATGACACAGGATTTTCTTTTAGTTGTTATTTTATATTAGTAAATTCCAGAATTTACCAATTCCATTAACAAGGTTGATAAACTTTATTTTAAGATAAAAATAAAATTAAAAGTAAATTAATTGATAGTATGCAAATTGGGAAAAACTCATGATGTGACATGCAAATTACTTTGGTTTGAGAATACTGCTCTACCATTGTCTTTGGAGAACATAGAATAAACCAGAAGAACTTGTGAAACTGGGTCACTCTGAGCTAGTCCTAACTTCACTTTTAGATCTAAACAGCTTCTCAGTGGGAGTCATGGACATGGGCTGCTATTTGAATTCAAATAGTTGGAGAGAAGATGGCCCTCTTGGGTAAAAAGTGGGCACACTGAACAGGCAGAGCACAGCTGGGCCCAGGTCACCCTTTGCTAAATTTACCAACAAGTATGTATTTGAACTATATTCATAAATTTCTATTCCTTCCTTATGTTAGAATGACATCTATGACTTCCTACACTTTGCCTTATGGACAGGAATTCTTCTACATAACAATATTTATAATTAATAATAATATTAGCAGATAACCATACTTCTTCTTGTTGTTGTTGTTAAGTGCCGTTGAGTCGTTTCAGACTCATAGCGACCCCATGCACAGCAGAACGAAACACTGCCTGATCCCGCGCCAGCACCACAATCCCTGCTATACATGAGCCCATCATCGCAGCCACCATGTCAATCCATCTCGTTGAAGGCCTCCCCCTCTTTCATTGACCCTCCACCCTACCAAG
>NW_006921697.1:7725706-7726933 GCF_000298275.1 Orycteropus afer afer | reverse complement strand
TACATTGTGGGACTTTGCAGTCAATGTCATGAGACAAAATGTTTATGAAACACTGTATAGCAAATCAATTTGTTCTGTAAACTTTCACCCAAATTACAATAAAAAATAAAAAAAAAAAAAAAAAAAAGAATCTTGTCCAAGACCACGGGGCTAGTAAATGTCAGAGCCTGGATTTGAATCTAGGAACCTTTATGCCAAAGTCCACATTCTTAACCCTATGGCATGTCCTATTTCAGTTCAATTTAAGTAATTATTTGTGTCACATCTTATGCTTTCTTCAACACTATTTCAAGGAGTGATTTATGCATTGGGACAGAAGGCATCTATACTTTATGGATGTAAACTGGGACAGTAATAAAGGAAAGGGCTTGGCCAAGATCACAGGAGAAAGGGTTAAACAGAAATCAATCCCAGGATTTCTGACTCCACATCCATACTCATCCCATTCTCTGGGTCATTTCCTTTTGCCCATAAGACATGTAATAAGAAGCAGGAGACAATGGAATTCAGCAGCCCCATCTGGTCCCTCTGTGAGCAACAAAGAGGTGACCCAGATGGAGGGTTCTAAAGGTGAAGGGTGGGAAGGAAAGAAAACCAAAGAGGAAAATAAGGTCTCCGGGATCACTTTTGAGATTCTTTCTCCATTAAAACCAGTTGCCGTCATATGCGTTCTGACTCATGGTGACTCACGTGTCTCAGAGTAGAGCTGTGCTCCATGAAAATTTCAATGGCTGATTTTTTGAAAACAGACTGCCAGGCCTTTCTTCTGAGGTGCCTCCAGGTGGACTCAAACCTCCAACCTTTCAGCTAACAGTTTGCACCATCCAGGAACTCTTTCTCCATTAGCTCTCCTTTTCCCTGTAACCTGGCCTCAGTCCCTTGTCCTCTCCTCACCACCCATCTATTCTCCTTCCACCTCATTATGTCTCACCGGCTATCACTGACACTTCTCCTGAATTCTCCTGAGTAAATATTCTCTATTGAAATTTACACAAAACCACAGAGGAGCAGGAATGTAAAACAAAGCATATTTGAATTAAATGAGCTGTATTAGCAGATATGGATAGCTATTCCAAAGCCTATGCCAAAATTCCACCTCTATTAAATTCATGTATCAATTCTGTCACCAAGTCACCTTGTTGTTGTTGTTGTTGTTATGTGCCGTCGAGTCGGCCCCGACTCATAGCGACCCCTCCTTGGGTTTCCGAGGCAGTATCACTACGGAAG
>NW_006921697.1:7718702-7725606 GCF_000298275.1 Orycteropus afer afer | reverse complement strand
CTTTGTACATTCCATGTTCTGATGATTAATGGATGTCTGTGGCTGTTTCTCTTCAATTTGAGTGGTGCCACATCAGCAAACCATACTTAGGATCTGCAATATGGTAGCATAGTGGTTAAAGCATTGGGCTGCTAACCAAAAGATCCACAGTTCAAACTCAGCTGCTCCACAAGAGAAAGATGAGGCAGCCTGCTTCTGTGAAGATTTACAGCCTTGGAAACCCTGTGGGGCAGTTCTCTGTCCTATGAGTTGGAAAACTCAGTGGCAGTGGATTTATAATTTATAGGGTTGCTGTGAGTCATAACTGACTTGACAGAAGCACGTTATATGCCAGGAGAGGCACTGGTGGTTCTGTGGAAGAATTTTTGCCTTCTATGAGGGAGACCTAGGTTTGATTTCCAGCCAATGCACCACCACACATCAGTCAGTGGAGGATTGTCTGTTGCTATATACTAAACAGGTCTCAATAGAGTTTCCAGACTAAGAGGGACCAAGAAGAATGGTATGGTGACCTACTTCTGAAAATCATCCAATGAAAACCCTATGCATCACAATGGCCTGATCTTCACTTGATCATGGGGATGGTGCAGGATCAGGTAGTATTTCATTCCATTGAACATGAAGTTACCATGAAATGGGGGTCATCTTGAAGGTAGCTAACAACAATATGTGCCAGGAACTGTTCTAAAAGCTCAATATGCATTAATTTATAGTGTAGTGCCTAAGGCACTTGACTGCTAACCAGAAGGCTGGTGGTTCAAACCCAACAGCAAGTCCTCGGAAGGAAGGTTTGGCGATCTGCTTCCGTAGTGATACCATCTCGGAAACCCAAGGAGGGGTCGCTATGAGTCAGATCCGACTCAATGGCACATAACAATGACAATAACAACAACAACTATCCTACCAAGTAGGTACTATTATCATTTCCATTTTGCACATGAGAAAACTAAGGCATTGAGGTGGGGTGAGTGGGAGTAGATAGTCTCTGAGGGATGGAAGTGAAGCTCTCACTCCAAATCACAGCCTTTGCCTATGGAGAATGGGGGGGGGGCAGGACACACAGTTTGACAACATACTTCCCTCAGTCCTGCAACCCAAGGTCCTGATTTCCTTTCCATCTGTCACCATGAGATTTATAAAGAGATAGAAGAGAATAAAAAAGAATATTGGACAAGAAATAAGAAGAAGGGAGACAAGATAGAGGAGAGAGAAGGGGAGAATTCAGCTGTTGAGTTCAGTCAAGAACTCACTGCCTTATCCCTTCCCCTCTCTGGACCACAGAATTCTCATCTGTAACATGAATAAATGGACTGCACTAGATGCCTTTTGGGAGATCTGTTAGCATAGTGCCCAGGGCATTTGACTGCTAACTAGAAGTCTGGCGGTTCAAACCCACCAGCTACTCCTTGGAAGGAAGATGGGACAATCTACTTCCATAGTGATACTGCCTCGGAAACCCAAAGAGGGGTCACTATGAGTCTGGACTCATAGTCATGTTATGTGCCGACTGGACGGCACATAACAACAACAACAAATGCCTTTTAAGTTCACTGTCAGCTCTATTGGCCTAGGATTCAGAAAAAATGGGGGCGGGGGGAAGAAGAAGGTAGAAGGAGCCAGAAGGGGAAAGGGAAGTAGGAGAAAAGAAGTGAATGGTAAGGAGAGATAATGAAAGGAGGAGAAAAAGGGAAGGCATTTTCAAAAGAAGCTGGGAGTCTGATTATCTTGTTGAAAGAGAAGGAAAGCCTCCTACATCAAGAATTCCAGCAATAGAAGCTTCCTCGTCAGGCAGTCAATTCCATGTCTCCTGCTGGTGGGACCCAGGGCTGATTGTAGCAGAACAGGGGTCTGAGGATGGAGGGAGGATGGAGAATGCTACTTTGTTCTCTATATCCAGGAAAGAGGATAGCCAAGAGGTGCCTCAAAGATGTGGTCCCTCCTCTTCTGTGCCTGGATGTAGATAACAATGATTAGCACATTCTAAAGATCTCGGGGATGTTCTTAGAAAATGATTAGAGATGTCCCTAAGGGAGTTACAACTGCACCACCACCAACTTGTGTCTGCAATGTAATCCTGGGAATCACTAGCAGAGAAAATTTCACTAGAAGATCTTCCAAGGCCATCTTCTCGAATCTCCTGCCTCTACACATTCCTTCCCTAACTGATTGGGAGCTGTTTTGGTTCTCTAGTGCTGCTATAACAGACATACCACAAATGTATGGCTTTAACAAACAGGGATTTATTCTCTTACAGTTTAGGAGGCTAGAAGTCTGAATTCAAGGTGCCCACTCTAGGGGCCAGGTGAAAACCCCTCGACCTTTAGCTTCTGCTCTACCTCTTGCTCCAGCCCATTGGAGCTGGAGGTGTCTCGACTCAGGCAGATGCTGGCTGCTGAGGCTGACAAGTAAAATGGCACAGTCCCAAGATTATCAAGCAACATGGCAGGCCACTAGTTCAAGTCCGGAAACAGTCCCAAGATCAGCAGGCAACATGACAGGCTGCTGAATGAAGACTCAGCTAAATACAGGATCTAAGAATGCCGAACAGCTAGAGACCTTTCTCAAAGCATCTTCCTATAAACTGAAAGCAGACTACATCCCTAAGGCAGTTACTCACCTGCTTACAGCAGATTCCACCATGCAGTTGATTGCCAGTCTCCTCATGGGGAATAACTACATCCAGCTGCTCAGCCACTCAAAACCAGGTCCAGCCAAGTTGACACACAACCTTCAGTACCACAGGCTATCATCCAAGCCAAAGGATTTAGCACATAATGACAAGTCATATTATCTAATCTTTTCATAGTTGTCTGAGCCACCCCAGGCCTTGAGGCCCTTGAAGACAAGGACAGAGCTTCTGATTGGACATTTCCTACTCTATGCATCATGGTGCTAGGCACATGGTGGGCTTTTCATAACTGTCCGATAATTGATCGATAGGGTGAAATGATTCTAATCTCTCTCCAACAATATCTATGCTTAAGATCTCAATCTAAAAATCTTTCCTTTTCTTTACTCCAACTGCCCTTGTTTCAATCTAAGTCCAACCTGTCATTTGCCTGAGGGGACAGAGCCTGGCAGGTACCTGCCTCTGCAGAAGTGAAGTAGAATGCTCAGTCTGGGGATAACATCTCCAAATCTGGAATGACCCCAATAAAGAGTATATAGTGTCACCATAGAACTGAGAACCACAGATGCAAAGAGAGAGACCATAGATAATGGTTTATTCATTTAATCAATATGTAACAAACAATGTTTGTATACTAAGTTCTTGGCTAAGAAATTCACCTGCATTTTTTAACTATTTCAACAATTCTAAAATCAGGTGCTCTGGTAGCATAGTGGCTAAGGCACTTGAATGCTAACCAGAAGGCTGGCAGTTCAAACCCACCAGCCACTCCCTGGAAGGAAGATGGGGCAATCTACTTCCGTAGTGATACTGCCTCGGAAACCCAAGGAGGGGTCGCTATGAGTCGGGTCCGACTCGACGGCACGTAACAACAACAACAACAAAATCAGGTAGTATTTTCAGTTTGCAGATAAAAAGATGGAGGCTCAGAAAGGTTAAGCAACTTTCAAGGTCACATAAGCAGTAAAGTCACAAGTCTAGCACACTCTTTGGCTGATTCTTCATTACAGCATGCTACCAAGTAAAAAGGAATTCTTGTGGCACCGTGGTTAAAGCATATGGCTGCGAACCAAAAAGTGGGCAGTTCAAATCCACCTCTGCAGGAATAAGATGAGGCAGTCAGCTTCCATAAAGATTTACAGTGTTGGAAACTCTATGTGGCAGTTCTACTCTGTCCTGTGAGATTGTTATCGTCAGAATCAACTGGATGGCAATGGGTGGTAGGTGACCAAGTAAAAAGTTCAAGCTCTACTTGAATACTTTCGGTTGTAGGAGACTGACAACTTACTTAGGCAGCCTCTTTCATTGTTTGTAGCTGTAATGGTCAAAATATTCTTTCCTCACATGGATTGAGCAGTCCACTCTCTCTCTGTAAGTCCCAACCACCCTCCCTGGTTACATGGAATAAATCAGTGTACTACGCAAAAATGACCAGAATTACTGGTCAGATAAAATCTGGTGGAACCCCCAAAACTATAGCCCCAGGTTACCCTTCAGGAATAGAATTAGACTCACTCCCATGAATTGGCTCTCAGGCCAACAGTAGAAAGACCTACATGCAGAATACCTATCCCAAGGCAATGCACCCACCTACTCTAGGGAGATACACCCCTTAGAACAATCGGCCATGGGGCACCAGAGGGACAGCATTCACATAGAGGAAAGCTGGACAGACAGGAGTGCATAGTTAAGAAGGGCACTGGGAGGGGCTGGTCACAAGGACAGGAGGGGAGGAGAGTGTTTTATGGTTGGGGCTGGTAATCCGGGCGTGAAATCAAATGTACACAAATTGTTGAATATAAAACAAATTTAGCTCTGTAAATCTGCACCCAAAGCTCAATATTTTTTTTAATAAAATAAATCAGTGTACTATAGGAGAAGGTGGCTCAAGCTTTGGAATCATAAAGATCTAGTGCCATTCCTACTCTGTCTCCAATAGCCATTTAACTTTAAAATCTCAGTCATTCCATCTGTGCAAGAGGAACACAAAAACCTACTCGTAGAGTTTTGGAGAAAGAAAAATAAATTGCAGGGCTTAGGCTAATGCCTGAAAAAAGTAAGTGGTGTCAAGAATAGGTAGTAGTACATTATTTCATTGCCTGGATCCCTCTTCCCCCGACAGCCCAACAGAGATTTATAAAGAATCATCTCTTCTAAGACTTCTCTGAGCCAAACACTCACCGAGTTTTTAATTATTCCTTACAAATGAACTTCAAGTTTGTTTACCACCCTGGTTGTTCTTTTCTGGATCTGCTCCAGTCTGTTAATATCCCTTTTAAAATGCAGGACCTATAAATGAATGTAATAAATTAGCCAAGATTTGAAGTACAGTCCACATCTGGTATTTCTTGCTGTACCTACCTCTTTCAGTCTTCAGATTCTTCCAAAATTCTTCAGAATTATTAGGGTTAACCTAGACTGCCATAAAATTTTAGTGAAGAAAATTTAAACTATTTGAATAGAAACTTTAATTTTTATTTTTATTTGTAAAAATAGCTAACATACAAAATGCTCTCTATGTGTCTAGCATTGCAGTCAGCTCTTGAAACATTTTTTCATTCAATCTCAACTATCCTAGGAAGTAGCTCTATTATTAAGCAGCCCTGGTAGCCCAATAGTTAAGCACTTAGCTACAAACTAAAAGCTTGGTGGTTCAAACCCATCTTTCTCCATGGGGAAAAGACTTGCTTCTACAAAGATTAGAGCTAAGAAAACATTACAGGCAGTTGTCTGTCACGGGAGGTCACTGTGAGTTGAAAATCAACTTGATGGCAGCTAACAATAACAACAAATCTCTATTATTATCCTCATTTTACCAATCAGGACACATTTAAAGAGGTTATGAGACTTGCAAAACACACAGTGACAGAATCAGATTAGAATCCACCATGCTACCCACCCCCCAGCTTCCACAATTTATGGAATGTTTATTACGCAATGCAACACACTGCCGTAGAGTCGGATCCAATTCACAGTGACCCCTCCTTGGGTTTCCGAGGCCATATCACTGCAGAAGTAGATCGTCCAACCTTTCTTCCAGGGAGTGTCTGGGGGGTTTGAACCACCAGCCTTCTGGTTAGCAGTCAAATGCCTTTGGCACTATGCCACCAGAGCTCCCTGGATCCTAGAAGTCCTTCTTAATTACCTCTTTATCCATTCATGTTAGAGTCACTGTGGATGGTTGTGCAGTCTTCATTGCATAAACGTGCCCATGTGAGGGGTGGTGGGACTGAAATCCAGCTCACATATTTGTCCATCCATCAATTATGAGAAGAAACCTGCTTTCTTTCCTTTCTGCTTTAAAAAAATATCTGCAGATGGGGTAGTTGCTATCTAGAGTTCTATCACTCCTTTATATTATGAACTCCAGTAAAACTTAGGCATTGTGTCTGTCTTATGATTTTCCATTCATTGCTTTCTAATTATTGCTAATGTTGTATATTTTGCTTTCTCAGCACCTTGTAAATCCCTTGAGGTCAAGGTCCATGTCTTCCATGTTTTTTATTCTTCTGATTAGCTACTAATACTGCAACTGGCTTACTTTAGGCATGATAAAAGGATTTTTAATTAAAATAAATGTTATACATCAGACATTGAAGTCTAGAATATGTTTACTCCTGTACTTTGTGCTATTGTTGTCAAATGCAAATATTTTCAGAGATAAAAAGCGAACACAACACAGACAGAAAACACAGGCAGAGTCATTTAACAGAAAGGAAATACTTTGCATCAAGCAATGTTGGGTTTCTGAACTGCACTGTCACACACATCCCTTCCTCTTCTCCACTCCAGCACATTCCAATGCTTATGGTTTCTTGGGCAATAAAAGACAATGGCAAAAAAGAAAAAAGATAGAAGCAGCCATCTCTCTGATTTTAACTTTTACTTACTCACCACTGCCTTTAGCCCTTACCCTTAGCAGATCCTGCTTTATGAAGTTTTAATAAGCAGCTAAGTTGTTGGGCTTGGGAGGTGGGGAGGCAGGGAATTCCCTCAAATTGGTATAGTTTTCTGTCCTGTAAATATTCATATCCTTTGACTTAGCACTTTTGTATCTAAGATATGAACTAAGGTTTGTGACCAAGAGGGTTTTCCACAGCATAATGTATAACAGCTAAATAAGGAGAGCCATTTAAAGGCCCATCGGTAGAGTTGATGGCAGAATGGTTAGAGCTACTCACTAGCTTATTATGCAGCCATTTCGAATTGTGTTTTCTAAAGATTTAATAACAGCAGAAAATACTCATTTGGAATCTTCAGTTAAAAAAAAAAAAG
>NW_006921697.1:7712190-7716052 GCF_000298275.1 Orycteropus afer afer | reverse complement strand
AGTAGGATTGCCCAACCTTCCTTCCGAGGAGTGGCTGGTGGGTTTGAACCGCCAGCCTTCTGGTTAGCAGTCAAGTGCTTTTAGCCACTATGCTACCAGAGCTCCTCCAAGTCACCTTAATGAAGTCATTTGACTTCTCTGAGTCTCAGTTTCCTCATCTGAAAACTAGAGAAGAAATGGCAGATATTTCATAGAGTTGTCAGGAGCACTGGAGAGCATGTAGGGAAAAGTTCTTTGCTCTGTGCATGGCACCTAGAAAGTGCTTAATCATCAGCAGCCTTTACTATTGTTGCTATTTAACCTCTGAGTCCATTTCCTATCTCTAAAATGGAGAGAACAGTCGCTACTGCCCTTGCAGGATTGTAATACACACTTATTAATTTATAACAGATGCTTAGTAAATGGCTTAGAAAAGCCATTTAATGCACAAGATGAACAGTCCCCATCATTCTTTGACTCTTCTACTCACTTCTTCCCCATAAGAATTTGGAATCTGGTGAGTGAAACAGGAAGTTCCACCCCACTGAGCATAGCTGAAGCTCTCATTCTGTCTTTGAGAAATCAGGGGAACCAAAATGAATATTTAGAGAGTGTTATTAGAGCCCTGGAGCTTCTTTTAAAACATGTATTTACATACAAATACCCACTTCAGCTAAACCCTCTCAACTCATGGCTAAGTGCTGCCTTTTTGAAGACCAGTCACTCAGTTTATTAAAGGCAGCTTCAGGTCTTAATGCAAATTGTTTTTCTCCAAATTAAGATCATTTCTTCTTCAGTGCCCAGTGAGGATTGTTTATTTTCTGATTCTCTCCTGTGAATCCAAGTCTTTCATATGCTTGAAGACCACCCACATCCAAGCTCCGCTCCTAGGAAAATCCCTACATTCTCTGTGATAAATAGCTCCAGTTTGCTGGTGCATTTCCTATGGATCCACTGTAACTTGACTTATTTTCCACTATACGTTTTTACTGTTATAGACTTGGGTAGGAATAGTGATATTGTTTTTCTAGCAAGCCCAGAGATTTAAACATGTATTTGTCTCCATCTGCTAGTTAGGAAAAGAGCTCTGGTGACATAAAAATTAAGCATTTGGTTGTTAAGCAAAAAGTTGGTGGTTTGAATTCACTCAGTGGTTCCCTGGGAGAAAGACCTGGTGATCTGCTCCTGTAAGATTATAGCCTGGAAATCCGGTCACTATAAGTCATAACTGACTCAAAGGCACATAACAACAACACATCCTAGTTTGAGAAATCCCAGAAAGCAAGAGCTAAAGCATATTTATCATTGATATAGTTAAGAGAGAGGTCTGAGGACAGGTGTTCCTGGACAAGTTATTTAAAGTCTATGAACCTGTTTCTTCAACAGTAAAGTATGGGCAATGATACCCAACTCATAGGTTTGTTTTGAGTATTAAATGTAATGATTCAAATTAAGCACTTAAGATAATGTCTGGTACTTTATAACCACTTGATAAGTGCTGACTATTATTATTTTGTTATTTATATCCTGCTCCAATACTAGTGCAATCCAAGTCACATAGTAGGCACTCCATAAATGATTTTGAATAAATAAATAAATGCTATCTCAAAAAAGGTAATCATTACCTAAATGTACCTAATGAATGGAAAAGACTGACAAACCTGAGAAAGGAAAAAGTCTACTTCCACAGCATTTATAAAATCACAGTTACCTTTTGCCATTCAAACAACCTTTGAAGTTGGTAAAGGTGGGTAATTTTTAAAAGATGAATGAACTGAGAGCAGGGTAAAATGAAACTCAAGTTAACTACAAAAAAATTATGATACAGGCAACTTAATAAATAGTCAAGAAGGATTCACCTATCCCCATCCTTCCTTTTGGAATAGCCACATAGCCAAGCAGAAGATGCCTCAGACCAGATCTAGGGACTCTGGGTCACAATATGGCTCCACCAGCCAGGACACTCTTAACCTTTCAAGTGAGCCTCATTGTGATCATCTGTATATGGAGAGGCTGTCGTGGAGGTGGTATAAGGACCAAAAGTGGTGATGGATGTGGAAGTGCCATATAAAGTGAAACTGTTACATGTGTGAGAGTGATTACTCAGTCCCCACTTCCCAATTCCCTGAACTCCATGAATTCTCACTTGTTCCAAAGAGTCTTGCAAACATTTATATCACAAATTGGAGCAGGTTCCAAAGAAGGACTCTGTAAATCACTAACACCTGGAAGAGTCACTAGAGTATGGTAGTTAGTGTGGGCTTTAGAGACCAACTGACTGGTGGGTTCTGCAATTTACAAGCTGTACAACTTTGGCCAAATTTCTGAAAATGCAAGTGTTAGCTTCCTCATCTGTAAAATGGTCATAATGGATATCATCTTCACAGGATTGTTGACACATTTCAGTATAACTATTATGGATTAAATTTTATCCCCCAAAAAATATGTGTTGTAAATCCTAATCTCCATGCTTGTGGCATAATCTCATATGTGAATGGGTATTCTTTGTTATGGGAATGAAGCAGAAGTAGTGTAGGGTGTGTCCTGAATCAATCTCTTTTGAGATATAAAGGACATTAAATAAGCAAGCAAAAGAAGCAAAGATGGGGTAAGATAGTTGCCAAAACACTTGGAGCTCTCTAAGGAACCAGAAAGCAGAAACTAAACAGACAAGGACTTTCCTCCAGAGTCTATAGGAAGAGAAGGCCTTCCCCTCTAGCATGCACCCTGAATATGTACTTCTCACAACTGGGCCAAAAAATAACATTATAGCAAATGGAAAAGATGGAAGTTGTCAAGGATTTTATTTTACTTGGATCCACAATCAATACCCATGGAAGCAGCAGTTAAGAAAGCAAATGATGCATTTCACTGAGAAAATCTGCTGCAAAAGACCTCTTTAAAGTGTTAAAAAAGCAAAGATGTCACTTTGAGGACTAAGGTGCACTTGACCCAAGCCTTGATATTTTCAATTGTCTCATATTCATAAGAAACCTAGACAATGAATAAGGAAAACCAAAGAAGAATTGATACCTTTGAGTTGGCAAAGAACATCAAGCATACCATAGACTTCCAGAATAACAAATAAATCTACCTTGGAAGAAATACAGCCAAAATGCTCCTTAGAAACAAAGATGGCAAGACTGTTTTATGTACTTTGGACATGTTATCAGAAGAGACCAGTCCCTGAAGAAGGACATCCTGGTTGGCAGAATAGTTGTTGTTGTTGTTGTTATGTGCCGTCAAGTCGGACCCGACTCATAGAGACCCCTCCTTGGGTTCCCGAGACAGTATCACTACAGAAGTAAATTGCCCAACCTTCCTTCCGAGGAGTGACTGGTGGGTTTGAACTGCCAGCCTTCTGATTAGCAGTCAAGTGCCTTAGGCATTATGCTACCAGAGCTCCTATGAAAAAGAAGAAGACCCTCAAGATGGATTGACACAGTGGCTGCAACAATGGGCTCAAACATAGCAGTTATTCTGAGGATGGCACAGGACTGGGCAGTGTTTCATTCTGTAGTATACAGAGTTGCTGTAAGTCAGAATCAACTTGACGGCACCTAAAAACAATAACGACAGCCTCCAAAACTGCGAGAAAATCCCTGTTAAAGCCATCCACTTGTGGTATTCCTGTTGTATCAGCACTAGATAACTAAGAAAGTAGCATATTTATAATTTATAATGATTATTATATATATTATTATATGTAGCTACATGTATTATAATAATATATGATATATATATATATATGTTGTTGTTGTTGTTGTTATGTGCCATCAAGTCAGACGCGACTCATAGTGACCCCTCCTTGGGTTTCCGAGGCAGTATCACTACGGAAGTAGATTGCCTCATCTTCCTTCTGAGGAGTGGCTGGTGGGTTTGA
>NW_006921697.1:7711338-7712090 GCF_000298275.1 Orycteropus afer afer | reverse complement strand
AGTGCTATGGTACCTTTCTAGGTGTAAGAGTGGATGGCCATTGTAAACTCAAGCATAAAGCACAAAGAAGCCTCTAGAAGTTAATGGGTACATCCTCCATCATAGAGCCTAATTAACCAAATCTTTTGAATCTATAAACATTGATTGAGCATTTACAATGTGCCAAGCACTGAGCTAAATAATTGTTACTGTTTACTGCAACCCTATGAGCAGCAACCACTAGTATTCCTATCTTACACATGCAGAAACAAAGACTTAGGTTAAGAATTTTGTCCAACTGTCAAGCACTCAGAGAGGGATCTGTGTAGGAGATCCTGGATAGAGTGGGAGAACAATGTGGAACAAAAGTCAAAATCATATTTAAAAAAACAGACCAGGTTTGCTGGTCTGATAGAGCCTGGTGAATCCCCTGAAACTATGGCCCCTAACTGCCCATAAGGTCTGGAGTTGAACTCACTCCTATGGTTTCTAACCAAATAAAAGATAGACATATGGGCTAAACATTTATATCAGGTAAATACATTCCTTGGAGAGATCAATCATGGGAGAACAGACGGGTAGTGTATGCACAGGGAGACAGATCAGGGGGCAGGAGTGCATGGGAGGGAAAGACACAGGGAAGAGGTAACTAAGGGGAGGAAGTGGGAAGAGAGCTGATACATTGTGGGACTTTGCAGTCAATGTCATGAGACAAAATGTTTATGAAACACTGTATAGCAAATCAATTTGTTCTGTAAACTTTCACCCAAATT
>NW_006921697.1:7695616-7704758 GCF_000298275.1 Orycteropus afer afer | reverse complement strand
TCCTTCTGAGGAGTGGCTGGTGGGTTTGAACCGCCAGCCTTCTGGTTAGCAGTCAAGTGCCTTAGGCACTATGCTACCAGAGCTCCCGATATATATATAGTATATAGTATATAAATATATGTAATAATCATTGTTGTTATTTGTCATCGAGTCGGCCCCGACTCCTAGCGACCCCTCCTTGGGTTTCCGAGGCAGTTATCACTACAGAAGTAGGATTGCCCAACCTTCCATTAGTTAATATAATATCCAAGTTCTGGGGTGGTACAAATGGTTAACCCACTCAGCTACTCAGCTGCTAACAGAAAAGTTCAAGCTTCAAGTCCACCCAGAGGCACCTTGGAAGAAAAGGCTGGCAATCTACCTCTGAAAAATTAGCCACTGAAATCCTGTGGCGCACAGTTCTATCTGACACACATGGGATCCCCATGAGTGAGAAATGAATCCATGGCAACTGGTGAGATTCAACGGCAACTGGTATTGGGAAAAATTTAATATTAGTGTATTCATCTGTTGGTCCTAGTATTACTATTTCTCCTCAATATTTATACTCCCAGGCCTTTTAAACCTCCCATGACTAATCACTGTTGATCACTGCAATCTTTTTTCCAAAACTTTTTGTCCAAAACCCTGAGCTCCATGCTCTGCAAAGACACATTTCTCCAGTGAGATTTATCTGATTAAAAAGAAAGCTGCATTGAAGGTAATGAGAGCCATTTGCTCTCCTGTCCAACTCATGGGATGCATGCTGATCATGCAGCCTCTGTTAAGAGCTGTTACTCAGCCAGAGTAAAGCCTGAAAACCTGTTCTTTGTCACTAACGCTCTGGGGTTGGGGAGCTCCACCTCCTAGATTCCTCACATTGTAACTCATCTAGGGAATAGTTGGTGCCCACAGGCTCAAACCAAGGGTTCCTTCACTGTGGGAGCCAACTGCATAATAACACTGAAGGTCAGAAGCACGGGAAAATTTCCCCAAATGAGGCATACTGAGGCAATCAGGGGAATGTGAGTTAATTGTGGTAGAATTATAATTAGTGACCTACAGGATAGGGGTGCAGGGTTTATGTGCAGATACAGATCTGACCTAGGCCACTAGTCTGAGTCATCATGGGAGGGTCGTGGATATTCCTGAGGAAAAAGATCTTACCTATATTCCCATCCTGGATTTCTCCAGAGACCATCGGGTATTTTCCTCAGGGGCTCAGTGCTATCAGACTTGATCCCAGCCACGTCATATCACTGATATCATGTGGCTGCACAGCTAAAGCCAGCTTCCTCTGGAATGCCAGTGTATATCATCCATTTAACAAGCACTTATTGAGCCTTGATCTATGTGCCAGCCACTGTACTTCATGAAAACCATGTCTATTAAGACCCCAGAAAGAAATTTTTGAAAATCATGATTTCAGGATCTCGTCTACAAACACCTTGATTGCCTCAATTCAGAGGAAAAGGAAAGTTGTTGTTGTTGTTGTTGTTGTTAGGTGCCATTGAGCCATCTCCAACTCATAGCGACCCTATGCACAGCAGAAGGAAACACTTCCCAGTCCTGCACCAGCTCCGTGATCCTTGCTATACTTGAGCTCATCACCGCAGCCACTGTGTCAATGCATCTTGTTGAGAGCCTTTCCTCTTTGGTTTACCCTTCACCTTACCAAGCATGACATCCTTCTCCAGAGAATGGTCCCTTCTGATAACAAAGTAGGCGCGACAAAGTCTGGCAATTCTCACTTCCAAGGAGCATTCCAGCTACACTTCCTCAAGGGCAGATTTATTAGTTCTTTTAGCAGTCCATGGTACTCTCAGCATTCTTCACCAGCTCCACATCTCAAAGCATCAACTCTTCTTCCGTCTTCCTTATTTTTTTTTAATTCATTATCCAGCTCTCACATGCATATGAGGTGATTGAAAATATCATGGCTTGTGTCAGGCACACCCTAGTCCTCAAGGAGACATCTTTGCTCCTCAGCACTTAAGAGAGGTCCTTTGCAGCCAACTTGCCCAGTGTCATACATCGTCTGCTTCCATTGGTGTCGATTGTAGAACCAAGCAATGTGAAGTCTTTGTCAACTTCAATCTTTTCACCATTCATCATGATGCTGCTTATAGGTCCACTTGTGAGGATTTTTGTTTTCTTTATATTGAGATGTAATTCATACTACAGACTGTATTCTTCAATCTTCAGCAGTAACTGCTTCAAGTCATCCTCACATTCAGCAAGCAAAGTTATATCATCAGTGTATCACAGGTTGTTAAGGATTCTTCCTCCAATATTGATGCCATGTTCTTCTTCATATAGTCCACCTTCTCAGATTATTTGCTCAGTATTCATATTGAATATGTATGGTAAAAGGATACAACCCTGAGGCACTACCTTCTTGATTTTAAACCATGCAGTGTCCCTTTGTTCTGTTCAAATGACAGCCTCCTGGTCAATGTACAGTTTCCTCGTGAGTACAATTAAGTGTTCTGGAATTCCCATTCTTCTCAGTGTTATCCACAATTTGTTATGACCCACAAAATCAAATGATTTTGCATAGTCAATACAACACAGGCAAACATCTTTCTGGTATTCTTTGCTTTGAGCCAAGATCCATCTGACATCCACAATGATATCCCTTGTTCCACATCCTGTTCTGAATCCAGCTCGCATCTCTAAAAGCTCTCTGTCAATATACTGCTGCAACCACTTTTGAATTATCTTCAGTAAGATTTTACCTGCATGTGATATTAATGATATTGTTCGATAATGTCCACATTCTGTGAGATTACCTTTCTTTGGAATAGGTACAAATATGGATCTCTTCCAGTCAGTTGGCCAGGTAGCTGCCTTCCAAATCTCTTGGCATAGCTGAGTGAGTGCCTCCAGTGGGGCATCCATTTGTTGAAATATCTAAATAGGTATTCTGTTAATTCCTGGAGCCTTGTTCTTAGCCAATTCCCTCACTGCAGCTTTGACTTCTTCCTTTAATGCCATTGGTTCTTGATCATATGCCACCTCCTGAAAAGGATAAACATCGACCAGTTCTTTTTGGTACAGTGACTCTGTGTTCCTTCTATTTTCTTTTGATGCTTCCTGCATCATTCAATATTTTGCCCATAGAATCTTGCAGTATTGCAACTTGAGGCTTAAATTTTTCCCTCAGTTCTTTCAGCTTGAGAAATGGCGAGCATGTTCTTCCCTTTTTGTTTTCTAACTCTAGGTCTTTGTACATTTCATTACAGTAATTGGCTTTGTCTGCTTAAGCTGCTCTTTGAAATCTTCTGTTCAGCTCTTTTATCTTGTTATTTCTTCCATATGCTTTAGCTACTCTCTGGTCAAGAGCAAGTTTCAGAGTCTCTTCTGACATCCATTTTGGTTTTTTCTTCTTTTCTTGTCTTTTTAATGACCTCTTGCTTTCTTCATGGGTGATGTTCTTGATGTCATCCCACAATTCTTCTGGTTTCGGACATTGGTGTTCAATGCATCAAATCTATTCTTTAGATCATCTCTAAATTCAGGAGGGATATATTCAAGGTCATATTTTGGTTCTTGTGGACTTGTTTTAATTGTCTTCAACTTCAGGTTGAACTTGCATATGAGTAGTTGATGGTCTGTTCCACAATCAGCTCCTATCTTTGTTTTGGCTAAAGATATTGAGCTTCTCCATTTCCTCTTGCCACAGATGTAGTCAACCTGATTCCTGTGTACTTCATCTGGTGAAGTCTACATGTATAGACACCATTTGTGTTGTTGAAAAATGTATTTGTAATGAATAACCTGTTGGTCTTGCAAAACTCTATCATGCAATCTCCAGCATTATTTTTGTCACCAAGGCCAAATTTTCCAACCACTGGTGATAATTCTTTGTTTCCAACTTTTGATTTCCAGTCACCAGGGATAACTAACACATCTTGATTGCATGTTTGGTCAATTTCAGACTTGAGAAGTTGATAAAAATCTTCAGTTTCCTCATCTTTGGCTTTGGTGGTCGGTGCATTGAAACCTGTGCACCACGTGCAACCCTGCTGGCATTTGAAACACTGGTAACAAAGTCTCAAGCCTCATAGCAACACACAAGCCACCACAGTACAACAAACTGATAGACACAAGTTTATCTCCCTTAGCTGTTTGAAACCTCTCCACCCTCTCCTTACCTGGATCCTGCCACGACTTGCTCTTGTCATCTCCCTGGCTTTTCTATCTCCCCCTTTCTTGCCTCTTAGGGGTGGGGCCTGGTCCCTCCCCTTACCTGGATCCCTGCTGCTGCTGGCTCTGTTGTCCCCCTGGATTTTCTTTCCCCCCACTTTCTTGTCTCTTGGGGGTGGGGCCTGGGTCCCTGCCCTTAACTGCATCCCTGCCAATTTCAAATTTGTTGAGATTGAGCCAAAAAATATCAGATTGTTGTTGTTGTTAGGTGCCCGTTGTGTCAGGTCCAACTCAAAACAACCTTATCTACAACAGAACAAAACATTGTCTGGTCCTGTGCCATCCTCATAATTTTTGCTATGTTTGAGCCCATCATTACAGCTAATCCATCTCATTGAGGGTCTTCCACTTTTTTGCTGACCATCTACTTTACCAAGCATGATATCTTTCTCCAGGGACTGGTCCCTTCTGACAACATGGCCAAAATAGGTGAGATGAAGTCTGGACATTCTCACGTCTAAGGAAAATTCGGCTTCACTTCTTCCAAGACAGATTTGTTCTTTCTTCTTGCAGTACATGGTATTTGTAATATTCTTTGCCAACACCACAATTCAAATGCATCAATTCTTCTTCGCTCTTCCTTATCCATTGTCCAGCTTTCACATGCTTATGTGGTTATTGAAAATGCCATGGCTTGAGTCAGGCCCACCTTAGTTTTCAAAATGACATCTTTGCTCTTTAAGAGGTATTTTGCAGAAGATTTGCCCAGTGCAATACATTGTCTGATTTCTTGACTGATGCTTTTATGGAAGTGTTTTGGTTACTTCTGTGCTGCTCTAACAGAAAATACTATAAATAGGATGCATTAACAAATAGGAGTTTATTCTTACAATTTGGAGGCTTTAAATCCGAGTTCAAAGTGGCAGGCTCTAGGGGCTGGGTGAAAGCCCCTCAACCTTGGGCTTCAGCTCTGCCTCCTGCTCCTGGCCCACGGAAGCTAGAGGTTTTTCTTCACTCAGCTGCTGGCTGCTGAGGCTGAGAAGCCCAAGGTTGACAAGTAAAAAGGAACAGTCCCAATGTAGCCAAACTACACATGAGGCCATTAATTCAAGTCCACTGAAATTCCCAAGGAGGGCAGGGCATAGTAGGCTGCTGAACAATGACATGGCTACATGCATAGTTCGAGCATGCCACAAGCTAGAGACCATTCCCCAAGGCTTCTCCTTACATACAAGAAGCAGACCACATTCCTAAGGCAGCTACTCAGCTGCTCAGAGTAGATCCCACCATGGAGTTGATTACCAGTCTCATCATGGGGAGTACTACACCCAGCTGCCCAACCACTCAACCAGGCCCAGCCAAGTTGACAACAAACTTAATTACCACAGGGAGTTATTTGTAGATTCAAGTAAAATGAAATCTCTGACAATGCCAATGTTTGCTCCATTTATCATGATGTTGCTTATTGGTACAATTGTGAGGATTTTCCTTTTCTTTATATTGAGGTGTAATCCACACTGAAGACTGTAGTCTTCAATCTTCATCAGTAAGTGTTTCAAGTCATCTTCACTTCAGCAAGCAGGGTTGTGTCATGTGAATATCACAGGTTGTTAATGAGTCTTCCTCCAATCCTGATGCTGTGTTCTTCTTTGTATAGGCCAGTTTCTCATATTATTTGCTCAGCATACAGATTGAATAAAGATGGTGAAAAGATACAACCCTGACTCAAACCTTTCATGATTTTTAACCACCTTATTCTGTTCAAATGACTGCCTTTTGGTTTATGTACAGGTCTCTCATGAGCACAGTTAAATGTTCTGGAATTCCCATTCTTCAGAATGTTATCCATAATTTGTTATTATCTACACAGTTGAATGCTTTTGTATAGTCAATAAAGCACAGGTATACATCTGTCTAGTACTCTTGCTTTCAGCCGAGATCCATCTGACATCAGCAATGATAGCTCTTGTTCCATGTCATCTTTTGAATCCTGCTTGAATTTCTGGCAGTTCCCTGTCAATATACTGCTGCAACTATTTTTGGATTATCTTCAGCAAAATTTTACTTCCATGTGAAGTTAATAATATTGTTCATAATCCACATTTATCAATATTGTTAATAATATTGTTCATAATCCACATTCTGTTGGATCATCTTTCTTTAGAATGAACACAAATATGGATCTCTTCCAGTCAATTGGCCAGGTAGTTGTCTTCCAAATTTCTTGGCATAAACAAGTGAGTGCCTCCAGCACTGTGTCTGTTTTTCAAACATTAAAGTGGGTATTCTGTCAATCCCTGGAGCTTTGTTTTTCACCAGTTTCTTCAGTGCTGCGTGGAGTACTTCTTTTAATACCATCAATTCTTGATCATATGCTACTTGCTGAAATGGTTAAAATGTTGACCAATTTTTTTGGTGCAGTGACTCTTATTCCTTCCATCTCTTTTTAATGCTTCCTGAATCATTCAATACTTTTCCCATAGAATCCTTCAATATTGCAACTCAACTCAAAGCTTGAATTTTTTTCTTTAGTTTTTTCAGCTTGAGAAAACCTAAACAAGTTCTTCCCTTTTGGTTTTCTAACTCCAGGTCTTTGCATATTTCATGATAATACTTTACTTTGTCTTTTCGAGCCACCTTTTGATCAAGAACCAACATGATTCTAGTCCTGAAATATGCATATGGAATAAGATAAAAGATTTGATAAAAAAGAAAACATCAGGATAATTTAACCAAATACAGTGTGGTATGTCAGAGTTGGACCAATCAAGTCACATCCTCCTTAAGCCACAATTTTCTTATCTGAGAAATGGGGGTGGACATCTGCAGTACAGCAAATTATTTAATGAGGTAGTTAAGGTTGTGTGCCAACTTGGCTGGCTGTGTTTTTGAGTGGCTTGGCAGCTGGATATAGTTATTCCCCATGACAAGATTGTAATCACCTCCATGGTGGAATTTGCTGTAAGGAGCTAATTAGTTGCCTTCTGGCCCACTTTCAGTAGGGATGGGGAAGCTTTAAGAAAATTCTCTAGCTTTTGACACATTTGAGTCATGTGTTTGGCTGAGTCTTCATCTCCAGTTCCTGGACTTGAACCAGTGGCCTGCCGTGTTGTCTGCCAATCTTGGTTGAGATTGCTCCTGGACTTGAACCAGTGGCCTGCTGTGTTGCCTGCTGATCTTGGGGATTGTGCCATTTTACCTGCCAATCTTGGGTTTGTTAGCCTCAGCTGCCAGCAGCTGCATGAGCTAGAAGAAGCTTCTAGCTCCAGTGGGCCTGAAACAAGAAGCAGAGCTGAATCCCAAGATCAAAGTACCTTCACCCAGCTCCTAGAGCCAGCACTCTGAATTTGGACTTCTAGCCTCCTAAACTGTAAGAGAACAAACTTCTGTTTGTGAAAGCCATCCATTTGTGGTATTTCTGTTATAGTAGCACTAGAGAACCAAAACACTTAATATGACCCTTCTAGCCATAGTCTTTGTAATTTCCTACCAAGTGACTTGGTGGGACTATGCAAATGAGGAGTTTGTGGCCCACCAAAAGGATTGGATGTTATTTTTGTTGTTGTTATGTGCCATTGAGTTGGTTTGACTCATAGTGATTATATGAACAACAGAATGAAACACTAACTGGTCCTGCACCATCCTCACAATCGTTACCATGCTTGAGCCCATGGTCACACCTGCTGTGTCAATCCATCTCATTTAGGGTCTTTCTCTTTTCTGCTGACCCTCTACTTTACTGACCATGATGTTCTTCTTCAGGGACTGGTCCCTTCTGACAATATGACCAAAGTGCAAAAGACAAAGTCTGACCATTCTCACTTCTAATGAGCATTCCAGTAGTACTTATTCCAAGATGGATTTGTTCATTCTTCTAGCAGTCCATGGTACATTCAGTATTCTTTGACAATACCTCAATTCATATGAATCAATTCTTTTACAGTCTTGCTCATTCATTATCTATCTTTCACATGCATATGAGGCTATTGGAAATACCATAGCTACCATAGCATGGGTCAGGCACACCTTAGTCTTCAAAGGGACATCTTTGCTCTTTAACACTTTAAAGAGACCTTTTGCAACAGATTTGCCTAATAAAATACATCATTTGATTTATTGACTGCTGCTTCCATGGGTGTTGACTGTGGATTCTAGCTAATAATAAGGTAAATATTAGCTTACTAATAACATAAATAAAGTACATGGCACCTTTGTGGGAGTGGAACCATGCAAAGAAGGTGTAGGAGACCTTCACAAAGGGATGAGTTAGTTTTGCCATCCTGCTAGGCCTAAAATAAGCCATCTCAGAGGTAGAAACAAGGAACTCATGACAACCAAGAAAGAAGAACCAAGAGTGGAGTACATCCTTTGGACCCAGGATTCCTGCACTGAGAACTCCCTTCTAGGACTAGAAATTAAAAGGAGCCAGTGATTAGACAGACTGGTATATTCACTTGTGTTGACTGTCTGGGTCCATTCAACGAGTGGAATTTGGGAAGATGCAATAACGAAGGCACAGGCTGAGTTTAGAATGTTCCATTGGCCTAGCCTATGGTGATCAGGAATGAGAGAGAGAGCAAAAAAGGGCTGTCTGGTCTGAAGTGCTGTGAGTTGAATGGACTTCTGAGCCTACAGATGTTGCCCATTGACCAAGCCCATGGGGACTAGGGATAAGAGAGAAAGCAAAGGAGCTGGTTGGCCTGAAGTGCAGGGAGGTATGTAGACTCCTAAGCCTACAGCTGGTACCCATTGATCTATCCCACAGGGACTAGGAAAGAGCTGACCAGAACCCAACCAAATGAAGAGAGGTGTTTGACACCACAATCTGATGTAAACTCCTTCAGTTTGATGGCTTGCTATGGACTAGACTTTGCTTATGGACTCTGTGGTAGTTATGTTTATGTGTCAACCTGGCTGGGCCTAGTTGAGTGGCTGGGCAGCTGGTGGTAGTTATTCCCCATGATGAGACTGGCAATCAACTCCATGGTGGGATCTACCACAAGCAGCTGAGTAG
>NW_006921697.1:7662104-7695411 GCF_000298275.1 Orycteropus afer afer | reverse complement strand
TACTTGTCAACCTTGGGGCTTCTCAGCCTCAGCAGCCAGCAGCTGTCTGAGTGAAGAAAAGCCTCTAGCTCCAGTGTGCTGGGAGCAGGAGGCAGAGCTGGACCCCAAGGTTGAGGGGCTTTCACCCAGCCCCTAGAGCCTGGCAATTTGCACTTGGATTTAAAGCCTCCAAATTGTAAGAATAAACTCCTATTTATTAAGGCCATCCCATTTGTATATTCCTGTCAGAGTGGCACTAAGTAACCAGAACAGATGCAGAGGCACAAATTTCCAACCAGAACAGCAGAAGATTCTTCAGATCAAGGCACATACATGTCTCCTCAGAGTATTGGTTTGATAAATATGGGCAATTTAGAAATCGGTTGTGCAAAATGGCAAGAGATAAAGGCATGAAGTGGCTGGCTTACACACTATCTTAGTTATCTACAGCTGCTATAACAGAAATACCACTAGTGAATAGCTTTAACAAACAGAAATTTATTCTGTCATATTTTAGGAGTCTAGAAGTCTAAATTCAGGGTGCCATCTTTAGGGGAAGGTCTTTGTCTCCTTTCAGTATCTGTGGGCTTGTTGTTCCTTGGAGATCTCCATATATCTTGGCAGCTGTCTTTCCCTGGGTCTAGGAGGTTCTCAGCACAGGGCTCCTGGGTCCAAAGACTGCACTCCCCTCCTCGCTCTTCTTTCTTGGTGGTACTGAGGTCCCTCTATCTCTGCTCACTTGTTTAATCTCTTTTGTATCTCAAAAGTGATCAACTCTCAAGATACAACCCAATCCTGTAGATTATATAACTGCCTTCAATCCTGCCTCATTAGCATCATAGACATCAGGATTTGTCACACATAGGATAATTACATCAGACCACAAAATGGAGGATAATTACATCAGATCACAAAATGAAGATGTCATTGTTGCTGCTGTTCTTGTTAGATGCCTTCAAGTCAGTTCTGACTAATAGTAACCCTACGTACAACAGAATGAAGCACTGTCCAATCCTGTGCTATCCTCACAACTATTGCTATGCTTGAGCCCATCATTGCAGCCACTATGTCAATCCATCTAATTGAGGGTCTTCCCCTTTTTCACTGACCCTCTACTTTACCAAACATGAGATCCTTCTCCAAGGACTGGTGCCTTCTAACAATACGACCAAAGTACATGAGATGAAGTCTGGCCATTCTCACTTCTAAGAAGCATTCCAGCTGTTCTTCTTCCAAGAGAGATTTGTTCCTTCTTGCAGTCCGTGGTATTTTCAATATTCTTCACCAAAATTCAAATGCATCAATTCTTCACTCTTCCTTTTTCATTGTTCAGCTCTCATATGCATATGAGGTTATAAAAAATACCTTGGCTTGGGTCAAGCGCACATTGGTTTTCAAAGTGACATCTTTATTCTTTAATACTTAACAGTCTGTCTTCATCTGGAAGCTCCACTGATCCCTGTCCATCATGGGTGACCCTGCTGGTATTTGAAATACCAGTGGCATAGTTTCCAGTGTCACAGCAATATGCAAGCCACCACAGTAAAATAAACTGATAGATGAGTGTTAGAAAATAAGAAAAATTACATAATATTGAGAATCATAGTCTGATCAAGTTGACACATATTTTAGGAGGACACAATGCAATCTCTAGCGCATGCTTTCATGGATGTGCTTACACACAAACTGAGGGATACAAGAGAGAATCCTCACTGAGTAGATTCCTCTGTTCCTGATGGGCCTGGGTAAGAGAAGGGTGGGGAAGATGCTGATTGGATTATATGATTCAGTTGTGAGTGTTGATTGCTAACAAGGTTAATTGTAATTGTCAAAACTATAATTATAGAAGCAATAACTGTGAAAGAGTGGCTAAAGGGGAGGCAATGCTGGCATGGAGTACAATGGCTGGACCTGAAACCTCTTAAAAACTTTACTATGCTGATACCTTGTGAGGCTCAAAGGCTCTTAGAGCAAGGGACTAATCTTCTCTCAGTTAAATTTTATCAAAGGCCAGAAAGGGTGAAACCAAGAGTACTTTTGTAGAACCTGACCAGACCAGATAGATACCTGCAATAGACCTGAATGGCTGGTGCCTGAGTAACTTTACCCTGGGGACTCTTTTGCCCTACTGAAGGACTAATTGTTAATAACTGTTTTGGGACTGGTAAAATGATTGGAAGGGGGACATTAGTACTTCAAGTATGATAGGGCCAATGGCTAGAAGAGGCAGGAGCTGGCCTGCGGTGCATTGAATTAATTATCTTTCTAGCCATAGTCTTTGTAACTCCCACCAAATGACTAGGTGGGAGTATGTAAATTTGGTGTGCTTGTAGCCCACCAAGGGGATTGATCAGTTTTGCCGTATTGCTAGGCTTAAAATGAGCTAACCAGAGATGGAAAGGGGGACCTCACACCACCAAGAAAGAAGACCCAAGAGTAGAGCACATTCTTTGGATCTGTGATTCCTATGCTGAGAATCTCCTAGAACAAGAAGACAGAGAAAAGGAGCTGTAACACTGGAGACAGCAAGAGGTAGTGAGAAGCACAGATACCAGTGATACAAAATACCCACAATCTTCACAGAAACAACAGAAAACAGACATAGAGCGATCCCTCACAGAAGCCAGACACTGTGGGAGAGAGATCTAATGGATCTACCAACTCAGGACCATAGTATTAGGGGACACCAGACTCAATTGGCACAACAAAATACATAAAAATCTTGTTCCACAACCTACATTGCTCAGTAGCGACTAGGGTCTTAAAAGCTTTCAGGTGGTCATCTAAGATGCAGCCAATGGTCTCCTATCATCAGAAGTGAAGAAGAGTGCAAAAAAACAAGGGCATTTGGAAGCAATCAGCCCTAGGACATGCTGGACCTCGAGACCAGAAGAACTAGATGGTGTCCAGCTACAAATGCCAACCACTTGGGAAAGGATCAAAACTGGGGATCCTGGATAGAGTGGGTGGAAAAACGTGGAACAAAATCCAAAAACACAACAATGACCAGAATTACTGGTTGGATGGATTCTGGTGGGACACCTAATGCCATGGCCCTGGAATACACTTTGAGGCTGGAATAAAACTCACTCCCAGGGGCTGGCTCTCAGCTCAATAGTAAATAAGACATAAACACAGACAACTCAACCCAGGATGATACACCCACATACTCTATGGAGATGCATTCCTTGGAGCAATTGCCCAAGGAGAGCCAGAAGGGCAACATTCCCACGAAGGAAATGCAAGACACACAGGAGTGCATAACTATGAGGGGTATGGGGGGGTTGTTAGTGGGCAAGGAGGGGAGGAGAGTGGGTTAGGTTTGGGGATGGTAATTGGGGAGTGAAACCAAATGCACACAAAATGTTGAATGTAAAACAAACTCTGCTCTGTAAGTTTGCACCTAAGGCACACTAAATATAAAAAAATAAATTAAAGAAAAAAAAAGATAGTGAGAAACAGTGGCAGAGAAACTACAGCAGCAGAGCTGGAGATGAGCAGGAGATGGCACAGTGGGCCTCCCAGCCCATGGAGTGAGAAAGCCGAGTGCCTTTTGAGCAGGAGGCTTGTTGGTGGAGTGGGGTGCCTCTGGGGCACTTGGCAGAGCTAGGCTCACTGACTCACAAAGTGAGAGAACTGAGCACCTTCAGGCAAGAGGTTTGCTAAGAGGTTTGCTGGTGGAGTGGGGTGCCTGCAGGCACTTACTGGCAAAGCTAAAAGGCTTTGCAATACTTGCCCAAGCATGTCTGAGAAGAGGCTGTCCTGAGCAAAGAACTATGGTCTGAGCTGTTTCTGATCCTGACCTGTTACTTCCTAATAAACTCTATAATTGTGAGTATTGTCTGTGAGCGCTGCGTGGCCATTGCAACAAATTATCAAACTCAACAGACAAGTAGTGAGTGCAGTGGGAGACATGGTTGGGGTCACAGTTATCAAAAAGTTTAGAGGTCAGAGGCATGTCTGACCTCTACCTTATAAGAATTAGCCTAGGGCTGTTGATCTCGATTTTCCTTCTCCCTAGTGACGCAGAAGGTTGTTGGTTCAAACCCACCAGCCACTCCTTGGAAGGAAGATGGAACAATCTACTTCCATAGAGATACCGCCTCAGAAACCCAAGGAGGGGTCACTACGGGTTGGAATCGGCTCGACAGCATTGTTTTTTTTTTTTTTTTTTTTTTGTGAAGTTAGAAGAGGTCGGATGTCTCTGCCAAACTATTTTTACATCTCTACCTATCAAGCTACTGGGAGAATATAATGAGATAAAATATATAACGTGCACTTGACAGTGCATATTAGATACTGTAGTTTATTGTTAGTTGCCATGGAGTCAATTCTGACTCATGACAACCTCATGTGTACAGAATAGAACTGCTCTGTAGGGCTTTCAGGCTGTAATCTTTGGGCAGCAGATCATCAGGCCTGTCTTCCAAGGTGCCTCTGGATGAGTTCCAACCACCAACATTTATGGCTAGTAATTGAGCACTTAACAATTTGTGCCACCTAGCGACTCCATCTAGGTGCTTAATTAATGTTGTTTCTTGCCACCAGATAAGGTGGGGGGAGTTTTTTGGAAATAAAATGGGCTGCTGTAAGAGATAGAGATTCCCTCTTCGTTGAGTACACTTAATTATTCTACAAAGAATTCTACACTTGATTAACTGGTTTGAGGATCTATGATGCTATAGCAGGGCCAGGACTAGGGTGAAGCAAGGGAGGCACCTAAGGAACAAAATTTAAGGAGGCACTCACTTTCAGGGCCCTGTAAGTGCAGAGATAGCGCTTGCATGATCCTGAGAATGCCTCCTTAAATATGCTGGATACCGAGCTCATCTCACCCTAGCTCTGGCCCTGCTTTACAGGATCCATAAATTATAGCAGGAGAAGATGGAAGGCTATCAAGAGGAACAGAGTGGTAGCAATAGAAGGAATATGAGGGAATCCCTAGAAAATGAGATTTCCCGAGGGGCAAGGGCAGAACCAGATGCACATTCAAGGTTCCTTCCAGCTCCAAGAATCTAAGTTTTTATCTTGATAGCAGAAGACAATTTTATTCAGACACATGTGCTTCTTACCCTTCTATCCAGGCAGATATAACTGTAGGAGGCTGGACAAAAAGGGGGAAGAGTGTCTTGTTCCATAAGATCCTTGGGAGAATTGGACTCTGGCAAGCCACAGGTGACATTCTGCTCCCAGGGGTGCTTAGCAGATCATGCAGTAAAAGTAATAAATGTCAGACATTCCCTAGTCAGCCTAAGACCGTTACTGCAATCAAATAAAAGTAAAATTACATAGCTAGCCACAAGAAGCCAGAAGTTGGCTTATGGATGAAACCCAGGCAAAGCAGAGGTAACCAGCAGAATCCATGCTGTACAACAACCCCAAAACTTTCTGGTCAGAGCCAGAGAATGCCACCTCTCCCCAGAGGCCCAGGACACTGAGCCCTCCCCACCACTCTCTATCCATTTTCAAGGATAGCCTACAGGCAATGAGGGAAAAGAAAGTTTTCTCTCTCAAATATACAGTTTGGTCAATTGCAAATGTTGGGAATTTCTAAAAGTACACAGAGAGTAAAGTTAATAAAACTCAGAATATTTATCTGATTCATGTGCCAGTCTCTCCCATCCAACACTTATTTTCTTCCTCTGAATCCTAGCAGTCCAATTATACCACATAACCAGGATGGCAACCTCATATTATTACTGTCTATGTACCTCATCTATTCTATCTGCTGAATGAGAAACAAAGGACAAAGATCATTCACCAATAAACAACTACTGATTGCCTCCTACATGCCAGGCACTGAATGAGACAGACACAAACCCTGTCCCATGAAAGTGCTGTTTCTGAAAGGCAGTGGCTTATTTATCTGTGTCTCCCTGACACAGGGAGAAGCATACAGTGAATGTTTCATAAATTCTAAGGATTGTAGGACTTTAGAGCAAAAGGGCTCAGACTAACCTCCTCTCCACAATCTAGTACATTGACAGAAATTAGTAATTCATCCTGCTACTTTTCCCTCCTGGCTCAGACAAGCCCCAGAACCCTTCTCTGGGAAGCAACACCCAGTTGAATGGAGTTGTTACTCAAGATAAAACTGATGTGCCTCCCCTGATCCAAAACTGCCATTTCACAGATGCAAAAACAGGACTATCAAAGGGAAAGGAATTAGCCCCCAATCACACAGGAAGTTAGAGATAGAATCAAGACTATCACCTAGGTTTCCCACTTCCCATCTTAAAAGTTCTTTCCTCTGTTCCACAGTGACCTTTATAATTGTGTATTAAGTAAATGCCCCATGGGAATTCAGGGCAGACCTTTAAACAACCTCTGGCTGGTCAGCCAGGCACTTTCCATACAGAATAAATGCTATCTCTTGGGCCCTAAGTGTTATACTGCATCACTGGGCTGCCTCACTGCTGAAGCAAAGGGGAATCTTCTGGCCCAAATCAGATGACAAGCTGACTGGAAACCATTTCAGTCACCTACCATTTGGAAGGCCCATTTCCCAAGCTTGGCCAGGCCACAATTCAATTTAACCAGAAAAGATCTGAGAAATCAGGATGCATTTTTTTTTTTTTCTTTTTTACTATAAGTAGATTAAAGAGGAATGTAAGTCTGAAAGTTAATGGAATTAATATTACCTTAGCTTTCAGACTCACCCCAGGGACACAGACACCAAAAAATCAAACCAAAGTCACTGCCATCAAGTCAATTCTTATTCCTAGTAACCTCCATTGTTGGGTTTCCAAAGCTGGAAATCTTTACAGAGGCAGACTGCCTCATCTTTCTTCCACAGACCAGCTGGTGGGCTCGAACCACTGACCTTCTGGTTACCAGCCAAATGACTTAACCATTCTACCACCAGAACTTCCAAGGACACAGACAAGGGAGTCCAATCCCTGCTACTCCTTATCCAATGGACTCAGTATCCCATCCTCATCTCTTATCAGTACCTATGTGTGTTTTCATGTGTTTGCTTTCTCTCTCCGTTGTCCTTTTCTACTTCTCTCCTCCCCCTCTTTCACTCCATCATATTCCTTCACTAGCTCATACAGTAGTGCCTAAGACATTTGACTGCTAACCAGAAGGCTGGTGGTTCAAACTCACTAGCCACTCCTCGGAAGGAAGGTTGGGCAGTCTACTTCTGTAGTGATACCACCTCAGAAACTCAAGGAGGGTTCACTATGAGTCGGATCCGACTCGATGGCAGTGACTTTCTTTCTTCTTTTTTTTTTTTAGCTCATATAAAAGCTAAACTTTCTCCAAATTCTTGAACTTCTAAGACTTTACACAGGCTGATCCTTCTACTCCAAACATTCTTCCTCCCCTATTTCTCCAGGCCAACTCCTTAACCAACATTCAACCTTCAAGTTTTACTGTAAAAGCCATTTTCTCCACAAAGCCTCTTGAAAACCTTCCACTCTTCCCCCAAGTGCATTTAGGCACCTGTCCTCTGTGCTCAGTGGATTCCTCAATTTAATGCTGACTACATCTCAAACACCTCCACCTTCACACTTTCTTCTTCCTACCCTTATCCAACACACCTCCCTTGCCTTCTCAATCTGTACCTCCAACTTCCTCCTCCAGCCTCTGGGTCCCTCCTCTGGTTGTCCTTGGCCTCCTGATTGTGCCTCTCTCCTGCCCCTCCCTTTCCCTTTCTCCCCTCTCAACCCCTGACCCCCTGGACTTCTGTGCCAGTGATCAACTACACAGATGGAATCTGTTGGAAGGACTTCCTCTGCTACCCCAGAGTGGCATTCAGAGTTTGGTGCTGTTCAGGGTGTAATTCACATTGTTTCTACCCAGTCTCACTAACAATCTCTGCTTATTTGAAATTTAGATTGACAGCTCCACATTGATTCCCTATTTTCAATTGATGCTGCAACTAGAGAGTGAGAATCTGAGCATCGATCTGGTCTTTCTTCTAACAAATTCCTAAAAAGTTTGCTGGCTTATTGGAGAGAAATCTTGAGACTACAGAGGGGAGAATCAAGACACAAATAAACATGCATCACCCCAAAAGAGTCCTGACAAATTCAGATCCCCAACACCAAACGTGTAAGAAATGAAATAAAAAAAAAAAAGAGGATACAATATATCATAAAATTATGGTTTAGGTCTGGAAGGACACCTGAAGATTATTCCTCATTTTATAGCTTGGACACTGAAAGTCAAAAAATCAAAATGACTCAGCAAAGATCACATGGTCCCCACATCACTTCGTCACCCGGGCTCCAAGGTCTCTGTTGACCTGCTACTCCTGGACTTTTCCATCATCTCTGTCATTAGGAGTCACAACAGAGGTCCTTTATTTTTATTTTTAATATTTATTTATTACTTTCTTGGTGAAAAAATACACAGTAAAACATACACTACTTCAGCATATTGTACATGTATAATGCAGTGACAAGGGACTCTGGTAAGAAGGAAGGTTGGGCAATCTACTTCCGTAGTGATACACCTCAGAAACCAAAGGAGGGGTCGCTATGAGTCAGGGCCGACTCCACGGCACATAACAACAACAACAGTGCAGTGATATGGATTACATTATTCAAGTTGTACCATCTTTGTCAACAACCTTTTCCAAACTATTTCACCATCATTAACACAAATTCAATGCCCTCCCCCAAGCTTCTCATTTATCCTTTTGACTCATTGTTGTCAATTTGGTCACATATAGATAATTATTTAAGAGTATACAAGTAGTCCCTGATTTACAACAGGAGAATGTTTCGAAAATTCCAATGTAAGTTGGTTATGACTTAAGTCAAGTACATCTTTTCTTTTCTTAGTTTCATTATTATTGCCTTCTATTATTTGTATCTTTATATCCTATATATCCTATCTTTATTTGTCTTTGGGAATTGGAAACATTACATATGTTAATTATTTATATCTTTATTACTTAAATCTTTTATTATTTATATCTTTATATATCCTACCTTTTTTTGTCTTTGGGAATTGGAAACTTTACATCTGTGAGTGAAATCTGAGAATAATATCAGCAAATTACATGCTGCACCCTTCCTTAGGTTCCCAAGGCAATATCACTATGGAAGTAGATTGCCCAATCTTCTTTCCGAGGAGTGGTTGGTGGGTTTGAATTGCCAACCTTCTGGTTAGCAGTCAAATGCCTTAGGCATTACACCACCAGAGCTCTCCTGCAACATTGTATGTAGTGCATATTACTAACACAAAAGTATACCAAAAAAAAGGTCATAAAGTTGTTGTAATTTGAATACATTATAAGTCAGAGACAACCTGTACTGCTTAAGGCAGACTTTCTTTTCTAGTTAGGCTAAACTATTATTTGGTCCAAAGATAATTGCAAAGGATAATTTCTGTTAAACATTTCCCCAGGCTGGTAATTTTTTTATGGGGGGGGTGGCGGGGTGCTGAGGGAGGGTCCTCATCTGGCATCAATGACTCCAGAAAGTCTGGATTCCATGAAAATTTGAAATTCTACAACAGAAGTTCTTTAAATGTCAAAGTTTCCTACCACGACAACTCCCCTGACTAAAATGTGAGAACTCAAAGCTCTGTCCAGTCACTGCATCTATGTCATAAGCCTTCTCCCTAAGAGACAAAAAACTTGGTCCAGATGAACTCATAATCTTTCTGAAAATTACTATTAATCCAATCTGTCTCAAATGAGTCTGATTCACCCATTACAGATCAGTAATCCCTGAGACAATTTGCTTCATTTCCAAATAGTCTTCTAAGGTCAGCAAATCCTAACATGTGAGTGTTTCGTTTCTCAGATTCCTTCTCGGCCTCTCTTCTGGTAGCTCACCATCTATAAACAAATGCTTGTGTTCACAGAGGTCATTGTTCTGGTAGTCAGGACACCTTCATGCATTATTTACTCTGCACAGATGTACAAAAGCCCAGATTTACTACAGGGGGCCCTTGAAATAATTATGTACAAAATGTACTGTCTAAATATAGGCAGAAATGTACGATAATTATCATGAGGGGAGGGGAGGCCATGGCTATTTGACCATTAAAATGGAGCTTTTGTATTTGGGAAAAAACTATGGAATTAATAAACTAGGGCAGTGGGGAATGGAAGATTATTTTAGCTGGTTCACACACAGTGACACTGAAGCAAGAATAGGTTATGTTCTCAATTCTCTTTCAATCTTTCTCATTATCTCAAGTAGCAAGTCTGACTGAGGTGTCACTATGTCTCTAAAGGTTAATTAACTCAGCTGCTAACTGAAGGAGTGGAGTTTCAGGCCACTCAGGGTGCGTCAGAAGAAAGGCCAGCAATCTTCTTGCAAAAGTCAGCCACTGAAAACCCCTTGGAGCCCAGTTCTGCTCTGACACACGCCTACATGGGGTCACCAGGAGTTGGAGTGGACTCATAGGCTAATGGTGGAAACATTTGCTCATCTTCCCTTGTAACTTAGAGTGGGTCTCAGGCTCAGTGCATGGACAAGCAGCAGCCAATAAATAGAATTTTAAATGCTTCACTTTGGGGTTTATTTTCTTTGTATTCTTTATTATGGTTATCTTCTCTTATGGCAAGTAATACTGGTTTTGTATTTGTGAGTAGTAACATAAAGTTCCTTTACAAAACGAGTTCAAGTTTAAAAGAAGTGAGCCAGCTGATCTGATAGAGCCTGGTGGAACCACTGAGACTATGGCCCCTAGCTGCCCTTCTGATCTGGAATTGAACCCACACCTGTGGATTCCAGCCAAACAAAAGACAAGCATATGAGTTGAACATGTACCTGAGGTAGATACACTCCTTGGAGAGAACAACCATGGGAGAAAGAAGGGCTGTGTATGCACAGGGAGACAGCTCAGGGGGCAGGAGTGCATGGAGGGATGGACACAGGGAAGAGGTAACTATCAGGAGGAAGTGGGAGGGGAGCTATTGCATTGTGGTAAATTGTAGTCAATGTCATGAGACAAAGTGCATGTGAACTACTGTATGGAAAGTGAATTTGCTCTGTAAACTTTCACCCACATCACAATAAAAAAAATAATAAATAAAAAAAAGAAGTGAGCCAATGTAATGAAAAATATCAAGTGAATGATAGTAGAGGTGTATACAGTAGGGCAAAAACTGAAAGGGATACCCAGGAAACCAATCACTCCAACAGGTGCATGGGAGAGGCTAGAGAAGAGAATCCCAAAATTTCAAAGAACTCTTCTGTGAATCCCTTGACAAAACAGAGGATAATTTGGTAGTCCACAAGGAATTCTTCTCCATTTCTTAGTGTGGAGGGAGCCCTGGTGGCACAGTGGTTAAGCAGTCAGCAGTTCAAACCCACTAGTAGCTCCACACAGAATGATATGGCAGTCTGTTTCTATACAGACTTACTGCCTTGCAAACCCTATGGGCAATTCTACTCTGACTGATAGGGTCACTATGAGTCAGAATCAACCAGATGACAGTGGGTTTAGGCTTGGTTTCAGTCTCAGTGTGGCAAATTCCAAGATATGTTGTGGGAATTAAGGTTGTGTCAATTTGGCTGGCTGTGGTTTTGAGTGCTCAGCAGCTAAATGCAGTTATTCCCAATGATGAGACTGGAATTTACTCCATGGTGGAGTCTGCTGGGAGCAACTAATTAGTTGCCTTCAGTGTGTGGCCTGCTTCCAGTATATGAGGAGAAGCTTCAAGAAAGGTGTCTAGTTTTTGGTATATCTGGACGCTACATCTGGCCGAGTCTTGGCAAATAGTGTTGCCTGTCCGTCTTGGATTGTTCCTGGACTTGAACCAGTGGTCTGCCATATGCCTGCCAATCTTGGAATTGTGCCATTTTACCTGTCAATCTTGGGTTCATCAGCCTCAGCAGCCAGTAGCTGCATGAGTCAGAAAAAGCATCAAGCTCCAGCAGGCCTGGTACACAAGGTAGAGCTGAAGCCCAAGGTTGAGGGGCCTTCACCCAGACCCTAGAGCCAGCACTTTGAACTCAGACTTCTAGCCTCCTAAACTGTAAGAGAATAAATCCCTGTTTGTTAAAGCCACCCACTTGTGGTATTTCTGTTACAGCAGCACTAGAGAACCATAACATATGTATATCAGGATTTCTGGAAAATCAGACCTGTTTTTATTTTCTTGGATGTAACAAGGTTTAAAAACAAACAGTAATATTAGTAACCATCATGATGCACCCTTCACAATTTACAAAAGAATTTCCTATACCTTGTTGCATTTAGATGAGACTACTCAAGAAAATTTGAGTTATAATCCCTCTCTCACTAAAGTGCTGTGTGACCTGAGGCCATTTACTTACCTTCTCAGGGTCTTCATTCCCTCCAGTCCAGCTCACTATGCCAGAGTTTTAGTGAGCCAATGGCCAAGTGACTAAACTGCAAATACCTTGCCACAGATGTGCAAACTAGAATAACCAGAGGACTCTCCCTTTGGGGAGAGTTCAGGTATTAAAAGGCACGTTATGCTAATAGCAAATGGTATAGGATAATTTGGGGCAAATTCATTCTCTCACTATATGCTCTAATAGGATTCAGGCTTATGAAATAGGCCTAAGGGCCAAGAGATAGCTTGTGCTCTAGTAACTGCTGGGAGGGAGTACTATGTTCCCAAATCTTATTATCTGAGAGGAGGAGCCAGAGGGAGAGCAGGAGCTTATGAAAGCTTCATAACTGCCACTCCTAGAGAGGTTCTAGGAGTGAATTATAGTAGCAGAAAAGTCATAAATCACCAGTTGGTGCCTGTGGTCCCCTTTGCTCACACCAGAGCTACAAGGCAGCATGAGCCTGGTGCTGAATGGAGAAAAGGCTGGGACTGTGGTGCTAACTGTGGGCAAGGTAGACATCTAACAGGACTTCTCAGATATGTGGGACCCAAGTCCCAGCTGGAAGCAGCAACAAGGTCAGAAGCAGCCCTCAGTCTGGTTCTCAATTGTTTGAAACACACGCATGCACAGACACACACACACACACACACACACACACACACGGCAAGAAGACGATGATGTATTGAATGCCTGCTATGTTCCAAGAACCATCCTAAGTACTTTTTAACACGTGCTGTCTCAGTTACTCCTTGTGGAAAAACTCATTTGACAGATGAGACAACTAAAGCTGAGAGACTTTAAGTAATTTTCCCAAAGTCACACAGCCAGTCAATGACTAAGACAGAATTGATTCCAAATCATCTGTTCTTTTCATGCTTCTATAGTATATCCCACAGTACCTTTCAAAAACACATACATGCAATACACACATCACATGCATACATCCACAAAGACATTTTATGCTTTCACATCCTATATCCCATGTACACGTATACCCTTCATGTATATAAAAATGCACATCCTAAGTACCACACTTAACAAAATACTTTCACATGAACACAGGCATTCATATTTCTATACATACAGAGCTAAATGACACAACCCACTCTACACACAAATATCTCATGCACACACTAATCCTAGTACATATCCATGCACATTCCTCCATTCTACACATTACACATTCATATACATCATATCTAGTATGTGGTTACATTTGTGTGTCAACTTGGCTGGGCTTGGTTGAGTGGCTGGGCAGCTAGATGTAGTTATTCCCCATGGTGAGATTAATAATTAACTCCATGGTAGAATCTATTGGAGCAGCTGAGTAGCTGCTTTGGGTATGTGGCCTGCTTCCCCTATATAAGAAACAGCTTTGGGAATGGTCTCTAGCTTATGGCACACTTGAACCCTGCATGTAGCTGTGTCATTGCTCAGCAATCTGCCATGCTCTGCCAACCCGGGAACTTTCAATAGACTTGAATGAATGGCCTGCCATGTGGTTTGGTAACATTGGGACTGTCCCTTTTTACTTGTCAACCTTGGACTTGTCAGCCTCAGCAGCCAGCTGTTGTCTGAGTGAAGAAAAGCCTCTAGGTTCAGTGGGCTGGGAGCAGGAGGCAGAGCTGAAGCCCAAGGTTGAGGGGCTTTCACCCAGCCCCTAGAGCCTGGCACTTTGAACTCAGATTCAATGGCTCCGAATTGTAAAAATAAACTCCTGTTTGTTAAAGCCATCCCATTTGTGGTATATTTCTGTCAGAGCAGCACTAGGTAACCAGAACATCTAGAAAACTACCCACCTCACACAAACCCACAAAGTTCCACAGTGACAGACACAAAAACAGTGGAACGCATTTGTCCTTCATCTTGTCAGTTGAAACTAACTCTTCAGGATATGAACAAAAGCTCTTTAGATTAGAATGTCTACATAAATCTTAGAATACCTCTGAATCTTCAAAAGGACACTAAATTGTTTTCAGTATTTTTCATTGCTGGGTATTTTATAATAACCTAATTATTTTTAAATTGTTAATCAATATATAAAATATGCATGAACACTTCTTACAAATCAGGATATCTGATCAAAGTAGCAAATTATTCATTCACTATGCAATAATTGAGTACCAATTATGTTTAAGAAACCATGGTAGACACACATTCACTGACTGTGAGTCAATTCCAACTCATAGACACCATATAGGACAGAGCAGAACTACCCTATGAGGTTTCCCAGGCTGCAAATCTTTACAGAAGTGAACTGCTTCATCTTTCTCCCATGGAGCAGCTGGTGGGTTTGAACTGCTGACCTTTTGGTTAGCAGCCCAGTGCTTTAACCACAGTGCCACCAGAGCTCCTTCATGGTGGACACAGTCGGGATTAAATAAAAAAAACTACCATGCTTTCCACTGTTAAAATACAAACCTAAGTAACTATATTTCAAGGTAGTATGGGGCAGGAAGGAGCTATGGTAGCATAGTGCCTAAGGCACTTGACTGCTAACCAGAAGGCTGGTGGTTCAAACCCACCAGCCACTCCTCAGAAGGAAGGTTGGGCATTCCTACTTCCGTAGTGATACTGCCTCGGAAACCCAAGGAGGGGTCACTATGAGTCGGGCTGACTCGATGGCAAATAACAACAACAACAACATGGGGCAGGATTTGAGGTGGCAGGATCTGGTGACCAAGGGGATCTGAGAGGAGAGAGGGACAAGGAGACAAGCTGGCTCTGGGGTTCCCAGTCCAAGAGAATAGAGAAATGTCTGTGCTGCTGTGGAAACTATAAACTGGAGGAATGAGTTTGGGGAGGAAGTTGTTGTATTCAGTTTGAGAACTGATTTTGAGGCACAGGTGGAATATCTAGATGTACATACACTGCAGGTGTTTGAAAATGAGGAAAGGGGTTTTAAGGAAGAGATTAGAGTGGAGATAGAGATTTGAGAGTCATCCATTATAGATTATCATTTAAAAATTACAGCTGAGGATACACAGATCGTGGTATGTGCATTGTTGTGGTTGGCCTCCATAGAATGGATTCCCAACTCATAACAACTCCATGTGACAGAGTAGAACTGCTCCACAGGGTTTTCTAAGCTGTGATCTTTATGGGAGTAGATCACCACGTCTTCCTCCTGCAGAGCTGGGTGAGTTCAAACCACAAACTTTTTGGTTAGCATCCCAGCACTTAACCATTCCACCACCAGGGCTCCTTGGTGCATGCATACAAATTGAATATTATTCAGCCATAAAGAGATATGTGGGTGTTGATGCTCCCTTCCCAAGAATCCACAAGATGGCTGAAGTGGAGCAGAAAAAGGAGCTGACCTTGAGGAAGTTCACCTACTGAGGGTGGCCCTCAGGCTGCTGCTGGACTGTTCTAGGAGTGGCTTGTGCAGCTGCATGGCATGTGGTAGCAGCAGCAGCTAAACCACAGCCAGTGACAGAAGCAGCACTTGCTGATGGAGGGGCTGCAGAGGGCAAGAAAGAGACATGGCACACATAGCTGGAGGCATAAAGATGCACCTGTGCAATGTGATCATGCTGTGGAAGGTATGGCAGCATGGTGGATGCCTGCAATGGCAAGACTATCGACCAGGTAGAGATTAAGCTCCAGATGATCAGCTACTACCTGAGTGAGTTCTCTACCACCAGCCTGGCATCAGGGCCACCCACTCCTCTCACTTCAGCTCTCTCAGGTAGACCTTCTGGCCAATAAAAAGTTCAGACTTCTGTAGTCCTAAAGAATATCAATTAGGAAAAAAAAAAACTAAATAAGAGAAATGAAGTCCTGATACATGCTACAATGCAGACAAGTCTTAAAAACATCATCCTGAATGAAGTAATTCAGACAGAAAAAGACAAATACTGTATGACCCACTCATATGAAATATTTAGTATAGGCAAGGAAATATAGACTTAGTGGTTATCAGGGAGGGAGGGAAGGGAAAAAGGGGACTGCTGTTTAGGGGACACTGAGCTTCTGTTAAGGATGATGGGAGAATGGATAACACTGATGGTTGCACAGCATAATGAACACAATAAATTCACCAAATGTGAATATGTGAAAAATGTTGAAATGTTTACCCCATTTAAAATGCAATGTTACAGGAGTCTCTGAGTGATGCAGATGATTAAACGATCAGCTACAAACTGAAAGGTTAGTAATTTGAACCTTCCCAGAAGCACCTGGGGAGAAGAAAGTTCTGGCTATCTGCTTCCAACAGCTTTCACATGCATATGAGGTGATTGAAACTACCATGGCTTGGGTCAGCACACCTTAGTCTTCAAAGTGAAATCTTTGCTCTAACATTTTTAAAAAGTCTTTTGCAGCAGATTTACCGAGTGCAATACAATGTCTGATTTCTTGACTGTTGCTTCCATGGTTGTTGATCATGGATCTAAGGAAAATGAAATCCCTAAACTTCAAACTTTTCTCCACTTATCATGGTGTTGCTTATTGGTCCAGTTGCGAAGATTTTTGTTATATGTTGAGGTGTAATCCATACTGAAGGCTGTAGTCTTTGATCTTCACCAGTAAGCGCTTCAAGTTATCTTCACTTTCAGCAAGCAAGTTTGTGTCATCTGCATATCACAGGTTGTTAATGAGTCTAGTTCCAGTCCTGATGCTGCATTCTAATAAATTCCAGCTTCTCAGATTTGCTCGTCATACACATTGAATGAGTATGGTGAATGGATACAATCCAGACATACACCTTTACTGATTTTAAACCATTCAGTATCCCCCTGTTCTATTCAAATGACAGCTTCTTGGTATATGTACAGGTTTCTCATGAGCACAATTAAGTGTTCTGGAATTCGTAGTCTTCAAAATATTATCCATAATTTGTTATGATCCATACAGTGGAATGTATTTGCATAGTCAGTAAAACACAGGTAAACATCTTGCTGGTATTCTTTGCTTTCAGCCAAGATCTCTCTGACATCAGCATTCATGTCGTCTTCTGAATCGAGCTTGCGTTTTTGGAAATTCCCTGTCAATAGACTGCTGCAGTTTTTTAATTCTCTTCAGCAAAATTTTTCTTGTATATGATATTAATGCTATTGTTCAATAATTTCCATTCTGTTGCATCACCTTGCTTTGGAATTGGCAAAAATACTGATCTCTTCCAGTCTGTTGGCCAGGTATCTGTCTTTCAAATTTCTTGGCATAAACAAGTGAGCACCTCCAGGGCCACATCTCTTTGCTGAAATATCTCAAAGGGTGTTCTGTCAGTTTCTGGAGCCTTGTTTTTTGCCAATTCCTTCAGTGCAGTCTGGACATTTCCTTCAATACACTCAGTTCTTTATCACAGGCTACCTCCTGAAATGGTTGAATGTCAAACAATTCTTTTTGGTACAATGACTCTGTGTATTCCCTCCATCTTCTTTTGATGCTTCTGGCATTGTTCAATATTTTGCCCAATACTGCAACTCAAGGCTTGAATTTTTTCTTCAGTTCTTTCAGCTTGAGAAATGCTGAAAGTGTTCTTCCCTTTTGGTTTTCTAACTCCAGGTATTTGCACATTTCATTATGATACTTTACTTGGTCTTCTTCTGCTACCCTTTGAAATCTGTTCAGCTCTTTTATTTCATCATTTCTTCCATTGTCTTTAGCTACCATTCATTCAAGAGCAAGTTTCAATGTCTTCTAACATCCATTTCGGTCTTTTCTTCCTTTCCTATCTTTTTAATGATCTTTTGCTTTCTTCATATACAATGTTCTTGATGTCAACTCACAACTCGTCTGGTCTTCAGTCATTGGTAATCAATGTGTCAAATCTATTCTTCAGATGGTCTCTAAATTCAAGTCATATTTTGCCTCTCACATATTTGTTTTCATTTTCTTCAGCTTCAACTTGAACTTGCATGTAAGCAATTAATGGTCTGTTTCACACTCAGTTCCTGACTTTGTTTTGACTGATGATATTGAGCTTCTCCATCACCTCTTCCCACAGATGTATTGATTTAATTCCTATGTATTTCATCTAGTGAGGACCGCATGTACAGTCACCCTGTATGTTGTCGGAAAACGTATTTAATGAATAAGACTATTCTTAGATATTAGTAATTCATACTGTTGTGTGCATGAGGACCTGAAATCACTTTGTTGAAGCAGGGAGGAGGAGTGACAGGAGCAGTGTGAAGCATCCCAAGCAATTTGACTTCAAATCACCCAACTCCTGACACATCAAGATAGTTCATCCACTCTGTGATTTACTCTAGGACCTAGGTCAGTTCCTTCCTTTGCTTGAGCCTCCATTCCCAATGGAGCATTTTCTGAAGTGTCTGCTTTATGAGAAAATAGTCCCAGGGTAGCAGAGGCATATAAGCTTGTTAAAGGTGAAAATCTTGCATTAAAGATGCCTGACTAAATTTGTGTTTCCACATGCATTTAACTTTGGCAACTTAAAAAAAAAAAAAAATAGTGACTTGTATTCTGCACATAACCTTTGAGGAAAGGCTGGAGTGTTTGGTTCTAGGGTCCTTTCTGGCTATGATGTTCCATGGACCTATGAGAGTGCAGACACCCAAAACACAGGTCTGGGCCTAGCTGGAAATTAACCCTTCCATCTCCTCTTCTAGGGAAACCCAGGAACTGAGTGTGATTGCTAAAAACCTCAGAGATGCAGCCTTAAAATAGTCAGTGCCTTCTCATCATCAATCAGATACTTGGTTCTCTGCCAGCATCCCACGTTGGCTGATGTTTGGGCTGGGTAAACATTTTAGTCTGAGCCTTGCCTCATTAAGAACTCGTATTCTCCATTTCTTAGGCTCAGAACACTCTGGTGGCTCTACAGGGCAGGACAAGGGTGGCTGTGATCACAGCACAGGGAAGGGCCATCATTAACCCTTTGCTCTCCTCTCTCCTTTTTTTAGCCTTGCTGCTTCTAAGGAGGCTGATGCTGCCCGCTCCGCACCCAAGCCTATGTCACCCTCCGATTTCCTGGATAAGCTAATGGGGAGAACCTCTGGATATGATGCCAGGATCAGGCCCAATTTTAAAGGTAGGGAAAACTTTCTTTTCCAGACCTCCAGGGATATGTGTTCCTTGATTAGAGAAGCAAGCAGCAATGATATATCATTGTTCTACTCTGTCCTATAGTGTTTCTATGTGTGGGAAGTGACTAAAGGGCAGTGGATTTGGGTTGTTATCCTTGAGTAGGGGCAGTGGTGGTTCAGTATAGGGACCTAAAAAGGGGACACTTCCCTTGTGTGATGGTTAATATGTGGTATGAACTCATGACGTTCATCTCCTCTACTCAAGGCTTGTTGTTGTTAGGTGCTGCCAAATCAGTTTGGATTCTACAGAAGACAGTGTTAATTCCTCCTTCTCTCCCACTGAGCCCAGACAAAGCCTCAGAGAATACAATTCAACAGGATCGCTGGTTGCCAAGAGTCAATTGCCAGTATGTGAACTAAGATCTATTTGCTATCCCTGAGGACCCCCAATGGCACACTGGTTAAAGTGCTTGGCTGCTAACAGAAAACTCAGTGATTTGAACCCACCAGCCATTCCTCGGGAGAAAGATGTGGCATTCTGCTTCCGTAAAGATTTACAGCCTTGGAAATCCCCACGGAGCAGTTCTGCTCTGTCCTATGAGTCAGAATCAACTCGAGGGCACACAACAACTCTTCATTACCTAGTAAATTCCTGACCCTGGGCCTTTTGGCTACAGAAACCACATATCCTGGCTTGCTTGAGACAATAACAATTTAGGTCCATCATTGCTGTTTAATTAATAATACCACTTTCTTGCAGTCTCAAAATTGCCCCAGTTTGGATGATAAATTATATGGTCACTCTACTCATGGCTCTTTGTCTTTTCACTGGAGAACTCAAGACCCAACATGGATTAATAAAGATGAAAAGTGCATTTGCAGAGTCCTTGCTGAGGAGCACTGATGGCACAGTGGTTAAAGCACTTGACTGCTAATCCAGAAGATGGTGGTTTAACCCACCAGCCACTTTACTGGAGAAAGATGTGGCAGCCTGCTTCTGTAAAGATTTACAGCCTTGGAAACCCTATGGGGCAGTTCTACTCTGTCCTATAGAGTTTCTATGAGTGAGAAGTGACTAAAGGGCAGTGGATTTGGGTTGCTATTCCTTGAGTGCGGGCAGTGGTGGTTCAGTAGTAGAATTCTTCCCTTCCACATGGGAGACCCAGGTTTGGTTTCCAGCCAATGTACCTCGTGTGTAACTACCACGCATCTATCAGAGGATGCTTGAATGTTGCCATGATGCTGAACAAGTTTTAGCAGAGTTTCTGAACTAAGTGGACTAGGAAGGCCTAGTGATCTACTTATAAAAAAGCAACAAGTTAAAACCCTATTGATCATAATGGTCTGATCCCCAGCTGATCATGTTGACACAGGACCAGGCAGCAATTCATTCTGTTGCTCATGGGGTTGCCATGCATCTGTGGCCAACTTGACAGCAACTAACAACTTGACATCTATCTGAGGTATAATGGAGAGAATGATAAACATTAAATGTAGAGAAATGGGTTCAACTTTTGACTTAAACACAAACTTATTCTCTGACCTAGGGTAAGTCTTTTCCATTCTCTAGGCTTCAATTCCGTTATCTCTGCAGTTATGGGGTTGGCTATACCTGTGATTTTTCAACTATGCTTCATGGAGCTCTAAGAAGCTCTGGTCGTGCTATGGTTAAGGCATTGGGCTGCTAACCAAAAGGTTGGTGGTATGAACTCACCAGCTGCTCCGCTCCGTAAAGATTTACAGCCTTGGAAACCCTATGGGTATCACTATGACTCAGAATCAACTCAATGGCAGTGGGTTTTGGTCATGGAGCTATAAGGCATAGTGAGCAAGCCCACATCTACTTCTCCCCACAGCTCCATTTTTATTGGCTTTAGATAAGGGGCTTCCAACTACCTTGGACTGACAAATAATTTTGAAACTTTCTAGCCAAAATTAGAGTTACAATTTCAAATGCCTAAGGCATTTAATGGGAACTCTGGTAGCGTAGTGCCTAAGGCACTTGACTGCGGTTCAAACCCACCAGCCACTCCTCGGAAGGAAGATGGGGCAATCTACTTCCGTAGTGATACAGCCTCAGAAACCCAAGGAGGGGTCGCTGTGAGTTGGATCCGACTTGATGGCAGTAGAGTTTGTTTTTTTTTGTTTGTTTGTTTTGGTACAGGGCTTGGGTAGGTAATTTAAATGAGTAAGACAATAGGGAGTGGTAGAGACTATGGAGAAATGGCAGTACAGGCCCTCTAAAGGAAACTGCTTCCCCTTAGCCCTAGCCTGAGGATACCCTACAGGATTGTGAGCAGAATGTTGCCATCTCATCCAATATTCTAAAAGGAATCAAGCTTGTTCATGAAACTTCCTGCTTCTTAAAGCATACAAAGTCAAGGAAGACATGCCCATGGCCAGATATGCCCTGTGGGTAGCCAATTTATAGCCTCTAGTCTAGGTTATTTGAGAAGTTCTTTTAGTTCTGACAATCTTGTGAGACCTTAATGTCTATAATAATCAGGGAACCAAAATCCAGCTGCTGTCAAGTCAATTCCACCTCATGGTGACCCCATGTGTTACAAAATAGAACTTGCTTGGAGTCTTTATGGACAATGTGTCAGGCCTTTCTTACATAGTGCCACCGGGCAGGTTCAAACCACCAACCTTTTGATCAGCAGCCAAGTGCAAACCATTTGTGCCACCCAGGGACCTAAAAAGGGAACACTTCTCTTTATTCATGGATGTCTTAGGACGTTGTGACCACCACATATTTTGGAGCAGAATTCTGCAGCTGTAGTCTTAAGGACTTTCTTGGGAGACTGTAAGTGCTGATCTTTATTCCAGCTGCTGCAAAAATCTTAGTCAAGAACCCATAGTCAGCCTCTTAATCATTTATTGATTCCAGAAGCCCTTCTTCACTGTTCCTTTTGGCTCAAGTCCAAGACCAAATAAGGGATGTGTCAGCTGATAACAGCTTGCTAATATTTGCTCACTTTGTCCCCCATTCTCAATGTCTCTTCAGAGTGTTCTGTCCACACAAGACTCTTCAATTAGAAAAGGATCTGAGAAGTGTACAGAGGCTGGCCCCACCTCTTACCCCTGTTTACCTGAGGCTCCTCCCCTCCACCAGCACCTGGCTCCTGAGCCCATGTGTCCCAGCCTTGCTAGCATAACCCAGGTTTCCCCCAGGGTCAGCAAGTCAGAACCAAGGTTGCTATCATAGCACACTCAGCCCAAGCATCTTCTTCAGGCTAACAATCTCAAATACCCAGCAGGACCAGGCAAGTATTATACATGAATGAAGCAGGATGAATATAAGAAAAGATAGCAAGGAAGCACAAGGGTGGACTAAGAACACCCATTTCTCAGTTTCTGCAGAAGGCTGCTGGGAGGAATGCAAGCCCTGGGCTGTCAGGCCTTCCAAGATAAGACTTAAATCTGGGGTTTTATGTACATTGTTCCAATTTAACAACTAAATCAAATCTTTTTAAAACACTGTAAAACACATCAAACATGTCGAAGAACAGGTTAAGGTCTTTGGCCACCAGATTGCATCCTCTGTCCCTAGCAGTTTTGGGGAATTCCAGCTCAGCTTGCCCCCTGGTGGTTTCTCTTGAAATGGCAGTCTGCAGGGAAGCCCCAGACTAGACTGAGCATCTAGGGTCCATGTGTTAGTTACCCTTTATGCATATCGCTGTGCATGGCACACAAAAGACCCTCATTCAAAAGTGAATAGATGAGTAAACAAAAGAATATATGCTAGGGCTTAGAGTGGTTGAATGATTTTCCTATAATACTGGTGATTTATTTACTTACTTACTTAGCAGTAAAAATTTTTAATATATAAAATTTCACCAAGACTATGAAATCATAGAATCAGGACTTTTGCCTCCATGCTCGGAACCTGACTCAGAACACTTGGGCCCGAAATACATGGGACCAGATCATCCCTTACGTCTCTCCCAACCCCACATTGGCCTTCAATTTACTCCCAACTTTGGGAGCAGCTCCCTAGAACCCCATCCTATGCACTGGCCTGCTAGCTTTCTCTCCCTTTCCCTGTGGTGAGGGCTGAAAGGTTAGCATGCTGGGGTCTTCTGTCCCTATGTCCCTGTAAGTCCCTTTTTCACTTCTGTCCAGGCACAAATAACATTCCCAAAGCCCCAGACAAGCCAGAGAGCTCCTGAAAAGGCCATGCAGACGTAGCCCGTGTGACCCAAACACAATAGGAAGAGGCCAGCATTGTTTGAAAACTCCACAGAGTGATTAATCACTCAACGGCTCCTTAAGTCACCAGAAATTTTCACTGCTCCTTCTCTCCTAGAGACAGCGTGGTCAGGAACAGCCAGCATTATCTGCAGGACACAATGGCAATGCAAATCATTAACAGGGAAATAAAGAGCACAAAAACTTGATTCTAGTCTTTCCTCTGCTCTCCTGATATGTGTGACGCTGAATAAATCATGTCATGTGTCTGGGCCTCTGTTTCTGCATCTGTGAAATGATTCAGTAGGACCAGGCCCTTCAGCTCTGATAGTCTATGTCTTCTCTAAGACTGTTTGTATTATAATGGCTCCCGGCATTAGGGATCAATGCAAACACATACACAAAAGCAAAATTAAAGTTTAATATTTAATGAACTATATACATTATCCTGCTGCCAAAGGCTGCCAGATTGTAATTTTCTTGAGGATAATTTAATTTCAGATTTATTTCAATGAACTGCACCTCCCCATGGGGTCTTTTTGGCTGGCTCCCTCTCACACACACAAATCAGGATCTAATTTATATGGGAGTCACAGCGCCAGACACTTGCAGGCCCTGGGTGGGAACTCTGTGCATGTCATTTCCAGGAGCGGGCAGTAACTCTTTGGGGCATTTTAATAGTATGAGTCCAAGTAAAAAGAGAAACCTGGGTCTGAGTCAAAATGAGGAGAAGAAAGAAAGAAAGAAAAAAAAAAAAAAAAAGAACGGGCCTTTGTTTCGGTGGAAGTGACAAAGAGGCAGATTTCAGCTCAGCATAAAGAAAAAAAAAATTAACAGAGCTGTCCAACTATGGAAAGGACTGCTCAGGATGTGATGAGTTTGCAGCTGCTGGAGGTGTTCAGGCACTCAGCCATTAAGGAGTAGCTGGTCCATAGCAAACCAAACAAACCAAACCCATAACCATGGCATCAATTACAACTCATAGTGACTCTGCAGCAAGAGTAGAACTTCCCTATAGTGTTTCTAAGGCTATAAATCTTTATGGAAGCAGACTGCCCCATCTTTCTCCTGCAGAGCATCTGGTGGGTTTGAACAACTGACCTTTCGGTTAGCCCCAAGCACCTAACCACTGTGCAACGAGGCCTCCTTTTGGTCTATAGCAAGGGTTCCCAAACCTACTTGTGCATGAAAATCACCCAGGTAACTTGTTAAACAATAGATTCTGGGCCCATCCTCAAAGATTAGGGTTCACTGGGTCTAGGGTTGAGCCAAGGCATGCTCAGTTTAACAAGTCCCCCAGGTGATTCTACTACAGACCAGAATTTGGGAAGCAGTTGATTAGGTGACCTTTAAAATATCTTTCAGCCCTGAAATCTGCTAACCCTGAAATGCAAATTGATGGCTTCTATAGGGGAATGCCAACCATTTGAGTTGAGAGTGACTGGTCAGACCAAGATCTACTCTCCCTCCAGATTAATGGGAGAAGTTGAGAACCAGAAGGAGAGGGGGTATGCCTGAGTCAAACAGCCAGTGAATGCTGAAGGTTTGTCTAAAACACAAAAGTCTTGACAGTCCTTGGAGGGAAAGTCTGGGTTCTCACTCCAATACTGGGTCCTCTCCTCTTCACTAAGATTTCTGAAAAGCAAGAAATATTGGCTGAGGTTGGGTATAATGCTTAGGCTACTTTTTCAAAAGGGACAGGAAGAAGTGGGTACCCAAGCACACAAGGATACCTGCTTTCTTACTTCCACAATCAGAAAACTTGCATTCAAGTTCTGACTCCATCACTTGTGAGCTCAATGAGACAGGGTGAGTCACTAAAACTCTCTGTGGTCCATCTGTGAAGTAGAGACAACAACCTTCCCCGCCTACATCAGTACCTCATGGGATCAATAAGAAAGTGGACCTGAAAAAAAATTGCCAACTGCAAATTACAATTGCCTTGTGAAGGATTGTGACCTATTATCCAAGTCTTATGGTTCAGTGGTAGAATTCTCACCTTCCATATTGGATACCGGGAGCTCTGGTGGCATAGTGCCTAAGGCATTTGACTGCTAACCAGAAGACTGGCGGTTCAAACCTACCAGCCACTCCTCGGAAGGAAGATGGGGCAATCTACTTACGTAATGATACTGCCTCGGAAACACAAGGAGGGGTCGCTATGAGTCAGATCCGACTCACCAGCAATGGGTTTTATGTTGGATACCCAAGTTCAATTCATGGTCAACGCACTTCATGCTCAGCCACCATCTATCTGTCAGTGGAACTTTAAGTGTTGCTGTGATGCTGAATAGGTTTCAGTGGAACTTCTAGACTAAGACAGACTAGGAAAAAAGGCCCACTGATCTGACTTTGAAAATCAGCCACAGAAAATCCTATGGAGCACAATGGTTGCATCTGCACTCTATTATGAGAATGGCACAGGATCAGGTATTCATTCCATTCCATTCCACTACACCTGGGGCTGACTGAAAGGCAGTTAAACCCCCTTCAAGGTCAGCTCTACTTCCTCACTTTTATGGGGCCTCCCTAAATTGCCTTGCTCTCCGGAATCTCTCTTTCATCTGGACTCCTACTGCTTTTGCCACACCTACCCATGATCACACATTCTCCACTGGTTATTTTATGCTGACCCTCTTGTCAGCTCAGGTAAGGCCCAGTGCCATTTTCTGTGTGACCTTGAACATGCCCTTATCTTTCTCTGAGGCTTAACCCTGTAAGTATAGCTATTAAGACCACCAGTTCTAGAATTAGAGAAATCTGAACCCAAACGCTGGCTCAACCATTTACTTACTTATCTGTGTAGCCTTGAACAAATAATGTAACCTTTCTGAGTCTCTGTTCCTTCATCTATAAAAGAGGTAATAACCATACCTTTTCATGAGACAATGTTAGTAACAGTCTCAGCAGAGTGCGGAATCTCACAGTGCTCAGTAAATCACAGCTGCTATAATTAATAGCATAAAATGAGGAGATTGGACTTCAACAGACAGAGATACCTCTGGCATGAATTTCCAAAACCAGAAATTTGCCTCCACTTCTTTCTTATCCTTTGCAGCAAGATTCAAAAAGCTTGGCTGGGAAATATTTAACAAAGATGTGTGAACTTCCCTTGAGGTTCCTTCTGAAATCCTCAGCTGGTATTCCCATCATCACCCTTTCAGGCAATCATTCTTGGTTCATAAGTTCAGGGCAAGGAACTTGCTGTTCCCTATGATTCCCAAGATGGCCTCCAAATGTTGTAGCCGTAAATACATTTCAGCCACAAATTAGAAGGCAGCCGTTGGGGTTTGGGGAAGGGATTTCAACCATATGGCAGGATGATGAATCATCCTGTGTTAATGAAAGAACATCTCAGCTCAGCCTCTGGTGTTCTGTACCTGGCTCTCACTAAGGGACAAAGGAATCTGGCATAATGGTGTTAAATGATGCCTGGGAATCCCAGGTGCTTAGGGGTGGAGTGCAGGGCAAGCAGGAGCCTCCTCTACCAAGGGGAATCCATCCTTGAAGTCAGTGTTCCTAGGAATGGGTCCTGTCTGATGGGCTTCTTCATGGCCAGTGGGCTGAACAGGAATCTCTCTCTTGATTGGCAGGTCCCCCGGTGAATGTGAGCTGCAACATTTTCATCAACAGCTTTGGTTCCATTGCCGAGACAACCATGGTGAGTGAGTCACAGCACAAGCTGCTGTTTCCTGCTGAGGATCTCTCTCTCCCCAAAATACTTATCCTCTGCATTCCTCTTCCCTAAGGAGATGGGGAATCTGGTGTTTTTTCAGGTCCCCAGTGGTATACTCTGATGTTTTTACTGTCCTGTTCAATCAGTGTTTTGAGTGAAGACATAATATCTAAAAAACGGCCAAAGAACTAGCTGGTTTAGTTCATGCCAAACATCCATGATTACAAAAACAAAATGATGTCAACAGGCTAAATTTTTATTAGATTTTTTTTTTTTAAATGTGAAAACTTGCTCATGGTTTAACATTCAACCAAAGAATGGGAAGAAGACTGATGGTTAAGGAAGTTGAAGTGGATATATTGGGGTTGATTGTATTCTTCTCTCTACTTTTTATGTATGTATTTAAACTTTCCCATAATAAAAAGTTTTAAATAAAGCAATTATACTAGGAAAAATGCTAGAAGGAAAAATGCCAAAATGTTCACTGTGATTATCTCTGAATCATGAATAATTCTTTTTTTTTCTGTATTTTTCAAATTTCTCTCAGGAGCAAATATTACATTAGTATAAATAATTGGCATTCATAGTTCAGTGGCAGAATTCTCATCTTCCATGCAATGGACCCTGGTTCAATTTCAAGCCATTGCACCTCAGTACAGCCACCATTTGTCAATGGAGGTTTGCATGTTGCTAAGAGATTGAACAGGTTTCAGTGGAGCTTCCAAACTAAGAAAGACTAGGAAGAAAGACCTGGTGATCTAACTTCCAAAAACAGCCAAAGAAAACTTTATGGATCACAATTGTTGACTGTTGTACATGAGTCGTCATGAGTTAGGGCCAATTTGATGAGAGCTAACAATTATAAATAAATATAATGGTAATTTTAAAATTTACTCAACCCTTTAAAACAATAAATCAATTGTACTCATGTGAAAGAAGTGATATAGTTTGTGCAAAAAATAACCAAAGAAATAACCCAAAGTAATCTCTTTACATGCAGAATGAGAAACAGCCAGTCATCCACCAAGTCCTATAGATTTTACTATCATACAGGACTCTGAGATTAAGTCACTGGGCCTGAGGCCTCAGGATCATAGTCTCAGGAGACATCAAGGTGAATTGGCACAACATAGTCCACAAAGACATTGTTCTATGTCCTATTTTGGTGAGTAGTGACTGGGGTCTTAAAAGCTTCCAAGCAGCTATCTAAAGTGCAACTATTGGTCTCTTCCCATCTGGAGCAAAGAATAATGAAGAAAATGAAAGACACATGGAAATAGCCCAAAAGACTAATGGACCACGTGAACCTTAACCTCCACAATGCTGAGACCAGAAGAACTAGATGGTGCCTGGCTACAACTACCAACTACTCTAAAAGGGATCAAATGAGAAGGTCCAGGATAGAGTGGGAGAAAAACGTGGAACAAAACTCAAAATCATAAAAAGACCAGGCTTACTGGTCTGATAGAGACTAGCGGAACCCCCAAGGCAATAGCCCTTTGTCATCCTTTGGACCTGGAACTGAACCCACTCCAGTAGCTCAATTTTCATTCAAACAATAAACAGGTCTACAGTGAACAATAACTCTAGGAAGGTACACATTTTTTAGAACAGTCAACCATTCAAGAGCAAAAGGGCAGCATTTGCCCAAGGACAAAGTTCAGAAGGCAGGAAAGATTAGGAGAGAAAGAGGAATGGAAACCAGAAACACAGGGAGGAAGTGGGAGAAATGATGTTACATTGAGGGGATTGCAATTCATGACATGAAACAAAAGGTGTATGAATTGTTGAATGAAAAACCTATTTGCTCTGTAAATGTTCACCCAAATCACAATTAAAAGTTTAAAACAAATAAATAAATATGGTTGAAATGGCATAAATAAATAAATAAAGTCCCCTGAAACATCTAGTATTTCTGCACATTTGTCTGCCCTCAGTCTAGTTTAGGCTTCCACAATGGCTTGTTCAGATTACTGTAAAGGGCGCTGGTTGACTTTCATCTTGCCTCCCTCCAGTCCATCTTTTTTCATACAGTGGGCTCTGTGGAGAAAAATCCTGGTGCCCTGCTCTGTAAAGATTACAGCCTAGAAAACTCTATGGGGCAGTTCTCCTCTGTCACAAGTAGTTGCTATAAGCTAGAATTGACTTGATGGTACCCTACAACAACACAAGTACTTCTAAAATACAAATCTAAGTGTGCTACTCCTGTGCTTGAAAGCTTTCCTGGGGCTTCTCCTCACCTTCCGCATTTAGCCCAAATTCCTTTGCAGGACTTACAAGCCTGTTTGTTATTCTGCCCTGCTTCATCTCTTTTCGTATTCTACTTGTGATTTGCTTAGAGTTCTCCACACAGGTGGTGCTCTCTCTCTGGTTTACAGGCTTCTGTTGATGCTGCTAGGGCTCTGTCCAAAACACCTGCTCCAGCCTCCTTTCCCTTTACAACTCCTATTGTCCTTCAAGACTTTGCTTACAATTACCTACATAGGAAGCCTTCATACACTATCACAGTGCACATGTGAGTTCATGTGTGTGTTAGACCCAATGTTGGGATGGGTCCCTTCTCATAACACATTTTTCATTTCTAGTAATACCACTTAACCATTTACATTTAGATCTATTTGTTTCTCTCCTCGCTATGATGTAATTTTTTTCTTTTATAGCTTTCTTTTTTTTAATTTGCTTTTTTATTGTGGTTTGGGTGAAAGTTTACAGAGTAAATTGGTTATCCATTTAACAATCCATACACATTCTGTTTTGTGACATTTACTGCAATCCCCACACTGTAACAGCTTTCCTCCCACCTCCTCTGCCCAGCCCTTCCCTTCATCCTTCTTTCCCATCTCCTCCCTCCTTCCTGGCTCTATCCCGGGACAAATGCTGACCTCTTGATCTCATATGCTTGATTGTTCTAATGAATGCATACCCTCCTGATATTACTGTTTACCTTTTAGGCCTGTTTATCATTTGGCTGCCAATTGACTCACGGGGGTTAAGTTCAATTCCTAACTGGAAGGGTATCTAAGGGCCATAGTCTCATGGGTTTCACCAGTCTTCATCAGACAGTAAGTCTGATCTTTTTTATGATTTTGAGTTTTGTTTCACATTTTCCCACACTTTATCCAAGACCTCCTATTGTGATCCCTTCCAGAGTGATCAGCAGTGGTAGCTGCATAGCATCTAGTTCTTCTGATCTGAAGGTTGTGGAGGCTGAGGTTCACATGTTCCGTTAGTCCTTTGGGTTCATTGTTCCCTGTGTCTTTGAACTTCTTCATTCTTCTTTGATTAGCTCTGTATCTACTTGTAAAATACTGTTATTATTATTGCAGGATTGTGTAGGTAATAGTATCCACCTTCATTGCCTTTCACTCTGTGTTCCTCCCTATGTCTTCCACTGCCTTGAGCATTTTGTGCTGACCTCCCCCTTATTGTATATTGTCTTCCCCTTTACCCAAGTCAATACATGTCTACCCTCCAGTTGGTGTTGTCCCTCCCTTCCTCTAGTAACCTTCAAAGAGCAATTCTTTCAGTGTGTAAACCTTTTTTTAACCTTTTGTAGTACGGGTCTCATACAATAATTGTCTTCTGTGATTGACTCATTTCACTCAGCATAATGTCCTCTAGATTCATCCATGTTATGAAGGGTTTTGCAGATTCATCATGATTCTTTAATGTTGTATAGTATTCCATTGTGTGTATGTACCACAGTCTGTATCCATTCATCTGTTGATGGCCATTTAAGTTGTTTCCATATTTTTGCTATTGTGAATAGTGCTGTGATGAACATGGGTGTACATATATCTGTTCATGTCACAGCTCATATTTCTCTAGGATATATACCTAGCAGTGGGATTGCTAGATTGTATCATATTTCTATTTCCAACTTCTTAAGGAAGCACCAAGGAGCTCTGGTAGCATAATGCCTAAGGTACTTGACTGCTAACCAGAAGGCTGGCGGGCAGTTCAAACCCACCAGCCACTCCTCGGAAGGAAGGTTGGACAATCTACTTCCATAGTGATACTGCCTCAGAAACCCAAGGAGGGGTGGCTATGAGTCAGGTCCGACTTGATAGCACATAACAACAACAACAACAACAAGGAAGCACCATACTGCTTTCCACAATGGTTGTACCATTTTTCAATCCCATCAGCAGTGTATGAGTGTTCCAGTCTTTCCACACCTTTGCCAGCATTTGTTGTTTTCTGTTTTTTAGAACTTTGTTATTAATGTTAGAGGGAGATGATATCTCATCATTATTTTGATTTTTATCTCTCTGATGGCTGGTTAAAAAATGGTTACAGCAGAGAACTTCCAGAAATGCAAGCTGGATTCAGAAGAGGATGTGGAATGAGGAATATCATTGCTGGTGTTAGATGGATCTTGGCTGAAAGCAAATACCAGAAAGATGTTTACTTGTGTTTTATTGACTGTGCAAAAGCATTCAACTGTGTGGATCTAACAAATTGTGGATAACATTGAGAAGAATGGGAATTCCAGAACTCTTAATTGTGCTCATGTGGAATCTGTACATAGACCAGGAGGCTGTCATTGGAACAGAACAAGGGGATACTGCATGGTTTAAAATCAAGAAGGAAGTGTGTCAGGGTTGTATCCTTTCACCATACTTGTTCAGTCTGTGTGCTGAGCAAATAATCCAAGAAGCTGGAGCATATGAAGAAGAATGCAGCATCAGGATTGGAGGAAGACTCATTAACAACCTGTGGTACACAGATGACACATCCTTGCTTGCTGAAAGTTAAAATGACTTGAAGAATTTACTGATGAAAGTTAAAGGCTACAGTCTGCATTATAGATTATAATTAACATAAAACAAAAATCCTCACAAATGGAATAAGCAGTTTCATGATAAATGGAGAAAAGACTAAAGTTGTCAAAGATTTCATGTTACTTGGTTCCACAATCAACACCAACCGAAGCAGCAAACAAGAAATCAGAAGACGTGTTGCACTGGGCAAATCTGATGCAAAAGACCTCTTTTAAGTGCTGAAGAACAAAGATTTCTCTTTGAAGACTAGGTGCACCTAACCCAAGCCATGGTATTTTCAGTCATCTCATATGCATGTGAAAGCTGAACTATGAATAAAGAAGACCAAATAAGAATCGATGCTTTTGATTTGTGGTGTTGCCAAAGAATACTGAAAGTACTATAGATTGCCAGAACTAACTAATCTGTCCTGGAAAAGTGCAGCCAGAATTCTCCTTGGAGGCGAGAATGACCAGACTTCATCTCACCTACTTTGGTCATGTTGTCAAAAGGAACCATTACCTGGAGAAGGATATCATGCTTGTTGAAGTGGAGAGTCAGCAAAAAAGGGGAATGCCCTCAATGAGATGGATTGACACCACAGCTGCAATAGTGGGGTCAGGTATAGTAAGGCTTGTGAGGCTGGCACAGGACTGGACAGTGTTTCATTCTGTTGTACATAGGGTCACTGTGAGTCAGAGCCAATTCAACAGCTCCTAACAACAACAACAATGGCTGATTGTGAGCATTTCTTCATGTGTTTATTACCTGCCTAAATGTCTTCTTTTGTGAAGTGTCTGTTCTGCCCATTTTTATTGGATTGTTTGTCTTTTTGTTATTAGGTGTTGATGTTTTCTATAAATTTTGGAGATTAGTCCCTTTTCTGATATATCATTGCTAAATATTTTTTCCTGGTCTGTAGGTTCTCTTTTCACTCTTTTGACAAAGTCTTTTGATGCACATAAATGTTTAATTATTATGAGGTCCCTATTCTCTAGGTTGTTTTCTGCTATTTGTGCATTTTTAGTTCTATTTCTTACTGTATTTATGCCATGTATAAGGGCTCCTAAGTTTGTCCCTATTTTGCTTTGATAATCTTCATGATATGGGGTTTTATCTTTAGGTCTCTGGTTCATCTTGAGTTAGTTTTTGTAAATGGTGTGAGATGTTGTTCTGGTTACCTAGTACTGCTCTAACAGAAATACCACAAATGGGATGGCCTTAACAAACAGGAGTTTATTGTCTCACAGTTTGGAGGCTTTAAGTCCAAACTCAAAGTGCCAGGCTCTAGGGCTGTGTGAAAGCCCCTCAACCTTGGGCTTCAGCTCTGCCTCTTGCTCCTGGCCCACTGAAGCTAGAGGCATCTCTTCATTCAGGCAGCTACTGGCTGCTGAGGCTAACAAGCCCAAGGTCGACAAATAAAATGGCACA
>NW_006921697.1:7640968-7661911 GCF_000298275.1 Orycteropus afer afer | reverse complement strand
ACCATGGAGTTGATTACCAGTCTCATCATGGGGAATACTACATCCAGCTGCCCAGCCACTCAACCAGGCCCAGCCAAGTTGACACACAAACTTAACAACCACATATGTGGATCCTATTTCATTTTTCTGCAAATAGATATCCAGTTTTGCCAGCACCATTTGTTAAACAGACTATCTCTTCCCCATTTAATGGGTGTTGGACCTTTGTCAAAGATCAGCTGTCCACAGGAGGATGGATTTACTTCTGGGTTCTCAATTTTGTTCCATTGGTCTACATACCTATCATTTAGCCAATACCAGGCTGTTTTGACTACTGTGGCTGTACAGTAGGTTTTGAGATCAAGGAGTGTGAGACCATCTACTTTGTTCTTCTTTAGTAGTTTTTTGCTTATCTAGGGTCTCTTTCCTTTCTATATAAAGTTGGTAATTAGTTTTCCATCACTTTAAAGAATGATGATGGAATCTGGATCAGGATTGCATTATATCTGTAGATTTCTTTGGGTAGTATAGTCATCTTTACAATGTTAAATCTTCCTATCCATGAGCATGGTATATTCTTCCATTTTTGTAGGTCTCTTTTGCTTTCTTGTAGTAGTGTTTTATAGTTTTTGTTGTATAGGTCTTTTGAGCTTCTGGTTAGATTTATTCCTAGGTACATCATCTTTTGGGTGGCTATTAAAACTGGTATTGTTTTCCTGATTTCCTTCTCAGAGTTCTCTTTGTTAGTGTAAAATAATCATACTGATTTTTGTATGTTGATCTTGTACCTTGCCACTTTGCCTTCAATTAGTTCCAGTTGATTTCTTGCTGAATCTCTAGGATTTTCTATGAATAGGATCATATCATCTGCAGATAGAGATAGTTTGACTTCCTTTTTACCAATTTGGATGCATTTTATTTCCCTTTTGTTTTGGTTACCTAATGCTGCTCTAACAGAAATACCACAAAGGGGATGACTTTAACAGGGGTTTATTCTCTTACAATTTTGGAGGCTAGAAGTCCAAGTTCAAGGTGTCAGGCTCTAGAGGCTGAGTGAAAGCCCCATGACCTTGGGCTTCAGCTCTGCCTCTTGCACCTGGCCCATGGAGCAAGAAAGCTGAATGCTTTCTGGGCAGGAAGATTTTTGGCAGAGTGGGTTACCTTTGGCATTAATCAGCAGAAGTGGAGAAACCAAGGAATTGGGAAGCAGAGCTGCCTCAGCCTCAAAGGATAGGACCATGGCCTCTGGGGGTGTAGAACCACTATAGCCCCCTAGGTTTCAAAGAGTTAGACCTTCACCAGCTAGGTTCCAGAGTGTGGAGCTATTTGTTTATGTGGGCCAGTGGGATGGGGCCATAGCCACTGCCCAAAAGTGAGGGAACAGGGTTGCTATGCCCAAGAGGTAGAGGAACAGGGCCCAGCAGGCCAAGGCGGTGAGGTCCCTATTCAGATGATTTAGGGGACTAGAGGCACCCAGTGAAAGAGATCTGTACAGGTGCACCCAATGAAGACCTGTACAGGGGCCAAGTTGACAAGGGGTGGAATTGTGGTAGTTAAGGTTATGTGTCAACTTGGCTGGACCTGGTTTTCAGTGGCTGGGAAGCTGGTGGTAATTATTCCCCATGATGCGCCTGGCAATCAACTCCATGGTGGAATCTACTGTGAACAGCTGAGTAGCTGCTTTAGGGATGTGGTCTGCTTCCCAGATAAAAGGAGAAGCTCTGGGAATGGTGTATAGCTTTTGGCATGCTTGAATCCTGCATGTAGCCAAATCATCATTCAGCACCCTGCCATGTTGTCTGCCGATCTTGGGACTCTTAATGGACTTGAATCAATGATCTGCCGTGTGGTTTGATAATATTGGGATTCTGCTTTGTTACTTGTCAACCCTGGGTTTGCCAGCCTCAGCTGCCAGCAGCTGCCTGAGTGAAGAAAAGCCTCTAGCTTCAGTGGGCCAGGAACAAGAGGCAGAGCTGAAACCCAATGCTGAGGGGCTTTCACCTAGCCCCTAGAGCCTGGTAATTTGAACTCAGACTTCTAGCCTCCCAAACTGTAAGAGAATAAACTTTTATTTGTTAAAGCCACCCATTTGTGATATTGTCTGTTAAAGCAGTACAAAGTAACCAAAACACCCTTCTTTGCCTTATTGCTTTTGCTAGGACTTCCAATACAATATTTAATAGGAGTGCTAACTGGTTCCCATTAGTAAGGGGAATGTTTTCAGTCTCTCTCTGTTGAGAACAATATAGACTGTTGGTTTTGCTTATACACCCTTAATTATGTGGAGGAATTTCCCTTCTATTCCTATTTTGCTGAGCATTTTTGTCAGTAATGGGTGTTGGACTTTGTCAAAAGCCTTTTCTGCATCTATTGATATGATTGTATGCTTCTTTTTCTTTGTCTTATTTAGGTGATAGATTATGTTGATTGTTTTTCTAATGTTGAACCATCCTTGCATACCTGATATAAATCCTCTTGGTCAAGATGTATTATTTTTTTTTTGATATGTTGTGGTGTCTGTTGCCCAGCATTTTGTCAAAACTTTTTACACTGATGTTCATGAGGGATATTGGTCTGTAATTTTCTTTTTCAGTGATATCATTGCATGGTTTTGGTATCAGGATTATGCTTGCTTCATAAAATGAGTTGGTAGTATTCTATCATTTTTCTATATTCTGGAATAGTATGAGTAAAATAGGTATCAGCTCTTCTCTGAATGTTTGGTAGAGTTCACCAGTGAAGCCATCTGGGCCAGGAATTTTTTGTTGGAAGTTTTTTTTAATGATTTCTTCTATTTCTTCTTTTGTGATTGGTATGTTCAAATTTTCTACCTCATATTGTGTTATTTTGGGTAGGTAATGTGTTTCTAGAAATTGGTACATTTCTCCTAGTTTTCAAATTTGTTGGAATACAGTTCTTCATAGCATTCTGTTATTATCCTTTTTCTTTCATCAGGTTCTGTTGTGACATCACCTGTTTCATTTCTGTTTTATGTTATTTGTATCTTCTCCTTTTTTTGCTTTGTTAAATTTGCCAGTAGTTTGTCAGTTTTATTCATCCTTTCAAAGAACCAAATTCTATCTTGTTTTTTCTTCCTATTTTTTTCTATTTTCTGTTTCATTTATTTCTTCAGAAATATTTATAATTTCCCTTCTGTTGACTGTAGGCTTTTTATGCTCTTCTTTTTCTAAGATTTGGAGATGGTGGGTTTAAGGTGTTGATCTTCATTCATTCTTTCTTCTTTTTTGATGTGTGCATCTATTTTTATGAGTTGTCCTCTGAGCACTGCTTTTGCTGTGTCCCAAATATTTTTGGTATGTTGTGTTTTCATTCTCATTTGATTCAAAGAATTTTTTTTTATTCCGTTTTTTATTTCTTCTATTATGCAGTAATTTTTAAGCAGGGTGTTTTTCAGTTTCCATGTATTTGATTTTTTTTTTTCCCTTGATATTCCTCTTGTTGGTTTTTAATTTAATATCACCATGAGTTGAGAAGATGCTTTGTAGTATTTTGTTGTTTTGGAATTTATTGAGGCTTGTTTTGTGGCCTAACATATGATCTATTCCAGAGTAAGTTCCATGTGTACTGGAAAAGAATGTATATTGTGGTGTTGTGTGGATTGTTCTGTATACATGTAAAAGGTCTTGTTGGTTGATTGTGTTGTTTAGATCTTCTGGATCTTTGTAAAGACTCTTTCTGGTTGTTCTGCTCTTCATTGAAAGTGATGTATTAAAGTGATCTATTATTATCGGGAGTTGTGTATTTCTCCTTTTAGTTATGTTAAAGTTTGATTTATATAGTTTGGGCTCTTTCATTGGGTGCATAGATATTTATTATGGTTATGTCCTCTTGTTTAGTTGACCCTTTAATCACTATATAATGTCCTTCCTTGTCTCTTTTGTGGTTTTTGCCCTAAAGTCTATTTTATCAGAAAATATATTGTCATTCCTTCTCTTCTTTGGTTGCCATTTGCTTGAAATGTGTTTTCTCATTCTTTGATTTTTACCTTATTTTGCTCTGGTGGTGTAGTGCCTAAGGCATTTGACTGCTAACCAGAAGGCTGGCAGTTCAAACCCACCAGCCACTCCTTGGAAAGAAGGTTGGGCTATCTACTTCCATAGTGATACCACCTCGGAAACCCAAGGAGGGGCTGCTATAAGTTGGATCTGACTTGTTGGCAGTGAGTTTGGTTTTTTTGGTTTAGTTTTGTCATCGTGTCTAAAGTGTGTCTCTTGTTGTTGTTGTTGTTGTTGTTGTTGTTGTTATGTGCCATCAAGTCGCCCCAACTCATAGCAACCCTTGCTTGGGTTTCCGAGGCAGTATCACTACAGAAATAGGATTGCCCAACCTTCCTTCAGAGGAGTGGCTGGTGGGTTTGAACCACCAGCTTCCTGGTTAGAAGTCAAGTGCCTTAGGCACTATTGATGGGTCATGTTTTCTTATCCATTCTACTACTCTCTGTCTCTTGACTGGTGAATTTAATCCATTTACATTTAGTGTAATTATTGATAGGGATGAATTTACTGCTCTCATTTTGCTGGGATATTTTTTTGTGTCTATGGTGTTGATGGTTTCTTTGTTCCATATATTTTTCTATGCTGAGCTCATTTTGTTTATTTTCTCATCCTTTCCTTTGTTGCTGTTGTTTTGTGCTTTCTGAGACTTTATGATTTTCTTCTTTTTCACTTTGGTGTGGAGGGTAATTAATTTTCTTTGAGGCTACACTGTAATTTATTGTTATATTCCCAGGTTTAAAGCAGTGCATTCTATCTTGAGACTGTCTTGATTTCCTCTCAATTTGGAAGTTCTGTAACTATATTATTTCTTCCTTCTTTACTTTGTAGTTATCAGTGTTTACAAACTGGTTTCTCTGGTTCCCTATATTCTCTTGTAGGTTTATTTATTTTATTTATTTATTTTTGATACTTTCATTTCTAGGTTCATCTCCAGGTAATGTTACCATATGTTTTAATCTCCGGTTGTTGTTCTGCCATTGGTGGTTCTGTGTCAGGAGGACTCCTTTTACCATTTCATTGAAAGGGTGGTCTGGTTTTTGCAAATTCTCTTAATTTCTGCTTATCTGAGAATGTCCAAATTTCACCACTGTATTTGAGAGACAAAGTTTCTGGATATATAATTTTTAGTTGGCAATTTTTTTTTCTCTTTCAGCATTTTATATATGTCATCTCATTGCCTTCTTCCCTGTATGGTTTCTGATGAGAAATCTGAGCTCAGTCTTACTAGTTTGCCTTTGTAGGTGACTTTTCATCTTTCTAAAGCTGCTTTCAGAATTCTTTTTTTGTCTTTTGTTTAGGAAAGTTAGATTATTATATGTTTTGGTGATTTTCTTTTGGGGTCTGTCCTGTTTGGTGTTCATTGAACTTCTTGAATGCAAATCTTCTCATCTTTGATGATATTATGGAAGTTTACTTCCAACAAATGTTCAACAATTTTCTGGGTGTTTTTTTTTTGTTGTTGTTGTTTTTGTTTTTTTCTGGTCTCTTTCCTGCTCTGGAGTTCTTATCACATGTAAGTCATTCCCCTTCCTGGTGTCCCAAATGAACCTTAAGTTTTCTTCATTTTGTTTAATTCATTTTTCTTATTGTTCCTCCAACAGATGATGTTGAGAGACCTGTCTTTAATCTCACTAATTCTGTGTTCCATTGATTCCATTTTACTTCTTTGTCCTTCCATTGCATTATCCATTTCTGAAATTTTAGTATTAATCTTTTGAATTTCCAGTTGCTGTTTTTGTATGGTTTCTAATTTTCCATTTGTCAATTTGTTCTTATATTGGTTTTATTATTATTTTAGAGTTTTGTCTGTGTTTTCCTTAATTTTGTCTATGGACAAAATAGGTTTCCTTGAGCTTTCTCCCAATTCATTTTTTTTCTTTCAGAATTTTATATATGTCATCTTATAAATAATTCTTCTAAATATAATTCTTTTGAATTCCTTATCAGGTAATTCCACTAGCATTTCTCCCTCCAGAAGATTTTCTGGTCTTGTACTTTTCTCCCTTGTTTGAACCATCATGTTCTGTTTTTGTGTGTGTGATTTGAAGTTGTCTGTTATCTCTAAGACACCATAGTGGTATTATATTAATTTGTTGAATATATGTTGGCTTGCTTCAGTCTGATTTTTTGTTTTTTTCTATTTCAATATATTCAGGCAACAGGGAAGTCTTGTTACTCTTGTCACTAGTTTGGCAGCACTGATCTGAGAACCATTTATGATTAAGGGATGAGAGATTAACTGTCAACATTCAATAGACAAAGATGATGAATTCTACAAATATCAACTTGCTTCATATTTAGGAAAAAGAAGAAGAAAAGTAGAGGAGCTCATTGAGAACTCTTACAAGACATCCATTCAAAGTGTGGAAAATGTGGCTGTTTGACCTGGAAAGACCATGAGAAGCAGCCAGGTTTGTTCCTAGCCAGCAGGTTGGAGCATCTCCATTTGGAGATAATAGGCTTGTTAGGTTTGGGGTGCTTGATCTGGGATCTGAGCAGGGTCCTTTGAATCTTGGCAAGGTCTTCTTGATCTTATCATACAGGCCTCTTCGCACAAGAACATATTTTGGCCCCTCTGCCCCAAGACCTAAAAAGCACAGTGGTTTTGCCAGTCTGGGACTGAAAGATTGAAAAATCCCCATAAATGTTAAGGACCAAATAATGGTTTGAATTGACAGGCAATATATAGGATTTGGTTTATTTGTTTTAAAAAGTTATTTAATACCTGTTACTGGATCACTGTGCTAGCTACTTTATGATTTTCCTGTGATAACCACAGAAAATGAAACTAGACCCTTGCTCTCAAAGAACTTACATCATAGATTCTGGGTCCAAGATGGTTAGCAGGCAAGTGCTTAGCCACTGCACCACCAGAGCTCCTGTAATAACCCCACAGAGATATTTCCTTGATACAGATCCTACAAGAACAACAGTATGCCCTTATATTGTATGGTGATTAACAGCCCAGGCTCTGGAGTCACAAGATCTGGGCTCACTCACTATATTTGAAGGGCTGATTTGTTTCACATCATCTTTCTCCTACACAGCAGCTGTTGGGTTCAAACTGTCAGCCTTTTGGTTAGCAGCCAAATGCCTTAACCACTGTTCCACCAGAGTTCCTTACAGAGACAGCAGAGGACAACAATTAAGATACAGTCTTCAGTGACCGGGCAAAATTCAAGGATTAGCCCTGTGGCCTTGGGCAACTCTCTGTCTGTATCCTCATCTGTAAGATGGGGATGCCAATAGCATCTACCTTGTGTCCTGAGCATGGAAAGCTCTACACAATACCTGAGAAAGAACACACACAATGAATGTCAGTTATTATTAGATGCCACTTATAATTTTCAAGGAGCTTTGGTGGTGCCATAGCTAAGACATTTGGCTGCTAACCAGAAGGTTGGTGGTTCAAACCCACTTGCCACTCCATGGGAGAAAGATGAGGCAGTTTGTTTCTGTAAAGATTTACAGCCTTGGAAACCCTATGGGGTCACTATGAGTTGGAATCAACTTAATGGCAGTGGGTATAATTTTCAAAACATTTTCACATTCATTCTCTCACATGATTCCTTTGCAAAACACTTGGTCATTACAACCACTCTTTAAAGTGGATGTGGCAGACAATGTGTTCTCCATTTTACAGCTGAAGAAACTGAGATTTGGAGACATTCCATGACAGAGCTAGTTAGGGACTGAACAGGAACTAAAGCCCCATTCTTGTAACCCACACACAAAGGCTCATTCTGCTCCACACTGCTGTAACATCACAGAGAGCACACTCAAGAAATCAGGGGACCCAGGAGCCACAAAGCACATTTAACGACAACCTAAATGTTATCAAAAGTGGAAATGTAGTCCATATGATGCCTGACTCAGCACATTTCAGAGGAAAAGAGTAAATAAAGGATAAATGGAAACAAGGAACACAGAGAAAAAGTGGAGAGAATACTGTTTCCTAGTGGGGACTGCAATCAATGTCACAAAACAAAATGTGTATAAAATATTCACTAGAAAACTAACTTACTCTGTAAACTTTCACCCAAACAACAATAAAAAATTTAAATACATAAATATTGGCAATGGAGATAACCAACAAGGGGAGCTCAGAAGACATGGCCCCTGGAGTAGAAAAGAAATACTCTTCAGATAGGGAATGAAGGATCATTAAAAAAATGCTTCCTTGGGAGTGGTCCATGGGTGTCTTAGTTTGCTAGTACTGATTTTTTTTTTTTTTTTTTTATCTTTAGTTTGCTAGTACTGTTGTAACAGACATAACACAAGTGTATGTCTTTAAAGAACAGAAATTTATTTTCTCACAATTCTAGAGGCTAAATGTCCAAATTAGGGTCTTGGCTATATTGATTCCTTCCTGTAGGTAGTCCTGGGTGCTCCTTGGTTCATTGACTTGTAGATGATCCTCACATGGCATCTGTCTTCATCCCATGTGTGTGTAACTCTGTCTTATCTACTCTTTTATAACTTAGAAGTGATTAGATTTAGAAATCACCCTACTTAGGTATGACAAACTTAACATAACAAAGAAAATCCTATTTCAAAACAGGGTTATCATTTCAACACATATTTGTGGGGACACAATTGAATCCAAAACACCAGGTAACACAGTATTCTCCTTATTTATGAACATTATTCCAAAGTGGGGCTGGAGTTTTCATTTTCTGGTTAGCATAATCCATAGTCCTGTGATTTCTTCCATTGGTCTCTTAATTATCCATATTTTATTTACTTTGCAGATGATTAAAAACAATTAAAATATCAGCATTGGAAGAAATCTTAAGGTATTTCTAAACCAATCTTTTCTGTTACAGAAAGGAAGCCTGGTGCCTACCAGAGCAAGTCACTTGAGCAAGGTCACAAAGAATGGAATAGATGGTGCTAGGACAGAAACTCAAGTCCACTGCTTCTTGAAGTGGCCAAGGTTTCTCCTTCCTTCAGCTTCTCTCTCCCAAGAGCCCACCAACAAAACACTTTGGACCACTTTCCCATCCAAGTCTCTCTCCTTGACATCCAGAATATACTGGGTGAACAAGATTGTGCCTGTATTAATAACAAGAGCAAAAACTACATACTAAATGCTACCATGTGCCAGGCAGTGTTCCAAGCACTTCTGTATATATCTCCCATTCAGATCTCACAACAACCCCCAAGAGAAAACATTATCCCCATTTTACAGATGAGGAAACTAAGAATCAGAAAGGTTAGGTTTCTTGTCTGAGAACACACAGCTAGCAAATGGCAGAGGTGGGATTTGGACTCATATCTATGTTACCTAAAGTCCCTATTCTCCTGAGTCAAATATACAACATTTACTGAATGTTTGTGATTACCCAGCCCCTGCTTGTTTTGTTTTGGTTTTGTTTCTGCATCATAGGGATTCAGAGCTGAAAGGGAACCTCATTAAACAGATGTGGAAACTGGAGGCCAGAGAGAGGATGGCACTTGCTGGTGGCCTCATGGCTAATTAGTAGCAGAGCCTGTCCATGTCCCCAAACTTTCAGCCCAGGGCTCTGCCTCTTCACCACAAAAGAGCTCATGGTGTACCCTGGGCCCATGATTCCTGATCCTGGAGCCAGAACCTTCTGGGCTGTTTTTGTTTTCCAGGAACATTGGGAATGCACAGCAGCTCCATAAACAGCTGGAGTCCCCAGACCTGAATGTCTGCCTCCCAGGGCCCAGCTTTACTCACCAGAGCTAACAGACCTGAGAGTACAGAGAGGCAGCCAGCAAAGCAACAGGGGTCTCTAATCCATTTCTGACTGGGGAAGAGCTGAGAATGCCTGTCCTTTATCTGACCTTTCCAAGGACTCTCTTTGAGTCTATGCAGCAAGAGAAGTCAGAACAGTAATTAAAGAAGAAGAAAAAGGAAGAGGGTTCAGGTCAAGAGCAGCTCTGGCAGTCTACAAGAAAAAGATCTGGAGCTAGACCTTAGAGGGAACCATCTAGCTTACCTGGACACATGTGCTTACTTGCCTGTGGCAAGTGTACACTGCAGCATTCTGTGTGTCTACGTAGTATTTATGTCCAAAACCAAACTCACTGCCGTCAAGTTGGATCTGACTCATAGCAACCCCTCCTTGGGTTTCCAAGGTGGTATCACTATGGAAGTAGATTGCCCAATCTTCCTTCTGAGGAGTGGCTGGTGGGTTTGAACCACCAGCTTTCTGGTTAGCAGTCAAATGCCTCAGGCACTATGCCACCAGAGCTCATGTGTGCATTTTGGGACTGTATGTTTGTTCACGTAGACATTGGTACATCGACTCAATCTAGCAGATATGTATGCTAGTTTGAGTAGATGTGGACATGTAACTTCAAAAAGAAATGTGTATGCCCATATATAGGTATGGATAAGTGTGTGCATTTCTGTGTTTATATATGTACATGTGGATATGTGTAAGTGTGGGTGTGTATGTATTTGTGAGTATGAATATATATAAGAAAATGAGAAAGTATTTAAGTGTGCATGCACATGGAGTGCATTATTTATGTTTTTGTATGTGTACCTAGATATTTGTGAATGTATAAGAATATATTTTAGTATCAGCATTTGAGTCAGCATACTGAATGTGAATATGTGGTCATATGAATACATGCAAATAAGAGTATTTAAATATTGTTTCGGTTACCTAGTGCCACTCTGACAAAATATACCACAAATGGGATGGCCTGAACAAACAGGAGTTTATTCTTACAAGTTGGAGCCTTTAAGTCCAAGTTCAAAGTGCCAGGCTCTAGGGGCTGGGTAAAAGCCCGTCAACCTTGGGCTTCAGCACTTCCTCCTACTCCCGGCCCACTGAAGCTAAAGGCTTTTATTCACTCAGCTGCTGGGCGCTGAGGCTGACAACCCCAAGGTTGACAAATAAAAATGCATAGTTCCAATGTTACCAAACCACACGGCAGGCCATTAATTCAAATGCATTGAAAGTCCCAAGACCGGCAGAGCATGGCAGGCTGCTGAGCAACAACACGACTACACGCAGGGTTTAAGCGTGTTAAATGCTTAGACTAGAGACCATTCCCAACGCTGCTGCTTATATACAGGAACCAGACCACATACCCAAAGGCAGCTACTCAGCTGCTTATGGTAGATCCCACCATGGAGCTGATTGCCAGTCTCATCATGGGGAATAACTACCACCAGCTGCCAAGCCACTCAACTAGGCCCAGCCAAGTTGACATACAACTTTAACTACCACAAATATGAAGTAACATGTATATGTCTATACATGTGTTTGGGTGTACTTATGAATGTGCACATGTGTGAGGACAAGTATAGAGCTGAAATTCATGAACACATGGAAAAGAGAAAAAATATGTGTGTGTGAGTGTGTGTGTTGGCATCCTGTGAGCATGAATCACAGCATTTCCATTATTAGAACATGTGCTTGAGTCTCTCTCACCAAGAGTGGGGATAGCCTGGCACACTTTGGCCAGGACCCCTGGTAATTGGTGACAGCAAATCTTACTACAATCCACAACTGTCTTATTTGTAGACATTGAAGGGCAATGGACACAACCTTGAACCTGGAGTCAAAAGACCAGAGTTTGAGTCCTAGCTCTGCCACTAGTTAGTCTCTCTGAGATTCACTTTCCCCTAGGTATCTGGCTTCTAAGAATGGTAGGTAAGATCACACAGAGTAATTGGTATGAAAGTCCTTTGTGAATGCTATAGAAATGTAAGGGGTTATTAACTGTTGAACTAATCAGCAAAAGCTTCCAACAAACAAATACAAGTAAATCCTTTTCTTTTTACTGTTGTTTTTTCACTGTTTCTTATTTATTCATTTATTCTTTCCACCCCATTTACTGAGGTCCTATATGTGCTGGATATGACATTTGGTTCTAGAACAGAAGTCTGTTTTAGTCATATTAGGTTAGGCTCTGCTGCAATAACCAACAAGTCCAAAATTTCAGTGTCTTAAAACAACAAAGAATTATTTCTCATTCATCTAAAAAAAAATCATTTTTTATTCTTTTTTTTTTTCTATCTCCCTTCGTTATATATTTGTTTTAGAATTCCTACCATAATTTTAAATGATTTAATATATTTGTTTATATATTACTTTTATCTACACTAGAATGTAAAATTCAATGAGACCAAAGATTGTATCCATTTTGATCATGATTGTATCCAAAGAGCCTGGCACATACCAGTTACCACTGAGTCAATTCCAACTCATGAAGACCCCTGTGCATCAGAGTAGAACTGTGCTCCATAGCTTTTTCAGGGAGCTGATTTTTCAGAAGTAAATCACCAGGCTTTTCTTCTGAGGCACCTTGAGTGAACCTGAACCTCAACCTTTCATTGAGCAGTCAAGTGCATTAACTATTTTCACCACCCAGGGACTTTTGATGCACACAATACTCAATAAATATTTGTTAAATGAATTAATATTGTATGCACATGAACCAGAGCAGAGGTATTAGAAATGGGAATGAGAGATGATAAATATATTAGTATTAAAACATATAGAACTCAAATGGAGGGGTGATTGAAAATTGAAGAAATATATTTGGGATGATTCCCAGTATTTTCACTTGGGCAAGTGAGTGTAAGGTGATACCACTCAGCAGGGTAGGAAACATGGAGGGAGAGCAGGTTTTGAAGGAGAAGATCAGTCTTGTTTTGGAAACACAGATAAAGCACTGACACTGGGACACTAAGTGCAGATGTCCATTTGGTAACAGCTTACACTGATGCTGGAGCTCACCTGAGGGCTTAAGGCTGGAGATCTTTATTTATCAGTCATCAGAACATGAAGTGATAAGGCCAGCACTTTGTGTGAGAAAACTCAAGAAAGAAAAAATGGTGGAGAGCCAAGAGAGGAAAAGAGACTGTGGGAGGAGACTGAGAAGGATCTGCTAGATAAGGATGAGGGAACCCAGGACAGAACAGTGTCATGGAATGACCCAAAGGATGAGGAAGCTTCAAAATACTGGTGTGTGGTCAACAGTGCCAAAAGAGGAGAAGTCAAGTAAGAAAAGAGCATAGCATAGAATGGGTTTTGAAATGAGGGACTGGGATGACAGTGGGGGAAGCATATGAAATTATGCAATTTCAGGGGCATAGAAAAATCAATAAATGGAAACACAGTATGAAGATTAATCTTTGAAAAAGCTTTGCTGTGAAGAGAAAGTGAGGTGGCAGAGGTGGTAATTGTCATATATTGAGCACTGTTTTGAATGCCAGGTATCATAGTCAGTGAATCATGGGGATTATTTCATATAATAAAACAACCTCAATTTATAGATCAGGAAACTGATGGTCAGAGAGGTTTAATTCACCCAAGCTTTTCCATCCAACAAGTGGCAGGGCAGGCTGCCTGAATCCTGGAGCCCCTGCTCTTGGCCTGGTCCATCTGTTGAATATGGGAGCAAGTGGGTGTGAGGGGAGGCAGCAAAACCCAGGGTTTGAGGACTGACATAACTAGAGTGCCATGTGAGGACATCCTAGTCTTCTGAACTGTGGTTTGGCTAGCAAGGGGCTCAGTAGGATTTGTGCAATTCTGTCAAAACTTGTATCCCAAGAAGTCCTTGGCCATCCATCCCTTTGGGTATGTGCAGGTGAGAGTTCATGATATAAGAATCAACCACCAAGAAAGAGATTAAAAGTCCCTTCTTACCATCCATAAATGTTAACTCATTGGTCAGGAAGCAGTTGTTACACAAGCCAATGCACTTGCAGAATGAGTTGATTGAATTAAGCAGATATTTGGAATCGTAGAACATAAAACTTAAATGCATGCACTTTTTTCCAACTCTCCTGCTGGCAGCTCTAGTTACAATCAATATCATCTCCCTCCTACTTGTGAAGCAGCCTCCTAACTGGTCTCCCTGCCTCCATTCCTCATGTCCTCTCTCACTTACCAGAACAGCCAAGGGGATCATATTAAATCCTAAATCAAATTCCAGCATTGTCCCTCTTCAAACCCTCCAATAGTTCCCTGATGTTCTTATCATGTTCTGTTTCTGCTGCACAGGAACAGCTTTTTATGAATGGAACCTTCTCATCATTCAAGTTTCAGCTCACATATATCTTCAGAGAGTCTCCTGGCTCCCTATCTGAAAATGTTCTTCCTTCCAGGCATTCTACCACTACCGTGTTCTCTTGTCCTCACAGCAATATCTAAAATTTAAAAGTTCACTTATGTGCTTGTTTGTTGTCTTGTTTTCTTTTTTTATTGATAATGAGGACCGTGTCTCTCTCAAGCACTTGTATATTCCTAGTGGTCAAAACTGCCTAAATCATGAGGTCAACCAATATATGCAGAAAGAATGAACCTTGCAGGTTCTAGTCAACCTCCCACCTGTTGTTAGAATCCATGCCATAAACATAATGGTCAAGTAATCTCTGCTTGCACACTGTACCTCCCAAAGTGGTACATTTCATCTTTGGGTGACCCTGAAATCTCCATTTACCTGTGATTTTAGTCCTGACCCTATGCCACGCCTGGTAATCAGCTCTCATTAAGATTACAGCCTTGTAAACCCTATGGGGCAGTTCTAATCTGTCCTAGAAGGTCACTATGAGTCGGAATCAGCTTGACAGCATACAATTAGTGCCACACAGACCCAATTCCACTCACCAGACAGCTCTTTAAATAACTGACTTCAGCTCTCTTGGCCCCTCCCCAAACCTGGTTTCCTCAACCATTCTCTCTAGTTTTCAGTTCTACATCATCCAGGGTGCTCTCTTCTCATTCCATTTCACAGATTTTCGTTCTGAGATGGAAGGCCAAGGAATGAACCCAGTACCAAGTCATGCTCAGGGCAGAGTGCGGGTCAGCACCATCTTTATTCTGGATTAGTGGGCTTAAAAGGATTATTTTTAACAGCAGCTCCACCTCCACACACAGTTCATTTTTAACTTAATCTTATGTAGCACTTTAATAAGACAGATTTCATAGCGCTGTTCTCTGAAGTGGCAAAGGATTGGGGATTCAAACCCACCAGCCACTCCTCTGAAGGAAGATTGGGCAATCTATATCCATTGAGATACCGCCTCAGAAACCCAAGGAGGGGTCGCTATGAGTCGGATCCAACTTGACAGCAGTGAGTTTGGGTTTTTTGGTTTGGTTTTCTGAAGTGGCACAGAGGCTTGTAATCTTACTCTCCTGACCTCTCCAATCCTTGTATTCTCAGGGCAGCCCCTGAAAAATTTCCTTGGGACCTTAAAATAATTTCTATACATTCCATCTTGAAGACCTTTAAATTTTGGTAGCCATGTCACAATGTTAACTCGTAGTATGCTTATGGAACTCTGGAACATTTCTTTAAGTACATGAGTAATACATGGAAGCAAGTAAGAAAAAAAAAAACAGAGCAAGAGAGAAAAATGAGAATGCTCTCTACCCCACCCACCCCAGCTTTGCCTTCCCTCCAAATCTTATTGTCCTCAGTTAGCCACCACAAATAAACAATTTAGAGTGCATCTTGCTAGTGTGCTTTCCTTTAGTATACATGCATTTACATACATTGTTGTTGTTGTTAGATACTGTCTAATTGGTTCTGACTCATAGCAACCCTATGTACAACAGAATGAAACACTGCCCAGTCCTGCACCATCCTCACAATTGTTGCTACACTTGAGTCCTTCGTTGCAGCCACTGTGTCAATCCATCTCATTGAGGGTCACCCTTTTTTGTGCTGACTCTCAACTTTACCAAATATGATGTCCTCTGACGCATTTTTATATATAAATAGGATTATGCAATACAGTATACTTTTTTCAATTCCATCATGAACTTGGAGTCTCTACTTCATCCTTTGTAATGCTCTACACTCCACCAAATTTGGAAACATAGGGGTTTATTAGTATTATATTCAATATACGACCAAATAATATATCCATGTTTCCAAATTTTATGGCCACCACGTAAAATTCCATGCTATGGATGCACTATGAATGCACTACCATTTCACAGTCTTTGGTGCGGCTACAGATAGCAGATAGCTCCAGTGGGAGCTCTGGTAGCATAGTGCCTAAGACACTTGACTGCTAACCAGAAGGCTGATGGTTCAAACCCACCAGCCACTCCTCGGAAGGAAGATGGGGCAATCTACTTCCGTAGTGATACTGCCTCAGAAACCCAAGAAGGGGTCGCTATGAGTCGGGTCCGACTCGACGGCACATAACAACAACAACAACAACAAATATAGTGACCCTATCCCTCACTTAATGCTAGCTTTTTCTAATGGGCTTGTAGGTTTATCCAGATTTTCACTAATACAAACATTGTCACAATGAGCATTCTTGTACACAAATCTTTGTGCATTCCCTTAGGATATATTCCAGAAGTAGAAATGCTTTATCGAAGGACATGTACTTTCTTACATATATGTTGACAGATATTGCCCAACTTCCTCCTAAAGAAGCTTTCTCTTCATCTGTGCCAACCTACAATATCATGAAGCTTTATTATTTTCACCAAATGTTGCTTTTTTTGAATGATATCTCATGGTCATTTTTAATTTGCACTCTACTGATTCCTAGGAGCTCTGGTAGCATAGTGCCTAAGGCACTTGACTGCTAACCAGAAGGCTGATGGTTCAAACCCACCAGCCACTCCTCGGAAGGAAGATGGGGCAATCTACTTCCGTAGTGATACTGCCTCGGAAACCCAAGGAGGGGTCGCTATGAGTCGGGGCCGACTCGACAGCAAACAACAACAACAACAACAACAACTGATTCCTAGTAAATATGAGCATCTTTCATATACCTATTGGCCATTTTTAATATTATAGGTTTATTGTTGTACATATATCTCCTTAGGAGCTCTGGTGGCATGGTGCCTAAGGCATGTGACTGCTAGCCAGAAGGCTGATCATTCAAACTCACCAGCCACTCCTTGGATGGAAAGTTGGGCAATCTACTTCCGTAGTGATACTGCCTTGGAAACCCAAGGAGGGGTCACTATGAGTCAGATCCAACTCCATGGCAGTGAGTTTGGTTTTTTGATATCTTCTTAATCCATTGGAGTTTAGTTTTCCATAAAGTACTTGGTGGTGGTTTAACTCTATGATTGAAAGAAAAAAAAAAATTGCCACTGAGTCAATTCCAATATATGTTGTTGTTATTGTTAGTTGCCATCAAGTTGGCTCTAACTCATAGTGACCCCTTGTACAACAGAACAAAACACTGACCAGTCCTATGTCAGCCTCACAAACCTTGCTACACCTGAGCCCATTGTTGCAGCCACTGTATCAATCCATCTCATTGAGGGCCTCCCCCATTTTTGCTGACCCTCCCACTTTACCAAGCATGATATCCTTCTCCAGGGACTGGTCCCTTCTGACAACATGGCCAAAGTAGGTGAGATAAAGTCTGGCCATTCTTGATTCCAAGGAGCATTCCAGCTGCACTTCAACCAGGACAGATTCCAACTCATAGTGACTCTATAAGACAGGGTAGAACTGCCCCATAGGGTTTCCAAGATTATAAATCTTTATGGAAGCAGACATCCATATCTTTCTCCTGTGGAGTGGCTGGTGGGTTTGAACCACCAACTTTTAACCATTACACTAACAGGGGTAGCAATTATTCCAATACTAAGCTGCTAATCAAAAGGACAGCAGTTCAAATCCCTAGCTACTCTGTGAGAAAAAAATGAAGTCTGCTTCTGAAAAGATTTACAGCCTTGGAAACCAACAAGGCAGTTCTACTCTGTCCTAAAGGGTCACTATGAGTCAGAATTGACTCAATGGTAGTGGGTTTGGGTAGTTTTGGTTTATTTATTAAATAGCCATTCTTTCTCCAATTATTTGAAATGCTACCCTTCTCATAAACTAAATTTTCATATGTACATAGATCTATTTCTAGTTTCAATTTACTGATCTATTGCTCTGTTTGTCAGTTTCTGCACCAACATCATATTGTTTTAATTATTGAGACTTAGTATCATATTCCTATCTCTGGTAGAGAAAGTCCTCTATGTTCTCTTTTTAAGGCTTTCTTTACTTTTCTTGTCCATTTCTTTTCCACAAAATCCTTGGATTTTGCTTGGAATTGCATTAGGTTTATAGATTAATCTGGAGAATATTGACATTTTGACAATATTTTATAAATATGGTATATCTCTCCTTTTATGTAGGTATTCCTTTATTCCCTTCAGTAAAGTTTTAGAGGTTTTGTTTTATTTTTAATATATGGATGTGGTAGTCAAGATTGTTTGTCAATTTGGATATGCTGTGATTTTGAGTGGCTTGGCAGCTGGATGTAATTATTCCCCATGATGAAATTTGATGTGGTGTAATTGCCTCCATGGTGGAATCTGCTGAGTAGATAATGAGTTGAAGGAGAGTTGCCTTCAGGGTGCCTGTTTCCAGTATATATGGAGCAGTTTTGGGAAAGGCCTCTACCTTTTTGATTCATTTGGATCCTGTATTTGGCCTACATCATCTCCAGTGCCTGGACTTGATCCACTGGCCTGCTGTGTTACTTGCCAATCTTGACAGGCTCACAGCCTGTGAACCAACAATCTGCCATTTTACCTGCTGATCTTGGATTAATTAGCCTCAGGAGCCAGCAAATGTGTGAGTGAGGAGAAGCCTCTGGCTTGCTCCAGTGGACCTGAGACAAGAGGCAAATATGAAGTCCAAGACTGAGGGGCCTCCACCCAGCCCCTAGACCAACACTCTGAACTCAGACGTCTAGCCTAGTGTTCCCCTAATGCTGGTACTTGAACTCAGATTCTAGCTTAGTCTTCCCCTACAGTCAACACTTTCAATTTGGATTTCTACCCTAAACTGTAAAAGAATACATTTCTCTTTGTTATAGCTATCCATTTATGGTATTTCTGTTTTAATGGCACTAGAGAATTAAGAATTTGGTAACAAGCGTGGGGTGCTGCTATAACAGATAACTAAAATGTGGATGCAGTTTTGGAATTGAGTAATGAATAGAGACTATAAATCCAAGAGAGAATTTGGTACCAGGAGTGGAAAGGTTGGAGGGTGACTGCATATATGACCTCTGCCTTATGGGAACCAACTTTGGGCTGCTCTTGTTGATCCTTCTCTCTCCCCTTTGTGAAGTTGTTGTTGTTATGTGCTGTCGACTTGGACCTGACTCATAGCGACCCCTCCTTGGGTTTCCGAGGAAGTATCACAATGGAAGTAGATTGCCTCATCTTCCAAGGAGTGGCTGGTGGGTTTGAAATGCCCACCTTCTGGTTAGCAGTCAAGTGCCTTAGGCACTATGCTACCAGAGCTCCTTAAAGGAGGTCGAAAGATGCCACCTCCATGCCCTTTTTGCAGTTGGTGTCAGGAATGGGATTTGTTGCAGACTCATGGAAGCATGGGACTTTGTAAGAGAAAGAAGGAAGGGGGATGGGAAGTGAAACTTTTGATTCTTAGATGGTTACTTTGGTTGTTGTTACCTGTAATGGCTGAAAGGAATGTAAGAGATATTGTGCTGCAGCTATGGGGAGAAAAGTCACAATTGGAGTAGCCATGGACAATAGCCAGGCCAATTGAAGGAGATGATTGATAGGAGGCCAGGGCTTTTGGTTCCACCGAGCCAGAGGCCCAAGGCCATATGTACAAAATGGGAAGATAGTCAAAGTGAAGAGAAGATGAAACCAGAATGCTTTAAAAAGGGTTGTGTTGGGACTTCCAGTAAGATGGTGGAATAGGGAGAAAGACTGCACAGACCCTGTTCAACAAATAAAAGGGGAACCAATTAACACAGACACAGAAGATAATCCTGGACCCCTGAGCCTTGAAGGGAAGGATATAGAAGTGGACTGAACCCCAAATAGCAGAAGAATTTGCATGAAAATACCAAAAAAGGAGACATACGGAGCTGTGGTCTGGCAGCGATCCTGAGTGATCCTGACGTCACAGACAGCTTGGAGAGTGCTGAGTGGTGGTAGGACCTAAGAATTAACCTAAAAATCAGCCCTGCTAGCTAGGGACTGCACGGAGGACTACTCTGGTGGCTAGGGAATAAAACTCAAAGCACCAGCGAAGAGAAAGACAGGCTGAGCTATGGACTTTTGCCTGTCCAGAGGGTGCCACCATTTTGAATGTTTACAAGCAGCTTGATCATTTTGGATATTTAAAGAGGCAGTGCTCTCTCAGATTCCAGGGGTTTAAGTACAGGTTCTGCTTGCCAGTAACCCCAAGGACACACTGGACCTGTGTGACTGAAAAGGTGAGACATTCCCCTTGTTACTCTTATACCCCTCACCCCTTGGTGAATGGAGGTGTGGCCATCCCCCACTCCCACCCACCTTCTGGGCCCACAGGAACGCCATCCCAGTCTGTGTGCTCAATCAGAGCCTGGGTTCCCTCCCCTCCCCTCCCCTGATTTTTCTTTTTTTTTTTCTCTTTCTTTTTTTCTGGTTTTTAGTTTGCTTGTTATTGTCTGTTTTAAAACTACTATTATTATTAATATATTTTTCCTTTGTACTATTATTCTTTATTCTTCCCCTCCTACGTCCTAGTTTTCAGCTCTTTTTCATTTCTGTGTTCAAGGTTGCAATTTTTTTTTTTTCTCATTATTAACTCTGTTCCTTGTTTTTATATTTGCATTTTCCCCATTTTTTCTTCATTATTCTCCTTCTCTACCTTTTTACTCTTATTGCCTTATACCCAGATATTGCAGGTTTTCTTGTTTTTATCTTCTTTTTCCCTTTTTTTTTTTTGGTTACTGTTTCTGTGTGATTACATGGTGTATTTTTTGTCCATGTGCTTTTAGTTTTTTTATAGCTATTCAGTTGTAATTTTCGTCTAATTGAGTGGAAGACAGAAACAGTCCCCATAAGACACAACTACACCCACACCTCCTGCACCTTCACTTACTGAGTGAGAGCCACCACCTCCTTCTCTATCAGTGAGCCAATGATAAAAAACCACCAAGAAGAGCCTGAATCACCCTTGGCTGCTCTTCACAAACAGTTAACAGAGATCTTAATACAACAACGCCATGATG
>NW_006921697.1:7621464-7638783 GCF_000298275.1 Orycteropus afer afer | reverse complement strand
AAAGAGCCAAAATCAACACTTTAAACCAACATCTCCAGCAATTAGAAAAAGAACAGCAAGAAAAGCCTACAGTCACCAGAAGAAAGGAAATAATAAAGATTCGAGCAGAAATCAATGAAACAGAAAATAGAAGGGCAATAGAAAAAAAGGTTGTGTTTTGGATTATGTTTATCTGAATATACTATGGATATTGAATGTTTTCTTACCTAGTTGTATGTTAGAAACAAATATCGGGTATGGATAACAGAGAGTGTGTAATTCTGCCTTCAGCCAATACTTGATTGGATATGTTAAAAGGGGAACTAGAATTTGCCCAGAAGAAACACTGGGTTTTTGTATCAAGCAGTAGCCCTGTGTAGAGAGTATTATGGGCTTAGGTCAGAAACCTGAGTCCCACCCGGAACACCCGGAATCAGGAAAACTGCATTTGAAAAGATATGCAGACCCACCCAGAACTTCTGACAGAACAGAAGATTTGCATTTGAAGAAAGGACCAGGGGTGGGGGGGATGGCCTTGGGCAAAAGGTTTTGTTTTGGGTGCCTCAAGGCAGGAAAATCATGGTCCCTTCCAGGACTGGAAGTTAAAGCAAGCTAGGGCAAATCTACTTCCATAGTGATACTGCCTCGGAAACCCAGGAGAGGTTGCTATTAGTCGGGTCTGACTCAATGGCAAACAACAACAGTGAGTAGATAGCCCGGTATGCTGCTCATTTGTGATGACCACCTGGGCAACCGGATGAGCGGAAGTGGGAGAAGTGCAGCAAGTAAGAAACAGGCTGTTTGGCATCTGTTGCCCAAGCCCATGGAGGCTAGGCATGAGAGGAAGGAACTAGCTGGTCTGAAGTGCAGGGAGCTGGGTGGACTCCTGAGCCTACAGGCATTATCTAGCCCATGGGGGCTAGAGAAGGCTCAGGCTGGTTTGAAGTGCAGGAAGGTGTGTGAACTCCCAAGCTTGCAGCTGGTATCAATGACCTAGCTTGGATGGCAAGGACTAAGCTGACCAGAACCTGACTGAATGAAGAGGAAGATGTTTGACACTGAGCTAGTGTAAATTACTGCAATTTGATGGCTTGTTCTGCACTGGACTTTGCTTATGGATGCAGATGCTCAAAATTCAAACTGTAATAGAAGATTCTTCAGAGATAGGAATATGCTGGTCTCCTCAGAGTACTGGTTTGATAGGAATGGACAATTTAGAAACTGGCTATCTAAAATGGGAGGAGATAAAGGAATAAAGTGGCTGACTTACATGCTTTCATGAGTGTGCTTATACTAAATATAAAATGTAAATAAGGCTAATGTCTTTTCAGTTGTAAGCATGTTAGTTGTATCATGTTAGATGCAAGTATGACTTTATCGTTGTCTTTATTTAGAGATTATGTATGGCTTAAAGAGATATGTACAGGTGCCAAGTTGACAAGGGTGGACTGTGGTAGTTAAGGTTGTGTGTCAACTTAGCTTGGCCATGATTTTGAGTGGCTTGGCAACTGGATATGGTTATCCTCCATGATGATATTGGATGTGGTGTAATCACCTCCATGGTGAAATCTGCTGTGAGCAGCTAATTAGTTGAAGTGGAGTTGACTTCAGAGTGTGGCCTGCTTCCAGTCTATATGGAGAAGCTTTGGAAAAGGTCTCTAACTTTTTGGCTCATTTTAGATCCTGCATTTAGCCCATCATCATCTCCTTCCTGGACTTAATTCAGTGACCTTCCAATCTTACGACTGTTGCCTGCACAGCCTATGAACCAACAATCTGCTATTTCACCTGCTGATGTTGGATTCACTAGCTGCCCCAGCCAGCAACTATGTGAGTCAGGAGAAGCCTCCAGCTTGCTTCAGTGAGCATGGGACAAGAGGCAGAGCTGAAGCCCAAGGTCAAGGGGCCTCCCCCAATCCTTAGAGTTGGCACTCTGAACTCAGACTTCTAGCCTAGTCTTCCCCCAGAGCCAGCATCTGAATTTAGACCTCTAGCCTCCTAAAGCATAAAAGAATGAATTTCTCTTTGTTAAAGCCATCCACTTGTGCTATTTATAATATAGTAGCACTAGAGAACTAAGACAATGGGACTCACACATTTCTTATTAGGTTTATTCCTAGATATTTTATGGGCTTCGTTGCTATTGTAAGGTTCCCTTCACCCCCCACTATGCTTTCAGTAGGTTATCTAAAACTTTTCAACACAGCTTAATCTAGATCACTTCTTAAACTCCTGGGATTGGAGCATCTAAGAGGAACTCTATTAACTGTCATGCAGTTAAATATGGCTCAACAGTGCACAAAGCCTTAGTAAACTGCAGACCATGAGAGAGCCTAGGACAGAGGCCTCAGAAATGCCATTGGAGTCTGTTACAAACAGAAAATGAATCTATAAGCAGTCCAGTGTCATCTATTAGATAATTCTTTCTCAATATTCTGCCCAGAAAAAAACAAACTCTACTGCTGTAGAGTCAATTCAACTCATAGCAACCTCTCCTTGGGTTTCCAAGGCAGTATATCAAAATACTGAATGACAGCACAGGGTCTGGCTGTCTGCCAAATCAGATTCAGGAAAGCTGACTCATGACAATCAAACCCACAAAAGACTGACATGGGTAAATCAAATTGCTGAGTTATTTTCAACTTACAATAGGGCTTTCCATTCTAATGATAGCAGTGTTCATGTTCTCCATGTAAGAAGCCCCTTGCCACTATCCAAATACCTGAGGAGCCAACTAAAGTTTGTTTCTGACATATCTGGAACTGGAGGGAAGGGAAGTAGATAGTCTTTTGGGAAATTTATTCTAGGCCAGAGAGAGGTCTAAGGAACCATCTTTGCTTTACCACAAAGAAATCTTCTTTCCAACAAATAAGCAGTTGGTGTTTGCCCAGATATAGTGACCCTGTCCCTCAGCTGATGCTAGATTAACAACTACCAGATCCCTGCAGCTCAAACTGCCCTTTTTATACCCCAGACTGAATGTACCCCATGTGTATAAAACAGTTCTCAAAACAAGGCATGATACAATAAGTAAGGATTCCACTAACTAAATTATAACCACATGCCTATGCTAAGAGGAGCTTTGGTGGCATATTGCTTAAAGCATTTGGCTTCTAACCAAAAGGTCAGCAGTTGGAACCTACCAGCCACTGGATAGGAGAAAGATGAGGCAGTCAGCTCCCAGAAAGATTTACAGCCTTGGAAACTCTATAAGGTAATTCTACTCTGTCCTAATGGGTTGCTGTGATTCAGAATTGACTCTATGGCAGTGGGTTTTTAGTGGCTTTGTCCTAAACCATTGCAATGATTTGTGGGTCATCATTATTGGTGTTGGGGCACTATCAAACCCTTCTGTTGCATCTTCACCTCAGTTCTTGGTGTAATACTCAGATATCAATATTATTTCCCATATTTCCAAGTTTATTAGTTGCATATCTCATACTGTACCTACAACTGTCAACAAAATGCTAAAATTGGAAACAAAGAAGCAGCATAGGTAATGGAAAATGTAGCCTTGGTGATAGAAATGATGCCAGAAATCACATGATAGAATTTTGCAAGACCAATAACTTATTCATTGCAATTACCTTTTTTTCAACAACATAAATGGTGGCTATATACATAGACCTCACCAGATGGAATACACAGGAATCAAATTGACTATATCTGTGGAAAGAAACAATGGAGAAGCTCAATATCATTAGTCAAAACAAGGCCAGGAGCTGCCTGTGGAAGAGACCATCAATTACTGACATGCAAGTTCAGGGTGAAGCTGAAGAAAATTAAAACAAGTCCACCAAAGCCAAAATGCAACCTTGATTATATCCCACCTGAATTTAGAGACCATCTGAAGAATATATTTGACACATTAACCACCAATGACCAAAGACCAGACAACTTGTGGGAAAACATCAAGAAGAAGCAGTCAAGAAATCAGACATGGTATAGCAATGGGCAAATCTGCTGCAAAAGGCCTCTTTAAAGTGTTAAAGAGCAAAGAAAGATGTCACTCTGAAGACTATGGTGCACCTAACCCAAGCCATGGTGTTTTCAATCACCTCATATGCATGTGAATGCTGGACAATGAATAAAAAAGACTGAAGAAGAAGTGATGGCTTTGAGTCGTGGTGTTGGTAAAGAAGAATGAAAATACCATGCACTGCCAGAACAAACAAATCTGTGCTGGAAGAAGTGCAGCCAGAATGCTCCTTGGAAGCAACAATGGCTAGACTTCATCTCACCTACTTTGGTCATGTTGTTAGAAGGGACCAGTGTCTCACAAAGGATATCATGCTTTGTAAAGTAGAGGTCAGTGAAAAGGGGGAATACCCTCAGCAAGATGGACTGCCACAGAGCTTGTGATGATGGGCTCAAGCATAGCAAGGCTTGTGAGGATGGCACAGGACTAGGCAGTGTTTCATTCTGTTTTACATAAGGTTGCTATCAGTTGGGGCCAACGCAACAGCACCCAACAACAACACTGCCCTCCCTCCTTTTCCCAGGTAACACGCACCCTTTGTTGTGCACACTTTGACAACCATCCATGATTATACCTCACTGTTGATATATATAAACCAAAGTTCCCCATCTGATATTGACCATAAGGATATTTATGAACCATCCTGCTATGCTGGCTCAGTGGGGTCTCAGTATACTATTGCCTTCCATATTTCTTTCATCTACATATCTAAGAGCTTAGCTTTTTTAAAAAAATGGAAATAGAGGTACAGCATGTAATCATTAAAAGAGTGTGAAATTGGGAGCCATACAGTCCTGGATTCATATCCTCGCTCTAGCATCTACTAGCTGTGTTACCTTGGGAAGACACTAAACCTCTCTGAATACCACCACCACCACCACCACCACCACCCGCTGCAAAGTGAATATATCAATACCCAGTATGTTAGTTTCATGAAAGGTTTAGAGATACCATACATATAAAGTTCTAGCAAAGGTTATATGCCCAATAATAATAGCTGTTACTAACATTTTGGTGTGATTATTAAACTCACACTGGGCTTTAGCAATCCCCTAAAGACAAACAATGATTCTCAGCTCCACTGTTCCAAATCATCTACCATTCTTTACAACAAACACAACTCTGATTGTGTGATGTCCACATGAGAATGCATCAAGCAAGGTGGCTTAGGAGAGTCTAAAAGCACAAAACAGGCATCTGCAGCCAAGGAGGCAATGAGTCAGGAATCTGGGGAGTCTGCTAGCACCAGATTTGAAAGTAGAACAGACTATGGTCAAACTCAAGATCAAATCAAAAATGAAGTAGGAACACTAGTGGACTACTGGACCTAGAGCAGAAGCATTTTGTCCTTTGCTCTTTTTTAATGCTTCCTGCTGGTTTTGACATCTATGAACACACTGTATGTAGCAGTTGCCAGAGGTCGTATCCAATGGCATTGAACTGTTAGTCCAATTCTGAGAGAGCTTAAGTAGTGCAGTCTAGTGGTTAAATGTGTGGGCTGTGAAATTAACATTGTGGGTTCAAACCCCAGATTTTCCATTTATTAGCTGTGTGATGTCAAGAAAGACATCTGTGTGTCTTGACTAACCTATCTGTAAAATGGGAAAAACAATAGAACCTATATATAACAGGGTTATTGTACAGATAAAATAATACATGGAATGCTCTTGGCATTGTTTTTTGCATATGGTACCATCTCAATATTTCAGTATTACTTGCATTATTATCAATTCTGGATCTATTAGTAACTAATGGTGGGAACTTGACTTTTTAGGGAGGCTTTAGTTTGTGCATCTGTCCAATGGGATAGTAATTATCCCTTCCATGCCAACCCACAGAAAAAAATCTGATGTGAGGATGCTTTGAAAACCAAAAATCAGTAAATTAATATGACATCCGACTCACAGTGACCCCTCCTTAGGTTTCCGAGGCGGTATCACTATGGAAGTAGATTGACCAACCTTCCTTCCAAGGAGTGGCTGGCAGGTTTGAACCACCAGCCTTCTGGTTAGCCATCAAATGCCTTAGGCACTACACCACCAGAGCTCCTGACATCGTTAATAGAAGGAGCCAATAGTACATACTACTTAAAAGTATATTGAAATCAGACAACCTTGAGTTTAAGTCTCAGCTCTGTCACTAACTTTAGACAAATTACCTAAAATCCACAGGGTCAAATCGAGGGCAAAGTAGGGATACTAGTGGACTGCTGGGCTTGCAAAATGGTGCCACTGTGAGAATTTGGTAAGAAGGTTCACATAAAGCACTTATCACAATACCCAACACTCAGTCAGGGTTTGATAAACCCTATATATGCCATCTGAGCCAGGTACCCACTCTTATAGGACTATTAGGAGAATGGGCCTGACTCTTTTCACATTTACAGGCAATATCTATGACTCTTTGATTCCATGGTACTTCTCAGAAGTCCAAGAAGCACTTGAGGAAAAAAAAAGCAGCAGATAGGAGAGGCAGCAGCAATTCATAACTCAAGTCTCTATGTCCCCCACTCTGAATGAGCCCCAGGCCCCAGCCTGTGGCAGACTGGTCCAGCTCTCATACATCTTAATCCAAGCCCTGACCAAGCTGGACCTACAGGAGAGCTTCTGAAGGGAGAGTAGGGCATCCATATTTCCACCTGTCCAATGGTAGGTCCACCTTGGCTTTCTTCCTCCCGGCCTTCTGGCTGCTCTCAGAGGTGTACAATGTAGCCAGAAAAATCAGTGGACTAGGGGTTCAAGATTCCTGCATGAAATTCCCAGATCAGTCACTGAATTGCTGTGTGGCCCTAGGAAAGTCCCTTCTTTCTCTGAGTCATCTGTAAAATGAAGAAGTTGAGACAGAAGTCTCCAAGGTTGCTTCTAATTGTGATATCTGATGATGAAGATGGTGATGATGATAAAGAACTATGATTCTCTCAACACTCACTCTCCATTCCTACCATCCTAATTCAGATCCCCCTTACCTCTCAAAAGGAGTTCTGGTGGCATAGTGCCTAAGACATTTGACTGCTAACCAGAAGGCTGGCAGTTCAAACCCACCAGCCACTCCTTGGAAGGAAAGTTGGGCAATTTACTTCTGTAGAGATACTGCCTTGGAAACCCAAGGAGTGGTCACTATGAGTCAGATCTGACTCAATGGCAGTGAGTAGTGGTAGCAGTAGTAGTTACTTCTCAAATGGACTGTCCAGAGCCTCAATTTAGATCTCCCTATACTTGGTTCTCTCACCTCAAATACTTTATGGTAATTCCTGCCATACTGATTATCCGGAAGCCAAACTATGATAATATTGCTTCATTGCTTAAGTCATCAGTGGTGTCCAATTGGCTACAGAACAAAATCCAAACTGTATAGCCACAGTCTCAAATCATTGCACAGCCTTATCACAGCAGAGTGGTTGAGCACATAAGCTTTATAGTTAGACCAAGTTCAAATTCCAGCCCTGCTGTTTATTAACTGAACTGGGCAAACTTCTTAGCCTCCCTAAGCTTTCCTCATCATCTTGAGTTGAAAATACTTATATCATAGGGTTGTTTTAAAGATAAAATGAGATGAAGTGTGTAGTGTGCTTAGCACAATGCCTGCTACATAGTAGGTCCTCAGTAAAGGGGAAAATTTTATTATTTATGCTGAACCATTTGAACGCCTCTGCCATTTGCTGTGGTATTCCTTCTAGATGAGATTCCTTTTACCCCTAACTCCACACACTTTAGTTTCCAATGTCCCCAGGCTGAAACGTCCTGCCCTCCTGCATCAAGCCTATACTCCTCATCTCTGCCCTCCTCTTCCCACATCACTGGCCTCCTTTCCATCTGGTATTCTCCCTAATTCACATCTCAGAGTATCAGATCTAGAGATGTTAACTTCAGGAGGATAGGTCAAAGGCAATGGGATCCTTTCAATTCATACCTTCCCTTCAAAATCTTTTCCAGATTCACTCAACCTGACTGGAAGTAATTTCTCTGACTTCCAGGAGCAATTTGTTAAAGCATCTTATTGCCATTGCCACTTTTAGTTTTGTATAGTAGATATTTGTGGCCATATTGTGCCTTGCCTGTGAGAGAATTTCAGCTCTGTAAGGGATAAAACCAAAATCCTGTGCCTCCACCATCTCTGTACCACCACTTTGCCTAATAAATGGTCTTACAGCTGAATTGAGGTTAGAGAAGAGACACTCCTTTGAGAGCTGGAATGAGGAGACTTAGAAAGTTATAAGAACTTGGCTCTTCTGTTCACCAATTAGGCAACACCTCTCAGTTCTGACCTCATGTGTGTGTGTATGTGTGTGTATGTTTGTGTGTGAGAGAGAGAGAAGAGATGTGAAGAGCTCTTCTCTATGAAAACACTTCATGCTTCCTATTACACAACACTGAATTGAGAGGCATTTATTAGAAGAGGTTAGAATCTGAAATTAAGCACAGTAGGGGTAATGGTCAAAAAACAGGTCCAACTGCATGTAACACACAGGAGGCCCTCGATAAAAGTTGAATGAGAGAATGAATGATGAGTAAATTAGTTAATGTTCTACCTTGGTCTTAAAAGCAAGGCAGTTACCCAGTCACTAGAAATCAGACCATCAGGGAATCTCAGAGGCAGCATGGGAGAATTGGATGCTTAAAGACTGTTGAGTTAGAGCTCTGGAAATCCCTCCTGCCTCAGGCCTAGATGGGCCACCCTTGAGAGTTTGAGAACTGGAAACCCACCACTGGAGGTGGACAAGTTCAAATGTTGGTCCTACAGCCCCTGAGCCTAAACACAGACCCCCAGCATGTCGAACATGACCTATGAGAGCATAATGCTAAGTAAGCAAAATAGCACTTAGCTTTCAGCTTATTACACCAATTACATTGATCTGTTCAGAACTGCATTTCCCACTGCTGTTTACCAACTAGGGAAGAGAAAATCAATGGGAACAACTTGTTTGGGTGGCGACTGTGGAAGGGAGGAGCTAGGGCTGCCAAGGAAAGAGTCAGGCTGCCTGAAAACACTGAGATGCGTTCTCCTTCTTGCTCCAGCTTGTCATTAACCTTTTCACTAGGATCCTATGGCTTTTTTTCTCTCCTTTTTTTAGATGATATATGCTTATATATTTTACAACCAACTTGCACTAATACTATAATAAGAAAAAATAAAATATTTTTTAAAGATTAGTAATAAAATGCTAATATAATAATGTCCCTTCCCTGCTTAAAACTCTTCAAAGGCTCCACTTTACCCTCTGGATAAAGTCCAGATTCTTCAGTATAGCTTGCAAGGCCCTGCATGTTTCCTCACACTCCTCCCCTTACTCATTTAATTGCAATTCTTCCTAGAGTGCCACATTCTTGCTTCATCTCTAGACTTTCACATATGCCATCCCATCTGCCCAAACTTCTTATCATCTTTGATGCAAACATATTTGGCCTCAAATATCACTGCTTCCTGGAGCCTCCCTTGACCACCACCCTCAAGTTTAGATAAGGAAACTGTCTTTTATATTTCTTTAGCACTCTACTGCTATTAGACCTCTTACCCAATGTGGTATACCCAATGTGGTATAATTATTACGCTACATGTCTCAGTTGTCAGTTTGTCATACTGTAGTGGCTGGCATGTTGCTGTGAGGTTGGAGGCTACACCATCGGTATTTCAAATACCAGCAGAGCTGCCCATTGTGGTCAGCTTTCAGCCAAGTGTCCAGACTAAGACAGACTGGGAAGAAGGAAGGGGCCATACATTCTGAAAAAAATTGGCCACTGAAAACCTTATGAATAGCAGTGAAACATTATCTGATATAGTGCCAGAAGATGAGCCTCAGGCTAAAAGACACTCAAAATATGACTGGGGAAGAACTGCCTCCTCAAAGTAGAGTCAACCTTAATGACATGGATGGACTAAGGCTTTTGGGACCTTCATAGGCTGATGGGGCATGACTCAAAATGTGAAGAAATAGTGGCAAACATTCATTAATAGTTGGAATATGGAATGTAGGAAGTATTAATCTAGGAAAATTGGAAGTTGTCAAAAATGAAATGTAATGCATAAAGATTTATATCCTAGGCATTAGTGAGCTGAAATGGATTGGTATTGTTCTGCTTACCTAATGCCACTCTGACAAGAATATACCACCAATGGGATGGCTTGAAGAAACAGGAGTTTATTCTCTTACAGTTTGGAGGCTTTAAGTCTGAGTTCCAAGTGCCAGGCTCTAGGGTCTGGGGAAAGCCCCTCAACCTTGGGCTTCAGCTCTGCCTCCTGCTCCCAGCCCACTGAAGCTAGAGGCTTTTCTTCACTCAGACAGCTACTAGCTGCTGAGACTGACAAGCCCAAGGTTGACAAGTAAAAAGGCACAGTCCCAATGTTACCAAACCACACAGCAGGCCATTAATTCAAGTCCAATAAAAGTCCCAAGATTGGCAGAGCATGGCAGGATGCTGAACAACAACTCAGCTACATGCAGGGATCAAGCATCATAAGCTAGAGACCATTCCCAAAGCCATTTCTTATATACGGGAAGCAGACCACATACCCAAAGCAGCTCCAATATATTCCACATACTCAGCTGCTCCAATATATTCCACCATAGAGTTAACCAATCTCACCATGGGGAATAACTACCACCAGCTGCCCAGCCACTCAACCAGGCCCAGCCAAGTTGAACACAAACTTAACCACCACAGGTATTGACCATTTTGAATCACACAATCATATGGTCTACTATGCCAGGAATGACAATTGAAGAGGAATGGCATCATCATCATAAGGAACATTTATCTATCCTGAAGTAAAATGCTACCAGTGATAGGATAATATCATAAACCTACAAGGAAGACCAGTTAAGACTACCATTATTCAAATTTACACACCAACCACTAAAACCAAAGTGAAGAAATTGAAGATTTTTACCAACTTCTGCAGTCTGAAATTGACCAAACATGCAATCAACATGTATTGATAATTACTGGTGATTGGAATGTGAAAGTCAGAAATAAAGAAGAAGCATCAATAGCTGGAAAACATGGTCTTGGTGATAGAAACGATGCCAGAGATTGCATGATAGAATTTTGTAAGACCAATGACTTATTCAATGCAAATACCTTTTTTCAACAACATAAATGGTGGCTATAGATGTGGACCTCACCAGATGGATACACATGAATCAGATTGACTACAGCTGTGGAAAGAGGTGATGGTTCTCCTCAATATCGTCAGTCAAAACAAGGCCAGGAGCTGACTATGGAACAGACCATCAATTGTTCATATGCAAGTTCAAGGGGAAGCTAAAGAAAATTAAAACTATGAGAGTCAAAATATGACCTTGATTATATCCTACCTGAATCTAGAGACGTTTAAAAAAGGGATTTGACATATTGAACATCAATGGCCAAAGACCAAACAAGTTGTGGGATGACATTAAAAAAATCATACACAAAGAAAGCAAAAGGTCATTAAAAAGACAGGGAAGGAAGAAAAGACCCAAATGGATGTCAGAAGAAACTCTGAAATTTGCTCTTGAATGGACAACAGCTAAAGCAAATGGAAGAAGTCATTAAATAAAAGAATCGAACAGAAGATTTCAAAGGGCAGCTTGAGAAGGCAAAGTAAGGTATTATAATGAACTATGCAAACACTTGTACTTAGAAAACCAAAAGGGAAGAACACACTAACCATTTCTCAATCTGAAGGAACTGAAAAGAAAAACTTCAAGCCTTGAATTGCAATATTGAAGGATTCTATGGGCAGGAACAACGCAGGAAACATCAAAAGAAGATGGAAGGAATACACAGTCGCTGTGTCAAAAACAATTGGTTGATGTTCAGCTATTTCAGGAGGTATGGTATGATCAAGAACCAATGGTATTCATAGTCTCTGGGGACAAGATGATCAATTGACACAACGTAGCACATAAAAATCTTGTTCTACATCCTACTTTGGTGAGTAGCGCTAGGGTCTTAAAAGCTTTCAAGTGGTCATCTAAGATGCAACTATTGGTCTCCTCTCACCTGCAGCAAAGAAGAGTGAAGAATATCAAAATCATTTGGAAACAATTAGTGCAAAGATATGATGGACCAAAAGTACCTCAGCTTTCATCACTCTGAGACCAGAACTAGATGGTGCCCAGCTACCAATGCCAACCACCTGGAAAGGGATCATGGTTAGAGCGGGAAGAAAAATGAGAACAAAATTCAAAAACACAAAAATGACCAGAATTACTGGTCGGATAGAGATTGGTGGAACCCCTGAGACTATGGTCCCAGGTGATCCTTTAGTCCTAGAAATGGACTCACTTCTGTGGATTGGCTCTGAGCCCAACAGCAGAAAGAAAGTTCTGCTACATGCAGAACACCTACTCCAGGGAAATGCACCCACCTACCCTAGAGAGATTTACCCCTTAAATCAGTCAACCATGAGCCATCAGAGGAGTAGCATTCACATAGAGGGAAAGATGGACAGACAGGAATGCATAGATAAGAAGGGCATAGGAAGAGGGTAGTCACAGGGAGGAGAGGGGAGGAGAGTTTTTATGGTTGGGGATTGTAATCGGGACCATGAAATCAAGTGTGCATGAACTGTTGGATGTAAACAAATCTGTTTTGTAAATTTCCACCCAAAGCACAATTTAAAAAAGAGCAAGGATGGCAAGAGAAAAAAGAAAGAAAGAAAGAGCCAATGGTATTGAAAGAAGAAGTCCAAGCTGCACTGAGGGAATTGGCAAAAATCAAAGGGTCAGGAATTGATGGAATACCCACGGAGATGTTCCAACAAATGGATGCAGCATTGGAGGCACTTACTAGTTTATGCCAAGAAATTTAGAAGACAGCTACCTGGCCAACTGACTGGAAGAGATCGATATCTGTGCCCATTCCAAAGATAGGTGATCCAACAGAATAAAGAAATTATCAAAAAATATCATTAGTATCACACACAAGTAAAACTTTTCTGAAGATAATTCAAAAACAGTTGCATCAATATCTTGACAGGGAACTGCCAGAAAAGCAAGCTGGATTCAGAAGAGGACATGGAATAAGAGATATTGTTGCTTATGTTAGACAGATCTTGACTGAAAGCAAGGAATATCAGAAAGATGTTTACCTATATTTTATTGACTATTCAAAGCATTTGACTGTGAGAATCATAACAAATTATGGATAACTTCAAAGTATGGGAACTCCAGAACACTCATGAAGAACCTGTACATAGACTAAGAGGCTGTCATTCAAACAGAACAAGGGGATACTGCATGGTTTAAACCAGGAAGGATGTGTATCAGAGTTGTATCCTTTCACCATAGTTATTCAATCTGTATGCTGAGCAAATAATCTGGGAAGGTGGACTATCTGAAGAAGAATGTGGCGTCAGGATTGGGGGAAGGTTTATTAATAACCTGTAATATGCAGATAATACAAACTTGCTTGCTGAACATGAAGATAACTTGAAGCACTTACTGATGAAGATCAGAGTACAGACTTCAGTATAGGTTACACCTCAGTATAAAGAAAACAAAAATCCTCACAACTAGCAACATCATGATAAATGGAGAAAACTTGTCAAGGATTTCACTTTACTTGGTTCCACAATCAACACCCATGGAAGTAGCAATCAAGAAATCAGATGTCATATTGCACTGGGCAAATCTGCTGCAAAAGACCTCTTTAAAGTGCCAAAGAGCAAAGGTCTCTTTGAAGACTGAGCTGTGCCTGACCCAAGCCATGGTATTTTGCATAGCCTCATATGCACGTGAAAGCTAGACAATGAATAAAGACCGAAGAAGGGTTGATGCCTTCTAATTGTGGTATTGTTGAAGAATACTGGAAAATACCATGGACTGCCAGAAGAATGAACAAATCCGTCCTGGAAGAAGTGCAGTCGGAATGCTCCTTAAAAGTGAGAATGGCCACACTTCACCTCACCTTTTTGGTCATGTTGTCCGAAAGGACCAGTCCCTTGAGAAGGATATCATGCTTGGTAAAGTAATGGGTCAGCAAAAAAGGGGAAGACTCTCAATGAGATGGATTGACACAGTGACTGCAACATGGGTTCAAGCAAGGATTGTGAAGATGGTGCTGGACCAGGCAGTGTTTTGTTCTGTTGTACACAGGGTACTATGAGTCAGAGCCAATTCAATGGCACCTAACAAGAATAACAGGCTCAGTGACTGCATAAATCTTTCTTATTCTCATCAGATTTCCCATGCCTAGAACAGTATCTGGCATTTAGTAGATGCTCAGTAAAATGTTACTGAAAAAATAAAACTAATGACAACTAGTTGTTAGTTTTGGGAATATTCTTAGACACCATCTAGCCTAATTTCTATTTCAACAGTGAGGCCCAGAGAAGCAAATCCAAATTCTAATCCCAGGTTCTTTTACTGAATTGCTGCATGACCTTAGAAAATGTCTTTCCTCTCTGGTGTCTGTCTCTCCAGCTAAAATGAGGAACCTCTTTCTGCTCCAACTTTTTCTGACTTTGCCTCGTTATTAGGTAGCTTGTAGGTGCACTGATCTGGAGGGAGGGGCATGGCAGCTGCCATTTAAGTTGAGGAGGTAAGACTCAATAGTGAGGAAATGCTAAATTAAATGTTTCTAGTGATTCAGTCTCACTAAAACCAGTTGTCACCAAGGTGATTCTGTCTCATGGCAATTCTATGTGTGTCAGAGAAGAACTATACTCCAGGGGGGTTTTGATGGGTAATTTTTCAAAAGTGGATTACCAAGCCTTTCTTCCAAACTTTTTCTGAGTAGACTCAAACCTCCAACCTTTCTAATAGCAGCCTAGGATTTTAACTGTTTGCACCATCCAGTGACTCCTCAGACACCAGGACATCAGAAAAGGAAGAGATCAGGCAAGGCTGAGGGCATCAAGACTCCTCCAGGAGATGAGGTGTAAAGTGAGGAGGCAGAATTTACCAAGGCAAAGAGGATAAGAAAGAGTCTCCACAGCACAGAATTGGCTACCAGCACCCATGTGATGTCATGAATGAGTGCTCACTAGAGTGGTACTCTGGTGCAGTTAGATCGTAGCTCTGCCACTTAAGAGCTATGTGCCTTGGGCACTTTCCTCAACCTTTCCAAACTTCAGTTCCCTCACCCTGACCATGGAATCTGAATGTCTAGCTTGCAATGCTCTGGAGAAGATAAAATGCATGTTGACAGTATCTAGAACAGTTCCTGGTGCCTAACAGACATTTTAGGAAATGTCACTTACTTTTCTTCCTTCCAGCCACATAAACAGGCTTAAAATGTCACTGGCAAGAACATCAAAAGGGCAGCTGTGGTTTGGGGACTGGAAGCTTATTCTGCCCAAACATTCATAGTCTGTTCATTCTGAGTGACTTGCCCAGTGCCTTTTCATCACACATACGCACCCACGTGCACGTGCACACACACATACACACACATACACATACTTCATGTAAAATGCAGGGGAAGAAGAGAGGCTGTTTTCTAACCCCCTAATCAGAAGACAGCGCCAGACTAGAAACTGTCCATAACTGTCAGCAAGAAATATAAAGAACCAATATCCAGACCAGGCCTGAAGTTCTCTCTCCACCAGGGGACTTATAAGACATGAGATTATGAGACCAAACGTCATTTTCTATGGAGCTGGAGGAAGAGGCTTCAATTAAATTATGGAACAATTCTATAAAATACCTTGGAACATGTTCTGAAGCTATTGATGTTTTTGTAGGCAAATAGAATGAGATGTGTGCCGTGGGTGGAGCTGGTTGGGGTAAGCATGGGTCGGAAGGAAGGTTGTTTGGTTTAGTTCAGCCCTGCTGATGACAGATCAAGACTGATTAGGATTTAGAAGCAGCACCTCAAAATGAATCTGGCATGGGCTCATTTATCCAGCACTCTTGGGGAGCAGCAGTGGCATATCCTCATGTGTTGAGATTATCCCTTGAAGGAAAATATTTAAAGTTGGACTTGAGCTGAGGTTATTAATCTTTTGGGAAACTATAGACCCTTCTGGAAATCTAACACAGAGATCTATGACCCTTTCCCCTGGAAAACATAAATACACTCCAAATTCTACTTGCAGTTTCATAACATTCAGGGACTCCAGGTTTGAAATAGCTTTATAACAAAATAAAAAAAAATTCTGAATGTAAATATTTTTTAACGGTGTTATTCTGTTTACTATCATCAAGACCTACCCATACTGAGTGTGCCCATGACCATGTAAAGGGTTGGCAGACAACATGTCTACAAGTGTATTTGTATGTTCTGTAAGAATTCCCAGGTATACAGTAGAGCTGACAAGGGACAAGGTTGTAGTCACTTCTTGGCCACTGCCAGCTACCCAGAGGGAGGAAGTAGTTAGGCCTATAGGCTTGAGACCATGGTCATAGGAAACATCAAGCTCAATTGGCAAAACACACTCACAAAAACATTATTCCACTTCCTACTTCAGTGAGTAGCGACTGGGATCTTAAAAGCTTGCAAGCAGCCATCAAGATGCAACAATGGGTCTCTCCTCATCCAGAGCAAAGAAGAATGAAGAAAACCAAAGATGCATGAAAAAAATTAGTCCAAGAGACTGGTACACCATGAGATCCTCACCCCATATGACTATGAGACCAATCCTGATGCCACATTCTTCTTCAGGTTCTCAGATTATTCGCTCAGTATACAGATTAAATAAGTATGATGAAAGGATACAACCCTGATGCACATCTTTCCTGACTTTACACCATACAGTGTCCCCTTGCTCTGTTCAAAACACAACCTCTTTGTCTATGTATAGGTTCCTCGTGAGCACCTGGCTACCACTGTCAACCACTCAGAGGGGGATCTATGTAGGAGATCCAGGGTAGAGTGGGAGAACAATGTGGAACAAAACTCAAAATTATGGGGAGAAAAAAAGGGAGGACCAGATTAGCTGGTCTGATGGAGCCTGGCAGAACCACTGAGACTATGGACCCTAGCTGCCCTTCAGGTCTGGAATTGAACCCACTCCTGTGGCTTCCAGGCAAACAAAAGACAGGCATATGACCTGAGCTGAACGTTTACATTAGGTACATATACTCCTTGGAGAAATCAATCACAGGAGAAGAGAAGGGCTGTGTATGAGCAGGGAGATAGCTTGGGGGGCAGCAGTGCATGGGAGAGAGGGACACAGGGAAGAGGTGGCTATGGGGAGGAAATGGGAGGAGAGCTGTTGCATTGTGGGAGATTGCAGTCAATATCATGAGACAATATGTATGTAGACTGCTGATGGAAGAAGAATTTGCTCTGTAAACTTACACCCAAATCACAATAAAATTAAAAGAAAAAAAAAGTCAATAGTTCCTTATTTTTTTTATCACTTTGCTAAAACTCACTGACCAACAAATCTTGAATTATAAAACTAATACCAGCTACCTCAAAAAAAAAAAAAAG